>NC_065586.1:87008968-87326583 GCF_024542745.1 Macaca thibetana thibetana
CAGTGGTTCACATCTGTAATCCAAGCACACTAGGAGACTGAGGCAGGCAGATCACTTGAGCCCAGGAGTTCAAGACCAGCCTGGACAACCTGGTGAAACCCCATTTCTACAAAAAAAAAAAATTAGCTTGGTGTAGTGTAGTACTCCTGTAGTCCCAGATACTCGGGAGGCTGAGGCAGGAGGATTACTTGAGCCTGGGGCAGAGGTTGCAGTGAGCTGAGAACTGCACTCCACCCAACTTGCAACAGTTGGTACCAGGAATGGTTTGAGAAAGCATGTGGTAAGATAAAGACTTGGGAACTAGATCACTCACCACTTTGCTGGTTGTAAGGACATAATGCCTGGTGGTAGACAGCCCACTGCATGAGATGGAGGTCCCATTGTTAAAAAGGTTCACCAATGGTAGACTGGGATGGCAGGTAGGAAGAGAGGAATGCACTGTTTCAAGCATTAGAATGTAGGGGAATCTCTATGTATGAAAATAATAGAATTTGCTGATTATTACTAAGTTATATTGATGCCCTACAGGAGGATAATGAAAAGCTGAGAATAGTTAACAAACCACTAAAACTAAGTGTGCAAAGAGTTTCTACAAAGAATCTGTCTTACTGTGAGTGAGCAGAAAAAGCTGAAGATGGGGCCGGGTGCGGTGGCTCAAGCCTGTAATCCCAGCACTTTGGGAGGCCGAGACGGGTGAATCACGAGGTCAGGAGATCGAGACCATCCTGGCTAACACGGTGAAACCCCGTCTCTACTAAAAAAATACAAAAAACTAGCTGGGCGTGGTGGCAGGTGCCTGTAGTCCCAGCTACTCAGGAGGCTGAGGCAGGAGAATGGCATGAACCCGGGAGGCAGAGCTTGCAGTGAGCTGAGATCCGGCCATTGCACTCCAGCCTGGGCGACAGAGCAAGACTCCGTCTCAAAAAAAAAAAAAAAAAAAAAAAAAAAGAAGCTGAAGATGAAGCACAGGATTTAATACAGCTACTGAATTTCAAAGACATTTGAATGCTCAAAAAAGCAGGGCTGTTAGACCAAAGTCAGGGCCCCAGGTGGCAACACCTGAGACTCTAACACATGGGACTGAAACATTTGGATGGATGTTCCTAGATTCCTCTGAACCTTCTGAGCCTGTAGGGATGGCTCACCCTTCTCAATTAAGAGCTAGCACATTCCTGTGTAAAAAGATGATATTAGGGGCTTTCCCCTAAAAGGCAATAGGTGGCTCCCTCCTCCACTCCTGGACATCAGCACACATCACAACACATCTGAGCCAGGAATATGCTGGGCCTGATAAGGAGTATAGCACAAATGAGCTGCAAGATGGCATCAGAATGAGTCATCAGGGATCAGGGTGCTTGATCAAGATGGCTGGAACATAAGTCTGGATAAAGGAGAGTTGCTTTTTGGTTTTGTTTTTTTACTTGGGGTCACTTTGTTGAGATACAGGATTTAACATCCCAGGAAATGATGCGAACTTGCTTCTGCGAACTTGCTGCTAGGGTAGCTCCTAGAAGCCTAGAGAAAGTGATGGCCCCCACCCCACTGAAAGGTGAAATGCCTGCTTGCCATGGAAGACATAGGGGAAGTGGTTAAAAGGCTCAGGGAAGTAGGATTGCAGGAATGGGTGTATTAGGAGAGGCCAGAAAACCAATCAGAGGACACACCATTTACCAAAGCCATCAGGAATGTGGACCAGAGTTGACAACAGAAGAGTCTGACACAGAACTTGGCTTGCTGATGACAGTGGAGCTCTTGGGCTCTCCCAAAGCAATTGACACCAGGTGGTGGTACTTAAACACCAGAAGCCAGGAGACTGTAATTATCATAACAACCAAAAAGAACAGAGTGGCAGTCAGGAAGGCCTAACCTATAGATCATCACAGAGATAGTGAATAGAACTTAGCACTCTTAGGAACAAACTAGATAGCCAGCAAGTGCTGTCTGTCATATGTTTGACATATGTTACATATATGTTATATGTGTATTCAGAAGAGAGGAAGAATGGGTGAGCATGAGGCTGAGGGCAATTGCCTCAATAAAAAGTCATAATAGGCCGGGCGCGGTGGCTCAAGCCTGTAATCCCAGCACTTTGGGAGGCCGAGACGGGCGGATCACGAGGTCAGGAGATCGAGACCATCCTAGCTAACACGGTGAAACCCCGTCGCTACTAAAAAAAATACAAAAAACTAGCCGGGCGAGGTGGCGGGCGCCTGTGGTCCCAGCTACTCGGGAGGCTGAGGCAGGAGAATGGCGTGAACCCAGGAGGTGGAGCTTGCAGTGAGCTGAGATCCGGCCACTGCACTCCAGCCTGGGCGACAGAGCCAGACTCCGTCTCAAAAAAAAAAAAAACCAAAAAAAAAAAAAAAAAAAAGTCATAATAACTTTGCCAAATTTCCAGGCCTGAGCTGATTTTCAGATTCAAAACCTGTTGGCTAGGTCTGCAAGGTGACTAGGTGACTAGGTGACTAGGTCTGCAAGGGGAAGGACCCTACAATACATTGGCAAGTCCACACTGTGATGATTCCCAATGTCCTTCTCCAAATGAACCTATTGCCATTGACTTGATTGACTTTACACTGAGAAAAGAAAAATAGCCAAACCTTTCAACAGCTGTTGGAGGCAGGGTCTGAATCGTCATTGATACGTAAAGACCTGAAGCATCATCATGGGCTCCTGTGAGAAGTGGAGAACATGAATGTCAGGCAATAAATAGATTCCTGGCTGAAGTATGGTTTATAGTGAGTCCACTGATCCATGGGCCCACATAGTGGTCATTTTTCCTGTTCAAAAATGTATTATTGGTATTATTATACTTGGCAGTTGATGTAACTCCCTCACTAGGTCCTTGGCTTTTAGACAAGAGTTGTCATAATGGAGAAGGCCAAGTGGAGATCTCAGAAATTGCTGGCTATGATAAGTAAATCAAAGTATTGCATCCTGGGAGAGTAGTGGAGATTAAAGAGGCAAGGATGCAGGGATGGTCGTCCCTGTCATATCTCCATTGAATACCCTAGTCTGGTCCCCACAGAAACTGAATGAATCCTAGAAAATGACTGTAGACTACCACAAGTACAACCAAGTAATGACCTTGATCATATCTGCTGTGTCCAACACAATGCCATTGTGGGAGCAGATAAATATGGCCTTGGGTTTATGGTACCCAACCATCAATTTGGCAAATGCATGCTTTTCAATCCCAAATAAAAAAGGCCATCAGAAACAGTTCACATTCAACTAGAATGGGCAATATGTGTGGAACCCATATTCCTGATGGACCAGGGGATCTCTTATTACTCCCTCGATCAGTTGTGACTATGAATGGACAAAAGCAGCAACCCTGGTCTAAAACAGGTATAGTTACCTGGGGCTCAGAGTCTGGGGCTCACCATTGGGTAGGCTACCCAGACCACCAAAGGTAGTAGCTGAGGGCAAAGATAATTTAGAATGGTTGGTGAAAGAGGGGACAGTGAGCATGTTTGTAGCCCCAAGACCAGCTGCAGCAATGAGAGACTGCAATTTGTCCCTCCTTCTTCTAGGTTTTCCCTTAGGAAGAAGGGCCCACCAGAGCCCTGGAAAGCTGCCCCTTGCACAGTTTAAGGGATGGACTGTGGCAGAAATGTGGCAGAGATGTGCTGCTCAGATCCCCCTTCAAGAAAAACAAGCTGGGCTTTAAGGACTGTCATTGACTGGCAGCTCTTAGCTTCTTTAAAGTCGATTCTGTTTTCACGGTAGCCCCTAGCCAAAGACAGCAAGGCGTGGCCAATTCCATCCAAAACTCTAGTGTGTAGTCTACTCCAGAGATCCCTGTTGGTCGGCAGGGATCTGCAGCATGGTCTGGCAGCTGTTTCTAGTTGCCTCCCTCCACCGGGTGAACAATGCCCCAGCTAAAAAGATATGTCTGAATCCTAATTTCTGGAATATGTGAACATTACCTTATTTCAGAAAAGGGTATTCTTTACAGATGTGATTAAGTTGAGGATTTGAGATGAGGAAACCATCCTGGATTACCCAGGTGAGCCCTAAATGTAATCACGTGCATTCTAATAAGATAAACACACAGAGGAAAAAGACAGACACAGAGAAGAGGAAAAAGCCATGCCACCACCGAAGCAGAGACTGGAGTGATGCAGCCACAAGCTAAAGAGTGCCTGGAGCAGCCAGAAGTGAAAGGAAGAGATTCTCCACCCTACCCTCAGCCTTAGGAGGAAATGCAGCCCTGCTGATACCTTGATAATGGACATCTGGCCTCTAAAACTTCAAGATATAACTTTTCTTGTTTTCTGACACCAAGGTAATAGTGATCTGTTGTGGCAGCCCTAGAAAATGAATGTGCTCCCCTTTTCTTTTCAGAGTCTCTCCTCAACCTTTTCTGCTCCTAACTATGACTCTGCATCTGCTTCTTGGGGTAACCTGAGTTGCAGCAGTAGGACGTAACACAATGAGAGGGTATGGTTGAAAGGGCATGGAGGAAGGGCATCTAGCCCCAAGGCAGAGGGTAGAGGGGCAGGGAAGACAATCTAGAGCAAGTGACGTCTCAAGTGGCCTGAATGATGGCAGGAGCCAGCTAAATCAAGGGACACTAAAAAGAGAAAGTGTCGCACCCTCAAGAAACTAAAAACCACTCGATGTAAGGGAAGATGAGCTGTGTGAGACCGGAGCAGCAAGGCAAGCAGCAGAGGCTGGATCCAACTGGCTTTGTGAGTGATCTCCGGTCTTTGTATTTAATGCTAAAGGCTTTAAAAAGAGGGTGCCATGAGCAGCATTTCACTAATAAAGATGAATTCGTTTGGCTTAAAAGAATTGCAAGGATACAACTATTCTTGAGAAAAAGATACCACAATAAAACCTGCTCATTTATTGATGCCTTTGTGGGAACAGCTGTGTCTCTAATCTCACACTAAGAATGTTTCCACTGGGGAGATGGAAACATTATGAGGGCCTCAGGCACTCAAGCTTTCTCTTCATAGTGTGATAAGGACAATTTACACCCTTTTCTCAATCAGTATCATAAAGCACTGTGCAAAGGCAGCTTCAAGTTCCACCTTCCATGCAACCAGATTATCAGCCCTAAATCCTTTCTAAATAGAAATTCTGGAGCTGCTTTTGGCCATGAGTACCTTCAGGACAAGAAGGATTTTCAACGTGGCAGAAGTGGAAGGGATGCATGAAATGGCAGAACCATCTGCAGCCTTGGACTTCTCCTTAGGGACTGCCCAGGGGACTGTATTGGTTTATTATCTCACAAGAGCAGCTGTGGGGTATGACCAGCCCTGGTGAGGGAGAGGTGTCCGCACCACCACACTCTAGGACGGCTCAGCCTACACAGGAAATTGTTATCTTACCTCCCTTGGGGAACAAAGGAGAAACTTTGTTTGATGCAGACTTCAAAAAAGAGTGGCCTAAGGGCCACATCTGGTGTATTTTCTTTGGTCTCCAATGCTGTGCTCTTGTTTTTAATTGAACCAACATTCAAATATTAGAAGAGTTCCCATGACAGTCCAGACTGCTAGGTTCCCTCATCAAATCAGGAGCGCCGGCTTCAGTTCACCCCCATTCCTTCAGGGATCAGAGCCCAGCAGCAGCCACCCACACTTTGCTCGGGACAAGCCTGCTCCAAGCTACACAGTACCTCCTCACCCTGGGGATTTGGATCCACAATACGGAAGCCAAGAGTTTTGTTTTCCTAACACGGGCATAGAAATATTTATCTGTACCCATATTCCCACCGTAAGTGGGAAAATGCAATGCTACATTGAAAGAGCCAGAATTTCTAAATAAATACGAAAGAGTCTATAGTATTTTCCCTCTGACACCAGCCAGCTTTGTTTATTTAGTTTGAGTGTCTGAGTTTGTGCCCCCTGACTTCAATGTTTTCAGGGTCTCAGTTGCTCTTCCCACTTGGCCCAGTTCATCTGTTCTGCCTGCAGCACCTCGTCATTCTTCCACACTCGGCAGGCAGGCCTTGGTCCACACTCGCAGGTACCACACGGGAGACCATTTCTGCCAAACTGGAGGGCTCCAATTTTCTCCAGAGAAGAAGCCTCAGACAAAATCCTGAGGGAAGTGCAGAGAGAACTTCAGCAGAAAGGCCCTGATCACAAAGGAGATGTTACTCTTTTGCTTCAGGTGCCCCTCTCTCTTCCTCTCCTCTGTTGACACCCACACACCCAGTCTAGACCATGCCTTACTATTAAAGATACCAAGAATTAGAGTCGGCTTGTGAATTATTCTTTTTGCTAACACTCCTCCCTGCTAGGGAGCTGCTCCACTCCCACACCCCCTCTCACTCCTACCCCATCCTGTAGAATACTCTGGCCTGAAGAATTAGCAAAGGAAACGGCCACCACCAGATTCTCATCTCTTTCCCAAATGGGCTGCCGCTTCTCTGAGTGGAGAGAGGAAACTACACCTTCTCCCTCCCTGCACAGGGCCAGCACCATTTGTTTACCTCTCAGTGCTTCTGAATGAGAAGGAAGAATAATTCACAAGCCGACTCTAATTCTTGGTATCTTTAATAGTAAGGCATGATCTAGACTGGGTGTGTGGGTGTCAAGAGAGGAGAGGAAGAGAGAGGGGCACCTGAAACAAAAGAGTAACATCGCCTTTGTGATCAGGGCCTTTCTGCTGAAGTTCTCCCTGCACTTCCCCCAGGATTTTGTCTGAGGCTTCTTCTCTGGAGAAATTTGGAGCCCCCCGGTTTCCCAGAAATAGTCTCCCATGTGGTACCCGCAAGTGTGGACCAAGGCCTGCCTGCGCAGTGTGGAAGAATAACAGGGTGCTACAGGCAGAACAGATGAACTGGGCCAAGAGGGAAGAGCAACTGAGACCCTGAAAACATTGAAGTCAGGGGGCACCTCTGCAGTGCTGGCCCTGTGTAGTTTCCTCTCTCCACTCAGAGGAGCGGCAGCCCATTTGGGAAAGAGATAAGAATCTGGTGGTGGCCATTTCCTTTGCTAATTCTTTAGGCCAGAGTATTCTATAGGCGGGGGTAGGAGTGGGAGGGGGTGTGGGAGTGGAGCAGCTCCCTAGCAGGGAGGAGTGTTAGCACTGACATTGTTTAGAATTGCTGGCACAATTCAGTATTCAGTGAGTACTGAATTGATTCAGTAGTTGCAACAACACATTTCTCCTCCTCCTCCTCCTCCTCCTCCTCTTCCTTCTCCTTCTTCTTCTCCCCCTCCTCCTCTTCCTCTTCCTTCTTCTTCTTCTTTCCCTTCCCCTTCTCCTTTCTCCCTTCTCCCTCCTTCTTCTTCTTCTTTTTGATTTCCAATTTTTATTTTAAGTTCAGGGGTACATGTGCAGGATGTGCAGGTATGTTACACAGGTAAATGTGTGCCATGGTGGTTTGCTGCACAGACTATCTAGGTATTGCTCTCTCTCCACACCAACCCTTTGACAGGCCCCAGTGTCCAGAGTGTGTTGTTCCTCCCATTTGTCCATGTGTTCTCATTGTTCAGCTCCCATTTATAAGTGAGAACATGCAGTGTTTGGTTTTCTGTTCCTGCACTAGTTTGCTAAGGATAATGGCTTCCAGCTCAAACCATGTCCCTGCAAATGACACTGTCTTGTTCCTTTTTACAGCTGCATAGTATTCCATGGTGTATATGTACCACTTTCTTTATCCAGTCTATTATTGATGGGCATTTGGGTTGATTCCATGTCTTTGCTATTGTGAATAGTGCTACAATGAACATACATGTGCATATGTCTTTATAATGAAATGATTTATATTCTTTTGGGTATATACCCAGTAAAGGTATTGCTGGGTCAAATGATATTTCTTCCTCTAGGTCTTTGAGGAATCGCCATGCTATCTTCCACAATAGTTGAACTAATTTACACTCCCAGTTGTGTAAAAGTGTTGCTTTTTCACCACAACCTCACCAGCCATCTGTTGTTTTTTGACTTTTTAATAATAGCCTTTCTGACTGGTGTGAGATGGTATCTCATTGTGGTTTTGATTTGTATTTCTCTAATGAGCAGTGGTATTGAGGTTTTTTTCATATGTTTGTTGGCCGCATGTATGTTTTCTTTTGAGAAGTATCTGTTATGTCCTTTGCCCACTTTTTAACGGTGTTGTTTGAGTTTTTCTTGTAAATTTAAGTTCCTTGTAGATGCTGGATATTAGACCTTCTGTAGGTTGTCTGTTCACTCTGATGATAGTTTCTTTTGGTGTGCAGAAGCTCTTTAGTTTAATTAGATCCCATTTATCAATTTTTGCTTTTGTTTCAATTGCTTTTGGCTTCTTTGTTATGACTTCTTTGCCTGTGCCTATGTCCTGAATGGTACTGCCTAGATTTTCTTCTAGGATTTTTATAGTTTTGGGTTTTGCATTTAAGTCTTTAATCCATCTTGAGTTTATTTTTGCACATGGTTTAAGGAAGGGGTCCAGTTTCAATTTTCTGCATGTGTCTAGCCAGTTCTCCCAGCACCATTTATTAAACAGGGAATCCTTTCTCCATTGCTTGTTTTTGTCAGTTTGTCAAAGATCAGATGGTTGTAGGTGTGCAATCTTACTTCTGGTTTTCTATTCTGTTCCGTTCATCTATGTGTCTGTCCTTGTACCAGTACCATGCTGTTTGGGTTACTGTAGTTTTGTAGCACAGTTTGAAGTTAGGTAGCATGATGCCTCCAGCTTTGTTCTTTTTGTTTAGGATTACCTTGGCTATTCAGGCTCTCTTTTGGTTTCATATGAATTTTAAAATGTTTTTTTCTAATTCTGTGAAGAATGTCAATGGTGGTTTAATGGGAATAGCACTGAATGTATAAAATGCTTTGGGCATTATGGCCATTTTCACGATATTGATTCCCCCATCCATGAGCATGGAATGTTTTTCCGTTTGTTTTTGTCATCTCTGATTTCTCTGAGCAGTGGTTTGTCATTCTCCTTGAAGAGGTCCTTCACTTCCCTTGTTAGCTGTATTTTTAGGTATTTTATTCTTTTTGTGGCAACTGTGAATGGGAGTTCATTCATGATTTGGCTCTCAGCTTGCCTATGCAACAATACTTTTTATTTCATTTTATCACTACTTTTAAATTTTCTACATAAAGGGCACCCAGGGTAGCAAAGCCATGGCCCGTCCTCACTTGATGTGCCCTTGGGGTTCCCCACTCTCCATTGCAGTCTCCATTACATTGAAGCTGGATGGTCAGGCTACAGCCACACAGCTGAGCCTGTTATTAAGCCAGGCCTACAGTAACATGCATGTCTGCCCCTGATTGAATCTTCCCAACAACACTGTAAGGTTGTATAATCAAGCTCATTTTTCAGATGAGGAACCAAGGCTTAGGGAGGTGAGGAGACTTTCCCAATATCACACTAGGGAGTGGTGAAGCACAGATAAGTCCAGGTTTGCCTGACTTCAAGCACTTGTCCTTTACTGATCTGCACACCCACTTTGTTTCTTTCTGGTCAGTTTCCCAATTTTCTCAGTTTCTGGCCTGGGATCTAGTTTCTGTTTTGACCTTGGCTCATTCCCTAGGTTGGGGTACTGGGGTATCTCTTCCCTGACTCGGACCTTTGATTTTCTGATCAACCATATTTAGGAATCTCCCTCTTTCCATGCTGCCCTTAGTTTCCCAAGGAAGATCCCCCACCTAATCCAACCTAGCCTGTAGGAGGTCTTTGGATCTTGGAAGATTTGCCCCTTTTCTATCAACGGGATCTGAACAACAGGAACATACAAGTATGTGTTTATATGGACTCACGTGTGTGCCTGTGTGTGCATGTATATATTTGCACAAGTATAAGTGGAGATCTAGCGATGTGAAATGGCACAGAGGTGCATGGGATGGGAGAAAATCTAGGAGTGACAGATGCTGACTGGATGCCCTTGTACACTTTATGTTTCTTCCAGATAGATTTCCTGCCTGGAAGACCATTCCCCAGGTTAGCATTTCCTTTTCTTGCCTGATGCTCTTCAGGAACAGTTCCTGTGTTTTGCATCTTAAACATCCAGTAAGTGCTTAATCTAGCAATGCAATTTCCCCCATTTGCAGAATAAAGAGGCACTCCTCATTGGTTCTTCACTAGGTCTTCTCTCCCTTATCTCTCAGACTCTGGACCTTAAGACACAGGCCTCAGCACCTGCTATTCCTATGCCACTGTGCAAATAGGAAGGCTTCCAGGGCACCAGGCTGTCAATGTCCTCATGCAAAAGATGGAACTGGGATAAAGATATATTTTAAATTAACAATGCCATTTAAGTGCTACAAAATGGTTTTAGAAATGGATTTTTAATTTCATAATTAATGCATATTCATTGAAGAAAATTAGAAAATCCATTTGTGCAAAAAGATGAAATCTTACCAACCATGCAGGGAACCTTTGATAACCTCTTATTGCATCGTCCCAAAGCTTTTTCCATTAATGTGAATGTGTGTGTGTATGCATGTGTTTTTATAACAAGCATATACAGTTTTATAATCTGCTTTTCTAAGGGATTGATTATTATGGCTTGGTATAGTTCAATAATTTTCGAGAAATGCAAGTTTCTCCATATTATGCTTCCTTAACTTTTTGTATAATAATTTGATGCATCATTTACCAAACAAGTTACTATGGGTGGGTCAGGAGCAAGAAGAATCAATTTTTTTTAATTATGTTTCTGACCAAAGGTCTGCCTATTATGTACTGGCAGCTGTACATGAATCATTTCCTGTAATCCTTACATTAGGTTGATTTTATTACTTTCATCCTATAGATAAGGAAACCAGGCTTAAGAGGTTAATTAACCCACCCAAGGTCACATAGCTGAAAAGCAGCAAATCCATTCAGGTCTCTCTGACATCAAAATCTAGCTCTTTCCAACTTGCCTATCTATCATTGAAATAGAATTTGACTTGGGGTGAGCAGGAGAAGGGGCTAGCAATACTGATAATGTGATTTTTTACATTTATTTTTATTTTTTATTTTTTATTTTTTGAGACAGAGTCTCCCTCTGTTGCCCAGGCTAGAGTGCAGTGGTGCCAGCTTGGCTCACTGCAACCTCCACCTCCCGGGTTCAAGCAATTCTCCTTCCTCAGCCGCCCAAGTAGCTGGGATTACAGGCACATGCCACCACACCCAGCTAATTTTTGTAATTTTAGTAGAGACCAAGATTCACCATGTTGGCCAGGCTGGTCGTGAACTCCTGACCTCAGGTGATCCACCTGCCTCAGCCTCCCAAAATGTTGGGATTATAGGCATGAGCCACCGCGCCCAGCCATGATAATGTGATTTAGATAGTTAAAGAACATGTCCACCATTATCATGAGGCCCATCTGCAGCATTTGGTGTGAATGTCTCTGATGAAGGCTCATACAGAAGGTCAATCCTAGGATCTTAGTCTCTACTGATTAGCCTACCTTTTAAAAAAATTCTTCAGCGAAGATAGCAGAAGAGATGACTTATATAGATGTTATACTCAGCCACATCTGAGAGCAGAACTAGTCTAGAATATCACAGGTCCAGACTAACAGGAGCTGTTTTGGTGTGAGCAGAGTGGGTCTCACAGAAGTGGTCTTGGTGATCAGTTGGTGATGGAAGTTCTAGATCCATTGAGAGATAAGTTCCAGACAGTGGCACACAGTCCAACAACTTGTACCAGCGTCCCCAGCCTCTGACATTCCATGTTTCTGCTCCTGTGGCCTCCACAGTGCACATGCTAGCAGTTTACCTGGACCTCTGCCTCATCTTTCTTCTTTTGCGCTTCAATCTTCATATTCACTTCTTCCTCCACATGGCTCTCATGGAGCAAAGGTATCTAAAAAGATGGTAATAAGGCTGAGAGCTGAGCCTACTCTTAAACAACCCAACCTGCAATAGTATGCTTGTTGGAGCAAGGAGGAAACTGAGGAAACAGGCAGCCAAGCAGACTCATTAAAAGGCAATACTGTCTTTGCCTTCTTGGTACAGCAGGCAGATATTTTTAACCGGGGCTCTGCTGACTGAAGATGATTGGCAACAATGCCAGCCCTACAGTGGACTTCAGGGAATGCCAAGCAAATACACTCAGGGTCTATTAAATTTATATTCTTCTTCGCAAAGGGTCTCTTCTATTTTCTGTAAAAATTCAGCGTAAAACAGGTGAATTTCCCTGTGGTCACTCACGGGCATTGGCTGATCACATTCTGAAAGAGCAGGACAATTATTCCATGTTAGGAATTCTTTTTTCTTCTGAGAATGAAACCAGAGAGTGTATGTGCCCACTTGCAGATTTTGGTATTTCTGCTATAAGAGTTGGAGGATTAGCACTCTATAACTTTACCCTTGCCTTGAAAGAGAGACAGTTATTTGCTAGTACTTCAGTTATTCATTTCCTTCAATGCTATAGTCATAACTCTAAACTAGTTTAATGTCTTTGAAGAAAATTAATTAGCTCTTGTGTTGATACTTCTAAAGTGCTTTAATGCAGGTCTGGTTTGTACTCGGCCTTTAAAAGAATTTCCATGGCAGCCATTTAACAGATAACAGACTTTTCTGGAAATGCCCAGTGCTTTGTAGCATTTGAAAAAGAACATGTTTGATGGACATTTGTGCAATTAAAAATATAATTACTCATGATAAAAGTGTACTATTAATTTTAAAAATTCCTTTAAAAATGAAAGGTATGTCTTATAATTCATCAGAAAATAATTCCATGGCCAGTGTGCTTAATTATAAGGAAACTTTAAAGTATATGGCAGTACTTAGTAATCAGTGCTCAGAAAATCACAAAGTATTTAAAATCCCCAGAGTAAAATTCATTTGCTCTTGGTAGTATATCCCTATGTTTGACAGATATTTTTGTTCCAAATGTTCTCCATTCATTCTTAAATCAGATCTATCAAAAGCATTGAGCACCTGCTGTGTGCCAGGTTAATTTGTCCATCATTGTTTTAAATAATCCTCAAACCCAATTCCACATAACAGGCAGTAGTAAAGGAGAAAAACATCCTCATTTTCCAGATGATAAAAATTATACTTTGGGAAAATTAATTTACAAGGCTAAAGTCATTCAGCTAATAAGGATCAGAACCAGAATTTGAACACAGACCTTCAGCCTGTAGTGTCCAAATATACACCCAATTTGTTAAGGGGCTGCTGTGGAAATGTGACCAGCTGCACAGCCACAAACATGCCCATCCCTTCTTTTTGCCTCATCTCTATGCCAGGGCTTAGGTGAAAGTTCCTAAACTTACTGATTGGAATCCAAGTCCCTTCTGTGCTGCTGTAACAGAATACCTGAGACAGGGTAATTTATAATGAATAGAAATTTATTTCTCAGAGTTCTGGAGCCTAAAAAGTCTAAGATCAAGACACCAGCATCTGGTGAGGGCCTTCTTGCTGTGTGATCCCATGGCAGAAGGTAAGAAAGTGAGAGGGTAAGAGAGAGACAAAAGGAGGCTGAATTTGTCCTTTTATAAGGAATCCACTCCCATGATAATGAACCCACTCCCACCATAACAGCATTAATCCATACATGAGGGCCGAATACTCACAGCCTAATCACCTCTTAAAGGTCCTACCTCTTAAGACTGTACTGTTACAGTGGCAGTTAAATTTCACATGAGTTGGCAGTAGACAACCATTCAAATCATAGCAAAATCCTTGCCTTGTGCCCTGGGCATTTGTATTTTAAAAGCTTTTCAAGTCATTTTCATGTAGAAAGAGTTGAGAAACATGCTTACAAATCTATGAATCCAATTCTTTCGGCCTCTGCTCATAAATCTCATTTTCTGCAAACCATCTTCATTTTGCTGTTGTTCCCTTTGGGATCCATCCCTCATAATTAATGTGGAGTAGCCCTGTAAGAAACTACCAGCTCCAGGAGACAGAATGATAGAATTGTGGCTTGCTTCCTTTCTGTCAAACTTACTCAGTATCTTCTCACTTACTCAAATTTAGGTGAAAAAGCCAGTGACATTTTTCCTAAAGCTAAGAAGCAGTAAGTATAACTGTGGAGTCAAAAATATTGGTAATTGGAAGAACATGAAGAAAAGCCCCACAGATGTTTTTGTTTTTGTTTTGAGACAGAGTCTCACTCTGTTGCCCAAGCTAGAGTGCAGTGGCGCAATCTCCACTCACTGCAACCTCTGCCTCCTGGGTTGAAGCAATTCTCCTGCCTCAGCCTCCCAAGTAGCTGCGATTACAGGCATGTGCCACCATGCCCAGCTAATTTTAGTAGAGACTAGGTTTCACCATGTCGGCCAAACTGGTCTCGAACTCCTGACCTCAGGTGATCTGGCTGCCTTGCCACAGACTTTTATTCAAATCCTTGTGACATGATTTTGGTTAAGCCATTTATCCTCTCAAACCTATAAAATAAAGATAATTATAGAAACTTCTTTGAGTTGTTAGGAGATCATGTATGGGTCTCAAATAAATCTAGGCCACCTTCTTCCCATCCTGTCTAGCCAGGGTGTCACACTCAAAGGAAACAGAAATCAGTTTCAAAATACTTTGAAAAGTAACACATATATACTAAGAAGTGTCTTTAAGGATGGCAAAGGGGACTTAGAAGGGGCAACATATGTATGATTAAGCCATGGACTTAAGAGTCAGATTGCCTAAGTTCAAATCCTGCTTTTCCCACTTTACTGTTTGTGTCCCGTTGACCAGGTTACCGAGGTCATCTCTGTGCCTCTGTTTCTTCATCTGTAAAATGGAGGTAATGAAAGTATTTACTCTGTAGGACTGGAAATGACAAGAGGTGGAATGGCCAAGTTAGGACAAATGTTTCTGAGGCCTGCTGCGTTGTTTCTTGGAGACCTATCTTGATTTTAGGTAGGCTAGGGCTTCAGAATTTAGATGCAAGACCTGTGTCTGTGCCCATTCTTCTTCCTACCACCCTGACAACCACCCTGACTTCTGCCCTAACATTCAGTCCCAATGGTCCTTAAGCTCCGAAGACTCAGCTTCTCTTAAAGCCAAGGCCTAGAGGCTCAAGATTCAATATATTAATAGATATAAAGAACAGTGCTGGGACATAGTACTAAAAGTGTATACTATGAAAATTATTATTGAAGTACCTAATACAGAGCAAAATATCCTTAAAACTCTTGACACGACCAAGTCCCCAAAGTCCCACATTGGGTGGCAGGTGTCCCAGCCTCTCATCTCTTTCTCTCCTTAACACTCCTGCCTCCTTTGCTGATACCCTCTACCTGCCCTTCAGGTATCTTCTTCACATTTCTCATCCCTGTAAGCTCAGGCTCTTTCATATATAATATAGTTTACCTGGTCTCCACTTTTCTTGTTTCTTTAGTAAGCAACCTTTGCTCCTATCAGGCTAACAGAGGTTATCAAGGGGTTGGGGAGGCAGAAGATTGTGGAATGTTTTTGTCTCAGACACATACATATATACATAATATAATTATGATGCTTTCACCTGGTGGGCACTCTGTAATATGAGTGCTTCTCACTTTAATGTCAACTACTGAACAAGGGCAAAGTGACGCATTTCAGATATTTATGGAAAATCTGATGCCACCAATTCATCCTGATTAACAGTGTATTAATTCGCCTGCCCAATGACTTTGGTCTGAAACCAGGAACGTAAGTGGATCCATGGGGGTGGGGCACATGCCATCTGAGACCTAGAATTGTGCTGTCCAACATGATAGCCACCAGCCACATGAGCCTATTTAAATTTAAATTAATTAAAATCAAATAATATTAAAACTTCATTTTCTTAGCGGCACATGTTAAGTGCTCAGTAGCTACATGTGACTCGTACACTTCAGTCCATTGTCACTCCATTGGATAGCATAGACATGGAATATTCTCGATACAGTAGGATGTTGTATTGGGCAGTGCCAGTCTCTAGAGAGATCAACAGAGCTTGACTTGGGTATTCACAGAACCTCATTTCAGGCCTTCCTAAGCCTCTAGGCCATGCCTACAAAAAAGGCTGAGCCCCCAGAGGTTCAGGATCATTGGAACTGGAAGTTAGGGTGAAGGTGAGGATGGCAGTCAAGATGGTGGGAAGGAGTATGAGGACAAACACAGGCCGGGTGAAGGTGAGGATGGCAGTCAAGATGGTGGGAAGGAGTATGAGGACAAACACAGGCCCTGCATGTACATTCTGCAATATCTGGTCTACTTAAGATCAAAATGAGTCTCCCAAGAAACAAGGCAAGAGGCCTCAAAAAGATTTATTCTGCCCTCAGCCATTCCACCTCTTGTAACTAAACTGCTTGAGAAAGGAGCTCAGAGGTTATTTATTGCCTTTTAAATTGAAGTGGCAATTGGAAGTAATCATTAGGACATTTCAAAAAGAAAAATGCCTGAAATAAGTGATCAACAAGATTGATGCAAAAGAAAGTTTTCCACCCTGAATTATCCAGACTGCTGCTTTGATTCCCATGTAGACACAGACTGAGAACTTGTTGCCCACCCTTGCTTGTGATTTCTTCACACTGTGAAGTGAGAACCATAAGCAGTGGGAGTGGCAAAGACAGCAGGGAAGACAGGCTAGCAGACGTGGGCCAGGCAGGTGGCAGAATATGGTTGAAGATCTCAGTATCAGTTGGTTCTTGAGAAGTTCCCAAGGCTGCTGAAACACTGACTGTCAAAGGCATTCTTTCCTCCACAGGGCCTCCTGCCTGGAGGCCTTTCTTTGCCACTGTCCCTCAGAAGTTTCCACACACAGAGCTGATGAGTGGGGACTTCTGTCCTTTTCTTTGTAGGGCATTTTTTAAATTATTATTTTAAAAAAAATTTTAAATAAAACAAACTGAGGCAGAAGCTTCTGAAATCTCCTGCCTCAGTTTCCCTCCTTTTTGTGCACCCTTTCCTACTGCTCCACAGAACCAAGACAGAGAGAGACAGACCCTGATGCTTATACAATAAAAGCTTTTACTTGGGGAGGATCTCAGCTTATGCTTGCTGGGCATGAGTGGCATCTCAGGGTGCCCACAAGTCAGCACAGCAGCTGTCCAAAGTAGTCATGTGTCTGAGGAAGGACCAGGAGGGTGCATAGGCCCCACAATCTCTGTAGAATATGACTTTCCTCTCCAGGGAAGAACTATGGGATACAAAGCAGGTTGGCAGCTTTGAGGGCACTTGGGCAGCTTAAGGAAGCTTCTGAAGTCTCCTGCTTCAGTTTTCCTCCTTTTCCTGCTCCCTTTCCCACTGCTCCACAGAACCAAAACAGAGGGAGACAGAGCCTGATGCTTATACAATTTGTAAGGCCTTCATTAGGAAAAAAGGATTAAAAAATGTGAAAACACATCAGGTACAAAAGTGAATATTTATTTAGACTTTCAAACTCCTGGAATCTTAGAAATTCAGAACCATTCCTCTGAGAATGGTTTTTAGGTGGTTTTCCAGAAATGAGTACACAGGAATGTTTCCTGATGGCAATGTAGCATTTCTCTCCACCTAGAACATTCTACAGCTCCTTGCAGCAACTATCATTCACAGGAGCTGTGCAAGTGAGGATTTCTGGAGCTCAAACTTTATTAGCTTCACAGCGAACCCACCTCTGACCGCAGATTGTAGACCTGTCGGATGGAGTTGGAGGGTGACCCCAGGTTTTGTAGCCCTCCATTTTTTCTTTTACAAATAAGAAAACGACCCCAGAAAAGTAGTTTCTCCACTATCCCACAGTTTTTAACACCGGGAATGAGAACCCAGATCTCCTCTTCCCAGCCTGTGTTCTGTCCTCTAAACCACTGAGTTTGATAGGAGGTAGTATCAGAAAGTGGTCAGAGCTCCAAGCTTAGAGTCAAAAAATTTGAGATAAAAATCCCTAACCTGCCTTGTTAGCAGTGAGATCTTGGGCAAGTCCCACAGCTTCTCTGAACCTTAGCTCCTGATTAAAAATAGAGAGAGTATCCTCGACCCCTTGTTGCTGAGTACATTAAGTGAAATAATATATATGAAAATGTATACAATGTAGTAGGTGCTTAATAAATATCAATTGCCTCGTTGTCTCCAATGCCATCGCAAGAAGTATGCCTTTCTACCAGGAGAGTATGTGTTAGGGAAAGAGAATGTGAAATTAAATGATGTAACTAAAATTTCTTAAATTATTTTTTGCAAGTCTAAATGAAAAGGAGCCATGTATCCTCATATCATCTTTGCAATTCAAACAACCTAGGTGTCAGGTCTTCAGAGTAAAAAATCGCTATCAAATTAGCTCTAACCACAAAGAAAATAAAGTGTAAAAATGATTTGCAATTGATATTGTCTGCATTCTTCTTATGATATCTTCATGGCTACTTTTACATTTAAAAATATGAATTTCAACAAATATTTAAAACATAAGGTATTGGTTCTATTTCCTGTTTTCCCTCATGCCAGACCAGATTTCATGCTGTCATATACACATTCAAGCAGAAAGCCATTTCGCTTTTTCCATTTGTTTTCATTACTTTTTTTCTATATTTGTTCTTTGACACTGTTTGTATTGAAGCCAGGGTTTGCCTTCTTTTCACTTTCTCTCTCCATGGCAACAGATAGATTGCAACGCCACACACAAAAATGCAGAATTACAACCTCCCTGCCAGATCAGGCAGAAAGAACTGTGTACGGTATAACTAGTGATGGAAATAGGATAGTTAATGAATAAGCCAAATCTTTCCATTTCAGGCAGAATATAAAACATAATTCCTTTTCGCATCTTTTCTTTTCTCCCTAGGAAAGACCCCTAGCAGGCACTCAAGAATTATTTGTAGAATGAAGGACTGATTGGCTATCACCGCTTCCTTTTCTAAGTGCTTGCCAGTCATGTGCTTAATAAGCAATTTGAGAAATTGTAACTGTAATTGTTGCTGTTTATTGAATGCTCTCCATCTACTGTGCACTGTACTAAGTGCTGTATATACATGAGTTCACTGCACCTTCACATCCCTATAAAATGGTCATTTTCATCTGTTTGCAGATGAAGAACCTGAGCCCAGACAGCTAGGAAGTGGAGGAACTGAAATTTGCTCCTTTACAGTGTGTCTGACACCAAGCTTGGGCTCCTAACCTCTCTGTTGGCACACTAGTCCAGAATTTGGCAGGGAGATCAATATCAGTTCCACTGGCCTATTCTTTTCATAAGCTACCACTCCCATCTCTATGTTAAAAGGGGGTACATTTGTTCATCACTGATGTTTTCCCCGTGTTTTCAGAGGGTTCTGACAGTGGCTGTCTATTACAGTCCAAATTTCCTTCAGTGTCTAGGACTTGTCTCAATCCAGTGGTCTGAATTCATCTGAAGTAGCTACATGTCCTCTTTCTTTATAATGTCTGCTATAGTCCTTCCAGGATCAAGTCCAACTTCTTTGCTAAAGATTATTTTCTTTGATGATTCATTCTCCTTAGAAGCACTTATAAGGTATTGACATTGTTTGGGTTCATGGTGTTGAATTCTATGTGACATTGATCAGCTTGTTACTGAGCTTCAGTTTTCCTCATCTGTAAAATGAGAATGTGGTCATATGGTATCAAACTTCTGGTAGTCTTCAGTGCTTAAGAAATGTTACTTGCCTCTTTTATTGCTCTTTGGACAGCAAAAAAGAGATTAGGCTTATGCTTTAGATATGTCATCTTAAATATCACCTAAATAGGTTTTATCTGACCACTTGCTCTAAGTAGAAATCCCTCTTTTGTTATTCCCTATCATCCATAAACAATTTGTTTCCTCAATAGCAATTATCTGGAATTTGGGTATTTTTGTTGCGTATTGTCTTTCTTTCTTCCTTCCTGGACCAAGCTCCATGAAGATAGTAACAAAATGTTTTATTTCCCCGCTGTATATTCACCTCACCATCTAGTAGTGACTGTTGCATAGTATTTGCCCAATAAATACTTGTTGAATGGATTTTAAAAGTGAATGAATCTTTCTTCTTGCCTCCCCACTCATTCCTTATTAAAGTCAGTATAATGTGCCACCATGTCTTCAGTCACCAGGCTCACAACTCAGGCGCCATCTTTGATTTTTCTTCAGTACTTACCCCAAAGTCTTGTTGATTATTTTATCTGCAATCTATTTCAGACCAACTCTTTCTTTTCCAGTTGTGTAGCCTCTATTGAGTCCAGACACTTTTATGTGACCCCTAAATTATTGCAAAAGCCTCTTGAATACATTCTCTTTGAGATCTCTATCCCACCCAGTTCTCCTATAAAAGCATTCAGGATTCTTTTGTTTTGTAATTTACTGCAGCATTATGTTTCTTCAAGGATAGTTTTGAAATCCCTTCATCGTCATTGAAATAGCCCATTTTCTCATTCTTTTCAAAACCAGACCTAAACTAGAAAAATCCATAGGTCTCTGATATAGTGCTTACTAATTTCTTCCCCAAACTTTCTTTTATACTACTCTCCTCCCAACTGAAATCCCTTCTCCAATCCTTTCCCTCAAAACTTTTCCTTTCCCTATAAACCCCTACTTTGAAATTCATTTTTCGTGATTTGAGATGTAGCTTTTCTCTCAGCTCTATCATTAGCTAGTTTTGAATCACAGATAAACCCTCAATTTCCATCTGTTTAGGCAAGTTACTGAAAATGCTTACATAGAAATGCTCCCCAAAGATCAAATTTCCTGGGATTCGTGGTGCTATTGTTAATTAAGGCTTCCCTTTTGCTTAGTGCCCAGGGAGCCTCACAACTTGTAATAAGGCACCAAAGTAAGATCTTAGGTGGGTGAGGAACATGTCTTTCTTTTGTAAAGTGGGAAAATGACTACTGTGAACAGGAACCACTTCTTAGGCAGACCTAATTTAATAAAACACAAAGTTTAATAATAATAATAATAGTATGGAAGTTCAGGATCTAGAAATGGATCCTCTTCAAATATCTGTGCTCAAGTACCCTTTGAAAAATACTTCTACTCCTCTAGAAATACAAATGCTCCAGTTTGAAGATCACTGGACTAGAAGATACTTGACATTCTTTTCAATATAAAATTCCATGTAATTCACATTTAAGGCAGTATCTGGGCACCCTGTGAAGTGCAAGTTCTGAATGAATCTGCATGCAGATACCAGTGTATTCTACCAATTACTAGTGTGTGATCTTGGGCATGTTACTCATCCATTCCTTGGCTAAGTGGAAATAATAATAGTACCTGCCTTGTAAGCATATTGTGAGGAATAAATGAGTTAATGCAGATAAAGCACTTAGAGCAATGTTTGTCACATGTTAAGTATTTAGGAATTATTTGCTGTGATTGCTGCTGCTGTTGCTGCTGCTGCTAATACGACTAACATAACTAGAGAGATGCCCTGGCAAGAGTCTGAGAAGTCAGTCATATCTGTATGGTTGAAAAGCTATCTGCACACAGGTGGTAATGAAACTGTATGTAATGATGCTTCTGTGGAAATTCTTTCATTGAACAAATGCCTATGGATCAACCACTGGCTCTGTGCTAGCTGTTGAAGAACAAATAAGTCAAAGCTCTTATACTCTAGGAGCTAACACCCTGAAAGGGAAAGTTAAGTCAGCGCATGCTATCATGCAATTGAGGGACAAAATGATTGGTTAGAAAGGAAGTTACAGGAAGTTAGAAAAGGGGAAAGCAGTGAGGACTGAGGCCTAGGAAACTGAGCTATGCTGTAAAGGAAAATTTGATTTGGATAAATGTGGGAGGAGCTAAACACAGGGAAGCTTTCATATTTCACCCATAGCCATAGTATCTGGGGAAGAAGAGCTAGTATAGAAAATTAGGTTGATGAGAGAAACAAAACTAACTCAGTCAGCCAGCATTTAATCTTAGCAAGAAAGGAATAATGGTCCCAAGCCAGCAAGACGACAATTGATAAGGATAAATGCAAAGTCCTGTTCTCATGTCCAAAATGTGAACTGCACAAGTTCAGAACTGGGTAACCCTAACATGATAGTAGTTCATATGAGAAAAATTCAGGAAAGGGTAAATTAGGGATCAATTGATTGCAAGCTCAGTATGAATAAGAATTTTTCAGCCTGGGCTGAAATTACCAACCCAACCTAGGAGGCTGCTGACCATCAGGGAGATCATTGTTCAGTGTGAGGTTTTTCAGACCCTTGAAGTAACCTTTGAAAAGACTATTCGAGGGATTAAGTTTGGATTTAAATTTTAATATATGATACTTTAAGATATGTATTTTAAAAATCAATTTCTTAAGCTTTTAAGTTGAGGTGACAAAGCCTATCACTCAATTATAGTAAATTTAAACAATCTTTTTTAACACTTTTATTTTAGGTTCAGGGGTACATGTGCAGGTTTGTTATACAGGTAAGCTCATGTAACAATCTCTTTTATATATATATATATATATATATATAAAACGCCCGGCCTTAACAATCATTTTTAAAAGGACTTTGAAATAATACTTGGCCCTACCTATGAACTTAAAGACCTTAAAACATTTGAACTGTATTTATAAATTTAAAATAGCTGTTATATTTTGGCAAATCTCTTTAACCACTGACTTACAAGACAAAACTTCCCAGGCAATTAATATTAAAATAATATATTTATAAATATGATGTCCCAGATTTTCCTAAATGTTCTAATACTGTACATAAATTTAGTAAGATTTTCAGTTAAAATTGTAAGTCTAAGTCAAGTTCTCAACTACACATTTTAAATTGGGTTAACAAGAATGACCCTCAAAAATTTGTCTAATTATTTCAAATACACAAATTGCTAACTATACACCAATTTCATGATATAAAAATATTAATATACTATGTTTGATTCTTCTTAAAACATATCTACACAATTCCAAATCTTCCAAGATAGGAAACGGTTTAGCCTTTAAGTTAATTATTTTATTATCCTGTACAAATTTTGGGATTACCCACTCATATAATGTGTATAATGTGGAAAATGACATTCTCAGAATGAGATTACAAAATCATCAGAGATTTTAGTGGGGAGCCATTTGTATTTTCTTTTTTGGAAAACTCGATGAAATGCTTTGTACCCAATTAGTTTTTATCGTAATACTATGTAATATCAGAGTGTTTATGAGATGAGAGAAGAGGGAGAAGGGAGGACAAGAAACCCATTTCCCTGGATCCAAGTTGTATACTATCCCTCATTTTTATTCTTCGCCTAGATATCTGCAGTTCCTACCCAAACTGATTATTTGACTGGATTTTGCATTTCTTTGGTTCTTAAGATAAATAAGTGCTTTTCCATCTAACTCTAAAAGCCTTATACTTGGTGGAACATTCTAATTTTTTTTCATGTACTGGTGATTGCTTTAGGATCACACAACTTTTGCAGTTTGTGTTTGCAACTAAATTCTGGGTATCTCTCCAGGTTTTGCCTTGTTTTTCATCCCAATCTGCAAGGTCACACTGCCGATAGTCCAAATCCATGTAATTTGGTGCTGGGCAGACCATGTAAAGTATTTTCTGTCCAGCACTGCTCCAGGTGCTTTGAAAAGAGATCACGACAATGAACTGAACTCCTTCCAATGACAGCTATCAGAACTGTCCTGAGGACTGGACACAAATGTCTATGTGGAAGGGCGGAAGGGAGGGTTTAGGAAGACATAGTGAAAACCTGCAAATGTATGAATGACTATCCCGTGGAAGAAGGAGTAGGGTTTTTTATTTGACTCCCGAGACCGCTGGATAGATGTAACAGAGTGGCAAACTCTTAAGGAAGAGCTTTTTCTAATAATTGGCTTTCTCATAAAGGAATAGATTACCTTGGGAGAAAAGTGAGCCCCTAGACACTGGAAGCATCCAAATGAACCTGGGTACCCGTGGGTCAAGGAGGTGCTAGAAGAATTTTAACAATAGTCATGAGGTTGACTTAAAGAATGTATAAAATCTCTTCCACCTTTGAAAACCTCTGATTTCAGAAAACAGAGTTCACAAAGCTAGATGGCTCATAAAAGGCATCTAAATGTCAAAAACGTAATTGTGTTGTTAGATTGCCCCACTTACTGGAGCATCAGCATTGCAAACCTCCTATGCTGAAAGCCTTCTTTTTTCCTGGGACAGAAAGCCCTTTGAGTTCTACAGAGAGATCAGAAATGGAGATGGATTAGGGAAGTGAGGTGGAGGGAGAAGGAAGGGAAAGATTTGTGGCAACAGCTGGAAGACATTAGAGCCACAATAGAAATTAAAAGGAATGGATACGCTGAGCAGAGAAAGAAAACATTACTAAGCTGCACTTTAAGAAGGGGAAATGGTGAACAAAGTTTTATCTCAAGACTGTTGCCTTCGAAGATGTAGGAGTGTGTGTGTGTGTGTGTGTGTGTGTGTGTGTGTGTGTGTAGAAAGAGAGAGAGAAACAAACAATGATAATTTGACCTAAGGATATCAAAGACAAAGTAAATTATTTGGACACTTCATTAGTATTAATCATTATATTATATTTTTATAATAGTCTTAGCTAACATCTATTAATCCCTGCTCAGTGACAGGAGCCACATCAGGCATTTTCTGTACTCTATCTTGTTCTATACCAGCTACAGATTCACTACAGTTTAGGAATCTGAGAAGAGACAAAAGCCTAAAGATCACTGTAGAAAGATGTCCATTGACTATTCATCAGATCACGCAATTAAACCTTCAGGTTCTCTGGTCAGAAACCTGGCTTTGAAACTCAGCTTCACCATTTTACCAGGTTTCAAAAACTTAACTTCTTAAACTTTTCATTTTTCAAGATGTAAAAACATCAATAAATTACATACCCACTATTTCATAGGAAAAGTTAGGAAAACTAAATGAGGAAATGCATGTAAAGTGACGACTACAATACCTGGCACATAGTAAGTGCTCAAGGCAGGAGCTACTCTTCTATCACAGGGGTAGACAAACATTTTCTTCGAGGTGCCAGATAGTAAACATTTGAGGCTTTGTGAGCCATACAGTCTCTGTCACAACTTCTCGACTGCCCAAGTACTTCATTTATAGACAATGAAATATGAATGTAATAAAAGTTTCACATATCACAAAAGATTCTTCTTTTTTTTAACTATATAAAAATACAAAAAACATTCTTAGCTCACAGTCTGAGAGCCGTAGTTTGCTGACCCCATGCATGCCAGCATTCAAAAAACCTTTGCCTCCACTCCACAATAGCCACAAGGCAGGCTTCTCAGGCCATAGACCTTGTCCCCAGAAGAATACCCTTTCCTCTCTAATATCTCATTTTCTCTCTTCAGCTACAAAATGAAAAGGAAAAAAAAAGTCTTTGCTAAGTGTCCCTACTGTGCTGAATCTTGCAAGGAAAATAGACTACCCCTTTGGCAGTTTCAACCCTGGTAAGAGGCAAGGAGCAAACCGATGGAAAGTTGATGGCCAAAGCCTGCAGAAGCACGCTGTCTCCCACCCTCCACACACATCCATCAGAACCTGGCTGCCTCCTCACTAGGGCATCTGCACACTCCATTGTTTCCTTCCCAGTGCTGCAAGATTCTCTCCCCAATCTAGGTCCCATGGCAACTTTGCTTGAAGCAACTTGCTTTCAAGCAACAGGCTCCATTAAAGTTAGAAAAGTATAAATTAATCAATATAGGGAAACACAGCCTGATAAAGCCCCTTTCGTGAGCTTTTTATTACGGCCTTTTTATCAGAATCGTGTTAATGGATGACTTTTCAAATAAATTAACATTTCTATCCTAATGCAAATTTAAAAAGGGGTATCAGCAAGGCATTTTATAACACATAAAGATATGCACTCTACATTTTTCCTGGAGAGTTACTTGGCAATATATATCAAGATTTTTAACATCACCATTCTTTTTGACCAGGTAATTAACCTTTCAAGAATGTGCCCTAAGGATATAGTCATACATATAACACAAACATTTATGGACGAGATGTTCACCACAGCCTGTGTCCCTCAGGCTAAAATCTTGAAACTAACTGATTGGCATAATCGGGCCCATGTTTTTCTCCCTTTGGCCTATCTCTGGTCCAAACAGCTAAGACTGAAAGGGTTAGGAGAGGAGCAGGGTCTTGTGGTAATCAGGGTGGTCCCTTTAGGGGACTGTGAATAGAGAGATAACACTTTTCACACAAGAATATTTAATGACACAGGAAAACAGTCACAGTAGAATGGCAGATGAGAAGAGCAAACTGTAAGCTGTACATATGATAGATCTTAACTTTGAAAATAGTTATTCATAAAGAAATAGATATTTACCCAAATGACTTATTCAGTAACTAAGTTATATGGTGAACATGTCATCAAAATCTATTTGTAACAAAACTCTCAGAGTTATTTCTCTCCTCTTACAAATGTTTCATACGTGCCCCTCCTGCCACATGTCACTCATCAGTTCTGTGGTCTATTCATCCCAGCATATTGCCACCACCAGTGACAGCCGGGATTTGTTCCTTTGTTTACTTAAGGCTATGAAGAAAAGGCAGTACAAACATAGGTTTTTGACATATATCTACAAGTAGAAGTTGTATAGTACAATGAATTTTGTAATGTGTTCAATTATTTTTTAAGTAACCTGAAGATATATAACACAAATGCACATATACACCTTTGCACACACACACATATGCATACACACAGACAAAAACACTAGAAGGAGGAACACCAAAATGCAAATGGTTATTATCTCTAGGTGCTGAGATTAAAGATTACCATTGTATTTTGTTTCCTTCTTCCAATTTTTCTATATTTTGTTGATTGGTTGCATCTACAAATGAGCATCATTTTTTATAATAATAAACAGTAAATTTTTTAAAAAGATAAAAGTATTAGTATTTTTTTACAAAAAGTAAGTAATAATCTTGACCATACCAGGCCCCAAGCCACCACCCATCCCCACATCTCCACCCTGCCTTTTTTCTGTTTTTATCTGGGGAAAGTAGAGCCTCATTGGAGGAAGATGCAAAGTCATACTGTCCGGCCCTGCTATGTACTCTGTGCTGACATCTTCTACTTGATTCCCCAGTTCCACTCTCCCCTTCACTCCACTCTGTGGCTCTGTAGACTGATCTGTAGAGGTCTGCGTTAACCAGGCTCCTCTGCCCTCTGGCATCAGTTGGATTTGGCCAAGGTGTGGTGTGTATCAGCAGGGTCTCTGGAAAGCCATAGCTTCACAGCTCCTGTCAGGCAGCTTTCTCTGTACTTCTCATTCCTTAAGCCCTTGTAATTGGTTTTTCCCCTTTCCCCTTCAGGCTGGTAAAGGCTCCCTGTTCTCTCACTGCTCCAGGATTCCGCACCGTCCCTTGTCACATTCCGTAAGCCCTGTCCACACCACTGAAATCAACCTTTTATTAAACTCTCTTTAATTGCCCAGCTTGAGTGGGCCATCTGTTTCCTGCTGAGTCGTGGACAGACAGATACTCACGTTGCTGTACACATCTTGGCCCTTAGTACTCACTACCTGTTTACATTAATCCTACTGACTCTCCAGAGCTCTCCCACAATGGTGTCCTTACCATAAGCATAGCTGACTCCTGCCATTCCTCAGGCCTCATCAGACTTAATTTCCCCCTAGACATCTATCCTTGGGATCAGAATGAGGGCTCTCACAGGTTCCATATTATCTCTTTCCGAGTGCTGCCCCAATGTGGGCCCACTGCCCAGACTGCAGTGACACCCCAGATATTCCACCACTGTTCCTTTTTCCTTTCCATTGAATAAGACATTGTTCACTTTTGTTCTTAATCCCCAAATCCAAGCTTTGGCAACAGTCAACTCCTGGATTGAAGAAAATTCCCTCAACCCCAATTAATGTGTCCAGCTCATAAGCAGTTTTGTCTTGTGCTCCTAGTTTCTCCATTTAGTTCAGAGGTTGTGATGCCTCTTCTTGTCATCGTCTCTATGAAGGTAATGGCCTAAATCCTAAAGGGGTTGGGATGTGGCAGGAAGTAGGAGAGGAATCAGGGGTAATCCCAGCCATGTATGCTGGTATATGACATGTGAATTGTTCATGACACTCACTTAAAGAAATAGCACTTTTGCTCGCTTTTTCTAAATGAATGAAATATGACTGTAAGTCTACATATCCTGAGGCTAGAGGTGTCTGTTATAAGTGAGTGGTGGTAGCTCCCATTTAGGAGGCTCATATAACAACCCTTAAGCTCATAAAGCACCTGGAAAATGGGGGCAGTACTTGGATCTAATTCCATGTAGTTGCTATAATTATCATTGGTCTTTCTACAATGCGATGCCTCTGTCCAGTGCTGATTCTCTAATGTCTGGCACAAGGCACTCCTCTGGGTGGGCTGGCTTCATGTTCTTTTACGGGGAACTTCACCAATCGCAGGTTCTATTATGGGGGACTGTATTCGTTATCTATTGTTGTTTAATAAACCTCCCAAAAACTTAATAGCTGAAAACAACGATTTTCTTATATCTCATGATTTTGGGGGTTGGCTAAATTATTCTTCTGCTGGTCTTGCCTGGGCTAATTCATGTGGCTATATTCAGCAGGTGCATTGGCTAGGGCTGGCTCAGATGAGAGAGCTGGGATGACTGGCCCTCTTTTCCCACATGATCTTCCCTCTGGCTGTCTTCACGGCATGGTGGTCTCATGATTCCAAGAGGGTGAGAACAGAAGCTGTGTAGCTGTGTGTTCTCTTAAGGCTTAGCCTCAGAAGTTGCACAATGTTATTTTCACTACACCCTGTTGACAAAATGAAGTCACAGGGTCAACCCAGATTCCAGGGGCAAGAAAATGGACTTCATCTTTTTTTTTTTTTTTTTTTTTTTTTGAGACGGAGTCTCGCTCTGTCGCCCAGGCTGGGGTGCAGTGATGCAATCTCGGCTCACTGCAACCTCCGCCTCCTGGGTTCACGCCATTCTCTTGCCTCCGCCTCCTGAGTAGCTAGGACTACAGGTGCCCGCCACCACACCCGGCTAATTTTTTGTATTTTTAGCAGAGATGGGGTTTTACCATGTTAGCCAGGATGGTCTCGATCTCTTGACTTTGTGATCTGCCCGCCTTGGACTCCCAAAGTGCTGGGATTACAGGCGTCAGCCACCACGCCTGACCTAGATTCCACCTTTTGATGGGTGACAGCAAAGTCATATTGCAAAACGACATGCAAAATAGAAAACATTGTGCCATGTTTGGAAGCAATCTACCAGAGAGGAGGGGGGATATAAAATATCTCTTAATTTTTCATGATAAACCTCTAGTCAACAAAGAAAGATACTATTAATTTCTTAATCAAATTGTTTTTTCCAGTTATAATTTTATCATAAGCTATATTGTGTAAGAGTATACATAATGTATAATTTTAAAATAATAATTTTAAAATTAAACTAACCTACCTTAAGAAATATAGCATTCCCAATACCTTGAAAGTCACCTAGATGCTTCACAATCAATGCCCCCTCTCTCCAGTCCTCTCTAGTGGTAACCACGACCCTATATTTCATGCTTGTTATTCCCTTATGTTCTTGTTTTTGTGACCACAGCTCACTGCTGTGGCCATATAACCTCAGTCTCCTGGCCTCAAGCAATCCTCCTACCTCAGCCTCCTGGGTAGGTGGGACTACAGGTATGTGCCACCACACCTGGATAATTTTTGTATTTTTTGTAGAGACAGGGTTTCACCATGTTGCTCAAGCTGCTTCCAAACTCCTGAGCTCAAGGGATCTGCCCACCTTGGCCTTCCAAAGTGCCAGGATTACAGGAATGAGCCCCTGTGCCTGGCCCTTGTGTTCTCTAGAGTTTTACCACAGGAGTTGGTATGCCTAACTATGTATTACTTAGTTTTGCCTGTTTGTTGAACTTCACATAAAATAAATCATTCAGTAGTTTGATTTCATCACTCAGTATTGCTTTTTACATTCATTCATATTAATGTGTATAGCTGTAGCTTTTTCATTTTCATTTATAGAGAGTTTTCCATTGTGTGAATATATATTAATTTTTTTACACATTTTACTGCTACTGGACTTTAAGTTTTTCCAATTTATTAAAAAGAAATTATGAGCAATGCTGCCATGGACTATTTTTTGACATCTTCTTGGGTATGCATACACAAGAGTTCATCTAGGGTATATTCCTACTCCTAAAATAATTTCTGGGTCATAGTGTACACAATGTTCAACTTTACTAGGCAATACCAAACTATTTTCCAATTTACCCTCTTTCTAGTATTGTATGAAAAGTCTCATTGCTCCATATCTGGGTCAACATGTGACATCATTGAGCTAATTTTTTCCAATTTGCTGATCATTAATTATTATCTCATTATGGCTTTAATGGGCATTTTACTCATTAATGGAGTTGCTAATATTTTCTTAAGCTTATTAATCCTTTCTGTTTATTTTTCTGTGAAATGTCTGTGATAAATATTTTAACCAACTCTGCTGAATTTTTACTATTTTTAACAATTCTTTACATAATCAGGAATCCGTCCTTTGTTAGTTATATGTATTGAAAATAACTTCTCTCCCAGTTAATGGCTCATCTTTTTATACTTGCTAAATTCTTTCCCTAAATCACCCTGGTATACCTCTAATTATATTGAGAATGATCCCACTTCTCCAAACCCAATCTCTTGTCTTGGAACCAAGTTTGTACACCTCAACTCCCTTTCTTGGGAAAAATTCATTTCCATCGGGCTGGAGACACTTATTCAAATAGACTCCCAGTAGGTTCACTCATTCTGCAACATGCCCGGAAAGTTATGAATCCTTGTTTCTTGGAAAACGCCCTTAGTTCTCCAAGTTGTGCCACCATGAATAGGCCAAACAAGCCATGAATGGCGTGAGTGAAAGAGAAGGCCTCCCAGTGCCACAACTGGAGTGATGAGGAGACCAACAAACTGCAGAGAGCTGGAAGGATGAAGTATGGGTTTGGTACCCACACTGGAAAACCACCTCTCTCTCCCACTCTTCAGTCTCCATTGTTTTTGTTTCTGTTTTTCTCTGTCTCTTTATTAGGGTAGTCCTGTTTCTTCTTCATGGCAAACCCCCAGCAGCCTGGCATAAGGCATTTTTCCATCACATTGACAAATAACCAAGTGTCCAACCAAAACCTTGGTGGGAACTTTTGAGCAGGTTTTGACATGCCTGCTGTTACACAGCCTGAAGGTCTGCCTTCACTTAGGCCTTTTCAAAGCATTGCTTTTGGGAAAGTACCTGTCTGTAATCTCGTTTTGTTTATTTTCTCCTTCATGTTCAACAGAAGGAACATTATACTCTATCTCCTTCTGAACTTTCCCAAGCAGACCTTCAGGGTCACCTTGGAGTATTCTTAGGTTTTTCTCCTTTACCTCTAAAAGCTCACCAACTCTCCATGAACCCACAATATTTTTAGAAAGCAATATGGGGAGTGCCATCTAGGTGGGAGAGGCTGTACAGCCACTGCAGAGTATGCAAAGAATTAAAAGAGCTTTCAGTACATAAAGACATCTGGAGTGAGAAAGCTAAATAACCAAGTTTAGAAACAGTTTAAGCAGGTTCTCAGGGCAGCCACTAGACCCTCATCACCAGGGTTCTCTCCACCCAGCACCTGACTCATAGTGGTCGCTCCAGGAATGTTGGTTCAGTAACAGACACAAGGCAGCCTCCCTCGGTGCCCCCACAGCCAGCCCCTCTGGGGTCCCACCCTCTGCCTGGAGCTCTGCCTCACCAACTAAAGCCCTGTTCCATCTTGAGGAACTGCTTCCTCTCACCTGCTTTGGCTTCATCCTTCCCTATGTACGCCACTTGGCATCATCCTCTCAATTTAAGCATTTAGGCTTTCACAAAAGTAAGGAAAAGAGTGTGATTAGAGTTTCCAAATTAGAGTTTTGGAAAACTCGTATTCTTCACTGACAACTGAACTGCTTCTGAATATCTAAAGACTTTCCTGATGAGATCCACGGTAGTAACAAATGCATTTTTTTGATATTGTAGAATGAAACATATTAACATTTGCAACACCTACAGAACTCAGTAATCAATAATTTCCAAATGAAAAATTCACTATGTTACATAAATTATGTACAAGAAGCTTCTGAGGTGTAGCACTGCACACACACTAGAGGCTGGGACCATCAAGGAAGGCCTAGCAGGAACAAACACATGTTCAGAGCTCCCTAACTACCCTGCCACACTAGTCAGGAGAAAGCTTCTGTCTTGCTAGTCTGAAACCTCACTGGTGGCAGAATTGGGTGGAAGGGAGGTTGAAGGCAAGGGCAGGCTCTTGGCAGTAAGACAGCAGCTCTAGCTTGAGGCTAGGACTGGTGAGATTCACATGGGACTGTAGAGCTCTGATTGTCTGTACCATTCATTAAGCTTTGAATCACATGTTGGCTTGCGGCAAATTCTGATATTGTTGTCTTATGTCTCTATTTAGTTCTTGGATTCTCATTTCCCTTATTACGGTTATATATCCTGCCTTACCAACTACACTCAAGTTCTCTTATAAGAGCAGGACCCTAGGGATACGCCTCTTTATATAATACATAGAACTCTACAAGTGCTTGAAAAATACCAGACAAATTAAATCATGACCTTTTAAACTACAGACAAACCCCCTCTCTTTCTGAAGTAACATTCTAATTATTTTCATCTTTCTTCTCTTATAGGTGGTTCCTCCAACCCTGAATAACTATAGTTACTATTCTCCAAATAATTGTCCTATGTGTAAACACAGATATGTCAACTACAGAAGAGACGTTTTTAGAGGAGCAGATTTTTTAAATGAAATTCCTTGTATTTGGTTTCTAATACTAGTCTGATGAGACTGAACATTTTCTTGTCTATCTTAGGTGAAGCAATGTACACAGGGTTTAAAGTGTGGTACACAACACTTCAGGTCCCTGAGACCCTCTCAGATGATCACTAAAGCACAAAGTATTTTCATAATAATACTAAGAAATCATTTGCATTTGTTGCTGTGCTGGATTAATACAGATGGTGCAAAAGCAATGGTGGATAAAACTGCTGGTGCCTTAGCACTAGTAGTCTTTGTATTCACCACCATACACTCATAGTTTTTTCAAAAAAATCTAATTTCATTTAAGATGTCCTTGATTAAGCGTAAAAATAATTAATTTTATTAAGTTTTGACCTTGACAACATGTCTTTTTAATATCTTGGATGACAAAATGAGAACTACTCATAAATCACTTCTGCATCATTAGAAATATGAAGGTTGTCTTGAGAAAATGCACTCGTGCAATTGAATTGTGAGCTACACTGGTTGCTTTTCTTCATGGAACACAAGTTTTACTTAAAAGAAAAACAAAATATGACTATAGGAGCTGGCACACATTTTTTCCAGAATGAAGGAAGTGAGCCTATCACTTCGAAAAAAATAAAACTGAAGGAATTTGTTGGCAATGACAAAATTCTAGTTTTCAAGCAAAAATTAGAGTTTTGGAAAACTTGTATTCTTCACTGACAACTGAACAGCTTTTGAATATCTAAAGACTTTCCTGATGAGATCCATGGTAGTAACAAATGCATTTTTTTGATATTGTAGAATGAAACATATTAACATTTGCAACACCTACAGAACTCAGTAATCAATAATTTCCAAATGAAAAATTCACCATGTTACATAAATTATGTACACATTTAAATTTTCTTTAAAAATTCAAAATGAAAGATAAACCAATAAATTTTAGTATAACAGAACATGAAAAGTTAATTGATATGATTACAGATTCTACATTGCAACTAAAAAACTACCACTTGTTGAGTTTTGGTGTATATCAAAGAAGAATATCCACAATTATCTCAAAAGGCTATGAAAATAAACTCCTTTTCCAACTACACATTTCTATGAGGCCAGATTTTCTTCATATACTTCATTTAAAACAGCATCTCAACAGCTTGAATGTAGAAGCAAATGTATTCATCCAATTCTTACATACATTAAAGAAATCTACAAAAATACAACTCATGTCATACACTAAAGAGACTTACAAAAATAAACAATACAGGGCCTGGCGCAGTGGCTCATGCCTGTAATCCCAGCACTTTGGGAGGCTGAGGTGGGTGGATTGCTTGAGCTCAGGCATTCAAGACCAGCCTGGGCAACATGGCAAGACTCTGTCTCTACCAAAAATAAAAAATTAGCAGGGCATGGTGCACTCCTATAGTCCCAGCTACTTGGGAGGCTGAGTTGGGAGGATCTCTTGAACCCAGGAGGTCGAGGCTGCAGTAAGGCAAGATTGTGTCACTATATTCTAAGCTGGGAGACAGAGTAAAACCCTGTCTCAAAAGATAAAAATAAAAAACAATACCATTCTTCTCACTATTTTTTATTTGAAAAATATAGTTAATTAAAATTGTTTTATTTACATTAACAGGTAATGAGTTTATTGTGATTCTGAAATAAACTAATAAATAGCTATTTGGAGTCCTCAATAAATTTTAATGTTTTGGTTCTGGGACCAAAAAGTTTGAGAACTACTTATCTAGGAGACTTTAATTTGTAGGTCTCCTTTGATCAGACTAACAGGCAGGGAGTAACATCTTTAGAGCACAAACCCAACATCCTCAAAGAATAAACCAGATTATTTGGCCCATGTGCATATCTAACCCTTGCTTACCCTGAGGCTCCTGTGGTGTGCTTGCACCAGGTTGCAAGGGCTCAACTGAAGAGCCTCCTAGGTTTCATTTTCACAGAGTAACTGTTATTTGAAAACTTGGAAGTTTTGCCTTTCCAGTTCATTCATAAAGAAATTGAGTAGGATTGCCATCTGTATTTATTACCCCTAAAAGGCAACTATTTATTTAGCTTTATGTGTTTCCTGTCTCAAAGACAACTATCTGCCCTTGACTAAACATTGCCATCAGTTTCACAAAATCTCAACATATCTATAGTGTGTGGATCTAGACAAAGGCTGATAATAGACCAAATCTACATCCATAGTTTCCCTTCACTATACGTAGATGTAACCCCTTGAGGATTCCTAAGGGATTTTTCAAACATGATTTCTCCTTTCAGAAAAACTTCCCCCAAGTAGTTTATGCTTGATTTAGTAGTCCTTGATCTCATAGCTCAAGTGACTTATTCCGTAGGGTCCTAGTCACTCACAGCTGGTTCATATTAAAAATGGTATTCTTTGTTCTACGTGATTCTTTAATTTCTGCCTAATTGCTAATATGAACTTGATCCGACAGAAGTTATATGCTTTTCTGTTTCTTTCATTTGTGGAATCTTTCCCTTCTCCCATGAAACCCTTTTATTTTACCTCCAGTGATTTCCTTTAGTGAACAAAATGTGATTTTTTTCTCCAACATCTAATTTGTAAAATTGGTGATCTTCATTTTTCACAAAAGTATTTGAAAAGTCTTCAGATTCTCTTTGTATTATTTTAAAAATGTAACTACAGGTATTTATTTCAATCTAGCACTTTAGCTTTATTTCCTTTTAAAACTTAAGCATCTTAATGGGATTTTTTAAAAACTCCCCCCCCCTCACCCCCCCGCCTGCCAGATTCTGAATTCAATCATGTTGTCATTGTTATGTAACAGTTCACCCACAGCCACTTTCTGTAGCTATTCCTGATCACCACTCAGGATAAAATGCAGTATATTTCTTTCCTCGTGGATTTAAAGGCTAGCTTTTCTAAGAAAGAATTAGTATTATCCCAAACTTTTTATTTCTGTATGTGGTCCTGATTCAAGAAGAATTGTTACAATTTGTTTAAATCCTTCTTTGGGGGTAAGTTCCTGGCTCTTATCACTTGGTCTAATTTTGTAGCTTCCCTCCTTATTATAACATATCAGTGCAGGCTCATTGCTGAATTCAATAAACCTGTGTCAAGCACATACTGGAATAAATGCTGTAGGAAATACAAATATAGAAGACAATATAAAAGACTGAACATGCTTTGGCCTTTAACCTTCAGGGGTTCAGCCTAATAGGAGAAACAGAGGCCGACATGAGCAACTCCAACTGGCACATACCCAATGCTTTGGGGAGCACAGGGGAGGGTGCAGGAACTCCTGTTACCGTGGCTGCATTATTGAAGGTGACGGCTTGTCCCTTAAGGTCCTCTATCACTCTCTGTCTAGTCCTTGTTTCCCTGAGCTACACCAGTCTCGGCATCTATGAGGCGTGGGTAAAAAGTGCAAAGACACTTGCATCCATCCATCTCAAAAGGTTATATTCGGCGCCCTGAACTTCCCAGCGTACCCTCTTCTGGTGAACTCTTTGATTGCTTTGTTGTCTGCACTGCCTCTTCTAACCCGTGCCTGGATCCCACTGCACACTCTCACTGTGGCCATGCCCGCCAGAGCCTGTGGTGCTGGGCTCTGCTGCCCTTGCTGCCATCACTGAAGAAGTTCTAGAAGCTGGGACAGTATTTTCATCCAGTCTTTGAGGTCTGAGACAGCCGTTGATTACAGTTATTTTTATGCTCTTAGGATGCCCTGCCTCTCTTGCTTAGCCTACTTTGTAGAAGAACTTGAAACGAGCTCTGGAGCGTGGGGATGGAGTGGGAGAGCTGGTTTAAGAGTCGCCAACCACATCCATGTGTTGAGCACTCAGAAATATATTTTTTTCTCATGGTAAATTCTCTGCCTTCTTGGAGCCATACTGATCCCTGAGGTTGTGAACCTTTTTATGTCCTCTCGGTGGAGCTGTATGATGCAGGGGTCCCAGGATCTGATCATCAGCTTCAAAGGCCTTCACCATGTATCCCAGGTCCCCATGCTAATAGGTGTCTTGAGGGATGCCTGACTATCCCAGCGTTTCTGAGGCAGGCATTCGGATTAGGCCCCCACCCCGTCCTCTCTGTACTTTTCTAGTAAGATTTTTCAATGATCAGGACTTTAGTTAGTAATAATGTGTCAATCCTGGTTCATCAATTGCGGCAAATTTGCCATATGGATGAAAGATGTTAATAGGGAGTACTAGGTATGGGGTGTAGGAGAACTCTGTGTACCAGCTTCTCAATTTTTCTGTAAATCTAAAATAGAGTTTATTTTTAAAGTTACCAAAAAAGTAATATATGTTCTTTTTCAAAATTCAAATTGTACTCAAATTATATATAAAGTAAAAGTGAAAAAAAAGGTCCCATCACATCCTCCCACTAATCTCACTCCTCGGAGTTTTAGAGATAGCTACTATTTCAAATTTGGTGGGTTTTTTTGTTTTGTTTTTTTTTTTCTATTTTCACACACATGCACACACACTCACTACACATACACAGGCACATATATATTCACATATTTTTTAACAAAATAATATATGCATATTGTTTTAAAACTTTTCTTTTTCCAATAATAATATGTTACTCTCTTACCATGTCAATTCGTATCATTCTACTTTTTTTTTTTTTGAGACAAAGTCTGGCTCTGTCGCTCAGGCTGGAGTGCAGTGGCAGGATCTCGGCTCACTGCTACCTTGCCTGGCTAATTTTTCTATTTTTAGTGAAGACAGGGTTTCACCATGTTGGCCAGGCTGGTCTCAAAATCCTGACCTCAGGTGATCCACCCACCTCGGCCTCTCAAAGTGCCAGGATTACAGACATGAGCCATCACACCCACACCCGATTTATGGAATTTCATAATATGGAAGTACCATAACTTATATAATCCTTCCTCCACTCAAATATATTTATATTGTGCCCACTTTTTCAAACAATACTACAATGAATATCTTGTATGACCAATTATGTATATACATATATTTATTTAAAATATCTATTTAAAATAGATAATTCCAAAATCACAAGATTTTAAGATTCTTACCAATCATGCTGCTCCTCACATATGATATGTCAACCCCTTCTATATGTCTGCTCCCATCCTTCATCAAGAGTTTTTCATAGCCTGGTAGTTCTCTGTTCCTTTGTTTGCCCAAAATCTGAACTATGCCCAAAATCTGAGGAGAATGGGGGACAGGGAGGGAAGCAGGTACTTCCAGGCAGTCTTTATTTTATTAACTGCTATTTGTATATCTTTAATGTGACTTTTCTACCACTTCGCATGAATGCAGGCTGCTTAAAGAGATCTTATTTGGTCTAGGAGCCAAGCTATGAAGGGATGGAAAATATTGTAAGAAATTTTTGTCGCTGTCCTTAGAAGGCCTAGAACTATCTCAGGATCAAGGAAGAGTCAAGATGTGGTAAATTATTTGCAAAAAGGACCACCATAATTCCCATTCTTTGTGTTATCTTCTCAGGTGTCTTTGGGCTTGGCCATGTAACTTGCGTTGGCCAATGGGACACTAGCAAATGTGACACAAGCGGAGACTTGAGAAGTTTACATATTTTGGCTTGATTTTTCTAGCCGATCTTGGGAACCCTGGACTACCATGTGAAAAAGCTAAACTTTGGACTAGCTTATTGGAGGTTTAGAGACCAAATGGAAAAGAGAAGCTTCTCAACAAAGGCCCCCTAAATCAATCATCCAGCCAAGCACCAGACATATTAGTACCATTACCTGAGGTCATATGAACCCCAGTCAAGCTGCCACTTGACTGAGCTCAGACCAGAAAAACCACCCACAGCTGGCAGAGAATTATATGAAATAATATTTGTTTATGTTTCAAGCGACTAAGTTTTGAAGTGTTTTTTATGCAGCAAAAGCTAACTGATACACAAGAATTTTCTGGAAAAAAAATGGCATGAGATAGAATAATTTTAGATTAACCTCATATCTGGACAAAAATACAAAAAACATAAACATACATAAACGTTACCAAACTGAATCCCACAATACACACACGTGCTCACACACACACACGGCATCATGAACAACTTGGGTTATCTTACAAATACATGATTTGAGACCATCCTGGACAACATGGCTAAACCCCCTCTCTACAAAAAATATATAAATTGGCCAGGTGTGGTGGTGCACGCATATGGTCCCAGCTACTCAGGAGGCTGAGGCAGGTGGAGGAATACAGATTTGTCACATAAATCATTCTATTAACAGCAAAACGGGAAAATGTTTCTAATTCTCTTAATAGATACAGAAAAAACATTCAATGAAATTCAAAAGCAATTTCTAATACAACTTTTAGCAAATAGGAACAGAAGGAAACTTTAATGTTATAATGATTATCTTCCCAAAAACTCACATCAAATATCAGAGTTAATGGTAAAACTCAGAACTTTCCCTTTGAGTAATAAGATTAGGATGTTTGTTATCACTGCTTCTATTCAATAGTATTCTAGAAGTCCTAGTCAGAGCAATGAGACCAAAAAGATATATAAAAAATTTGACAGAAAGAAAACTTGTCATTCACAGACAATATGATTACATAATATAGAAAAATCCAAGAGCATCTAAAATCATTAAAAGTTTAAAAGATGTAAATGTGTTGGCAGGATACAAAACCAGCATATAGAAATCAATGGGACCTTCTTGAATAACAACAGTAACTAATTAGAAAAAAAAAGGTTTTTTGAATAATAATCATCACAAAGCCCAGTCTACCCCAGTCAACCTTCCCATGTGATCCAGATGGACTAGTTGCATATTTCTAAGTTCTATGAAGGCAGGAATGGTATCTGTGTTGTTCACCACTGTGAGTCTAATGCCTGGCACATAGAGGATACTCAATACATATTTTTGACCAACAAAGCTGATAGGGCGACCATTGACCTGGATTTCCCTGGACGGAGGGCTTCCCAGGACATGGAAATTTCAGTGCTAAAACCATTGATCACCCTACCTGTCAATAAAATCCAAATGGAAAAATCTGAGTGTCTATGGTTAAATAAGGAATAAGTTGTTGCTTTTGGGGTTAACAAAGAAAGAAAGTGAATGAATTTTGGGTTAATGGGTTATTAACCAAATCAGACTGAAGCGAATGAGTCAGGTACAAAACAGTGCCTCCCTATAATAAAACTTGTATACTGAATTTTGGAATCTATGACACCATTAAAACCACCAAGATCATGTAGAGCTTATAAATATGATTCTTCCTACACCATTCTAACACAATCTAACAGCATTCCAAAGTGAGAAGCCATAAAAGAATTGTCTTCATTAAATTGCAAGTAACTGTAATATCTTTTCTCCCAAAAGAACCTGAAAAAAGAAAAAGGCCCTGCTACTCTGAAAATAATAGTGAAATAATATTTGTCTGATCAAACAACTACTCTGATGAGAAAGATAAGTAATCAATTTCTATTACATTTAATACCTGAAAATTATTTTTTCTAAAACACCTTCAAGAACAGTACAGATTTTCTATTTCATATTACTATTCATTACATTCAAAGTGCAGAGAAGGGAAACAGTGACATAGACTATTCAATAAATAAATAATATTGCTATGGTTTGAATGTATGTGTCCCTCCAAAATTCATATATTGGAACTTAACCACCAAGATGGTGGCACTATGGGAGGTGATTAGGCCATCAGAGACTAATCCCACCCTTATTAATGGGATTAATGCCCTAACAAAAGAGGCTTCAGAGAGCTTCCTGGCCCTTCTGTCTCTTCTGCTATCTGAGGACACAGCAACAAAGCACCATCCTGGAAGCAGAGAATGAGCCTTCACCACCAATTGAACCTACCAATGCCTTATCTTGGACTTCCCAGCCTCCAGAATTGTGGAAAACAAATATTTTTTTAAGACAGGGTCTCACCATGTTGCCCAGGCTGATCTCAAACTCCTGGGCTCAAGTAATACTCCCACCTTGTCCTCCCAAAGTGCCAGGATTACTAGTGGGTGCCACTGTGCCTAGCCTGCAAAATAAAATTCTGTTGTCTACAAATTACCCAGTCTAAAGTATTTTGTTATAGCATCAGGAACAGATTAAGACAATATCGCTTACCAAAAAATTGTCCTGTCATTTTCCATGACTTACCTATTCACAAATAAACACAAATTTCTTCAGCATCTGTGATACTGTGAAACATTTATTTGGTTTTTATCCCTGTTTCCTGATATACAGCTCCTAATAACACTTGACGTCTCTGGAGTGGTAAGAATGTCTTTCGTATGCTGATTATATGACTGGTGATTGGGGCTCCTAGATAGCTTCAGGATGGAGACCAGTCATTAGAAGATCAAGACAGTGTTACAGTGCTGGGACTTTCATCCCCAACCCCAAAATCCAGGGAGAAGAGAGGGGATGAAGGTTAAGTTGATCACCAACGGCCAGTGATTTAATCAACCATGTCTATGTAATAAAGCTTCCATAAAAACCCCAAAAAACAGGCTGAACACATGGAGGTTCCAGAGGGCGGCTCACCGCATGGAAGCTCCAAATGCATTCCCATATACTTTGCCCTATGCATCTTTTCCATCTGGCTGTTCACTTATATCCTCTGTAGTACCTTTTATAATAAATGATAAACATAACTAAAGTGTTTCCCTGAGTTTTCGTGAGCCACTCTAGCAAATTGAACCCGAGGAGGTGCTCATGGGAACTCCAACTTAGACAGCTGGTCAGTCAGAAGCATAGACCACAACTATGGCTTGAAATTGGCATATAAAGCAGGGGGCAGTCTTGTGGGACAGAGTCCTCAACTTGTGGGATTTGATGCTATCTCCATGTTGTACATAGTGTCAGAACTGAATCCAATTATAGGACACCTAGCTGATGTCTGCTGCAGAATTGCTTCGTGTGTAGGGGAAAATCCCCACACATCTGGCCACAGAAGTGTTCTGTCTTGCGTATTACATATATACCTATGTAACAGAGTAGGAAAAAACAGTTCGGTTTCTCCTGTCACTGATTGCTTTGTGTACAGAGAAACATTCCCAACGCCCATTTTGGTGTCAGAAGTGGTGAGTGGTTTATGAATAGAAAAAGCACATTAGTTTTTCCTGTATCTTTACAACATCCACATGGGACTTATCAATTCCAGCTGAAATGTTTATTTCATTTGTGGCTTCTGTCTCAAACTTCCTCTATATTAGACACGTCTTGATGACTCTACCTTTATAATACTTTTCTAATTCTTTTCTTCTGCCTATGTTGATTCCATGTCTGATATGATGGGAATGGAAATAGAAAGCCAATAAATTTAGGGTACTTTGGATGGATTAGCCAAGCAGTGATGGAAAAAGAAAAAAAATAACACATAGTAAGTCTCTACAACGTGCTGCTAAATAAGTTGTCTAATTTAATCTTTAAAGTAACTCTGAGAGGTAGGTATTAATGTCTGTGTTTACTTACGAGGAAACTGAGGTGCAATAAGTTTGAACATATTGAGCAAGTTCATTCAGCTACTGAGCTACAGAGTTCAGATTCAACTTCAGTCTACCTCCAGAGGATGTGCTCTCCTGCTGTATCTCATTCCAGTGAATACTCCAAGATGGTTTGGGTAGACTATGATAAATAAATGATTTGGACCCAGATCATTGAAAAGTGAATATTTCTGGCTTTTGACAAATATGCAATATAAGAAAATTAACTTGTGTAAATGTGTAATCAATTTTAGATTTTATGTCAGACATGGTTTTTAACTTCAAATTTTTATTAACCTCAGATAATGTCATATATAATATAAACTTTGCCTGTTCCCTTCAAAAGAATAAAACTCACCACTCTGTAGATAAACCTGTTCTCTTATTGTACCTTCAATGCATATTAGTAATTTCAGTTGGGCTTTTATCTTATTTCAAAACTTTATCTGACTTAGGTTATCTCATTTCACATCAAATTATGTAACACATGATGCAATGCATGAACCACAAAGCCACAACTGCTAAATGTTTCTTACACTAAAAAAAAAAAAAAACCTTTGGCCAGACATGGTGGCTCATGCCTGTAATCCTAGCACTTTGGGAGGCCAAGGCAGTTGGATCACCTGAGGTCAGGAGTTCGAGACCAGCCTGGCCAACATGGTAAAACCCTGTCTCTACTAAAAATACAAAAATTAGCCAGCCATGGTGGTGTGTGCTTGTAATCCCAGCTACTTGGGAGGCTGAGGCAGGAGAATCACTTGAACCTGGGAGGTAGAAGCTGCAGTGAACCAAGATCGTACCACTGCACTCCAGCCTGGGCAACAGAGTAAGACTCTGTCTCAAAACAAACAAAACAAAACAAAAAACCTTTTGTTGGGTGCAGTGGCTCACACCTGTAATCTCAGCACTTTGGGATGCTGAAGTGGGTGGATCATCAGAGGTCAGGAGTTCAAGACCAGCCTGGCCAACGTGGTAAAACCCTGTCTCTACTAAAAATACAAAAAATTAGCTGGGCGTGGTGGTGCATGCCTGTAATCCCAGCTACTTGGGAGGTTGAGGTGGGGGAATTGCTTGAACCCAGGAGGCTGAGTTTGCAATGAGCCAAGATGGCACAACTGCACTCCAGCCTGGGCGACAGAGCGAGACTCCATCTCAAACAACAACAACAACAACAACTTTGCCTCAAATGCTCGACTTTATTAAAAAATGCTCATTACTTTACCCTGTTCAAGTGATATTGCTAACACCATATTATTTGCTAGATTACTTAATAATACTAATTTTATTTACTTAAAATTATTTTTAGACTATGAAATAAATTTATGTAATTATAAAAAGTCAAAAAATGTAATTGGGTATAAAGAAAAATTTAATAGAACAGATGAGGTTAGAGAAATAGGCAGGTATCAGTTTATATAGGGTCCTATAGGTCAGATTTAAAAGCTTGGATTTATATTCAATGGGAAGCCAATGGAAGATTTTAAACAGGAGAATAACATCTTCTGGTTTATGTTTTAAGTAAAGCACCCTGGCTGCTATATGAAGGGTGGGTTATAAAGGAGAGGGCAAGAGTGTCATCCATGAGGCCTGTTGAGAGATGTGGTGGAACAATATCTTGGGGAAAGACAGTGGTGACTGGGAATGGTAAGGAATGGTGAAAATAAAGAGAAGGGTCATTTTTTATATCTTATTGGTGGATTGGATTAGGGGGTTGGCTGGCTAGAGAACAGAGTCAGAGGTATCTCCCGGGTTTGAGGACTGAGCAATGGATGGCAGCATTTCCTGAAACAGAGAATAAGGGAAAAACCAAATGCTCCCCCTGTTGTAAAAGTTTCTCTTTTTCTATCTCTTTCTTTCTCTCCCTTTCTGTGTGTGTGTGTGTGTGTGTGTGTGTGTGTGTGTATGTTTGTTGCAGATGGTGTGCCTTCTAGAATGTTATCCTACTCCACTGCTCTTGTACCTTTTGTAGTTTTTGGATTGCAGTAGACAGATGCTCTGGTGGCCCCCATCATCCTAACTTCTTGGTGCTCATGCCTTGTGAATCCTCTCCCTTGAGTAGGGATGGGATCTGTGATTTGTTTCTGACAAATGGAGCAAGCTGCCATGTTGTAAGCTGGCCTACAAAGAGGGCCAAGTGGCAAACAACTGCGGATAGCCTCTGATTAGTAGCCAGCAAGAAACCAAGGCCCTTAGTGCAACATCCTGCAAGGAACTAAATGTGGCCAACAACCACATGAACTTGGAAGCAGATCCCTTCCCAGTCAAGCCTCAGGTCAGACAGCAGCCCCAGTCAACATCTCGATTGCATCCTTTTGCTACCCTGAAGCAGCTAAGTTACCCCTGAACTCCTGATCCACAGGAACTGTGAGATAATCAATGTGCGTTGTTTTAAGCCATACATTTTTGATAATAGCGCTAAGCAGCAATAGATAACTAATATACCAATTTTCTTAAAATACTTTCTTAAAAGAAATTATAGTTATAATACGATTCAGGTTTCTCACATATATAAATCCTTATTCCTGTTTTGAAAAGGTTGCTTTTTATAAATGTATAATATTTATAAAAGTGTAAGTCTATATACTCTCTCCAGTTATGAATGCATAAAATTGTTGCATATATCTGTCAATATAACACTTATGGAATTATAAGTTATAAGGAAACTTGGATAGGTGAAGCAGCTTGCTCAAGTTCCTACAGCTAGTGACAAATCCAGGAACAAAACTTACCACACTGAAATGTGGTTTTAGCATTCAAGTGACATATAACCATGGAGAAAGTCTTGACAATCTTCCATTTCTTAAAGTGTATACTATCAAAACCTTTCAAGAACTCCTAAAAGGCAACAATTTTCTCACCTAGAAAGTATACTGCCATATGTAAATGTTAGCATTATAAAACTCATCAGAGCTGAATCAAATGGCTTTTATTTGTATTTGACTCCTTTATTCACTCTAAATTATTTAATGATAAAGGAAAAATGTTTCTTGGCTTTTCTATTTCATTCAGGTTCTTACTACATATACATGCAGCCATAGTAGATGCCAAGAAAGAAGGAAAACAGCTTCTGGACTCACAAAGTCGCTAGTTTGAAGTGGCACACACAGATTTTTCTTTGCTAAACAAAAAGCAGTCTTAAAATGTTTCCTTTGGTCTGGATAAGAAAGCATTCATGATAATGCCTGCATGGTGCCTGGCATGCAGTAAATGTATGTTATTTTTATTATTATGCAGCAACGAAAAGGGAGGTTCACAGGGACAGTGTGTACCAAACTTTAAGCAAGTGATGAAGCAAACCACACCACCCTATTACTTTGTAATTCCCATAATTTTACTTTCATCAGTTTGTCATCCTATTAGATAAAGGCCCTGATAAAAAGAAGAGAACGTTCAGCAGCATGCTGAGAATAACTGGAATGATTCATCAAAGTGAACAATTGCCCAACCATTGCTAGATGAGAAAAGTGGCAGAAAGTTGCACCAATATGAACAAATACTCTTGGACTTATGCTAAAAAGCCCCAGAAATGTTAACAGATAAACTGCAGTGTTGAGCAGACAAAACCTCTATCTCTTTTATGCTTTTTGGTAGACATTTATTGAGCACTTACTGTGGATCAGACACTACACTAGACACTGGGAATGTAAAAATGAGTGAGACACAGCCTTTGACTTCAATAAAAATAAATTATAATGGAATTCTACAATAGAGAAATATATGATGACACACAAAGGAATAAAAGATTAACTCTACCAATGGGAGTTAGAGAAAGCTTCTTAGAGAAGGAGATGTCTGGAGTTGAGTTTTATGGGATGAATAGGAAAATTATCAGAAAAAAAATAAATAACAACCAAGTGCAAAAGCACAACAGATTCTTTCCAATTTCAAAACTTACCACAGTAATTAATACAGTGTGGTATAGGCATAAGGATAAACATAATAGATCAATGGAATCGAATTGAGAGTCCAGAAATAAACCCTCACATTTAGAGAATCGATTTTTGACAAGGATGCCAAGACAATTCAATGGGAGAAAGAACAATCTTTCAACAAGTGGTTCTGGGACAACCAGATGGCCACATGAAAAAAGAAATTGGACCTCTGCTTGACACCATATACAGAAATCAACTCCAAATGGACCAAAGACCTAACATGTAAGAGTTAAAACTTTACAACTTTTGGATGAAAATATGGGGGCAAATCTTTGTGATTGTAGATTATGCAACACTTTCTTAGATATGAAACTGAAAGCACAATTGACTAAAAATATTTTTAAAAATTGTATGTCATCAAAATTAAAAACTGTTGTGCTTTCTCAGACACACCATTAGGCAAGTGAAAAGATAGTCTACAGAATGGGAGAAAATATTTGCAAATCATATATTTAATAACAGGCTTGTATCCAGAATATACTAACAAAAACTCTTACAACTCAATAGTTAAAAGATAATTAACAAATTAAATATGGACAAAAAATCAGAATAGACATTTCTCCAAAGAAGATATGTAAATGGTCAATAAGCACTTGAAAAGATGCTCAACATCATTAGCCATATGGGAATGTAAAGCAAAACCACAATGAGACACCACTTCTTGCCCACTAGCATAACTCTAATAAAAAAGACAGACAATAACAAGTGTTGACAAGAATGTGGAGAAATTAGAACCCTCATACACAACTGTGAAAATGTAAAATGGAGCAATCACTTTGGAATAACAATTTGGCAGTTCCTCAAGGTTAAACATAGAGTTACCATATGACCTAGCAATTCCACTCCTAGGTATAAGTGTATACCCAAAAGAAAAGAAAACATATGTCTAAACAAAAACAATTACATAAATATTCATAACAGCATTATTAATAATAGCCAAAAGTGGAAACAACCCAAATGTCCACCAATTAATGAATGCATAAATATGTGATATAGTAATATAGATAAATATTATTTAGCAATAAAAAGCAATGAAGTACTGATATATGTGACAACACGGAAAAGCCTTTGAAAACATGCTAAGAAAAAGAAGCCAGTCACAAAAGACCATTTGTTGTATGATTCCATTTATTTTAAATGTCCAGAAAAGGCAAATCCATGGAGACAAAAAGTAGATTGGTGATTGCCAAGACTGGAGGGTATGGAGGGAGAAAATGGGGGTGACTAATAATAGGTGTGGGGTTTCTTTCTGGGGTTTGAAAATGTTTTGAAAAAGAGATTGTGGTCTTTGTGGCATAACCTGTGAATACAGTAAAAACTACTGAACTGAACACTGCATTTAAATTTTTTTTTTTTTTTAGAGACAAGGTCTCACTCTGTCACCCAGGTTGGAGTACAGTAGCATGTCATAGTTCACTGCAGCCTCAGAATCCTGGGCTCAAGTGATCATCCCAACTCAGCCTCCCTAGTAGCTGGACTACAGGTGTGTGCCACCATGCTTGGTTAATGTTTTTTTTTTTGTTGTTGTTGTTGTTGTTGTTGTTGTTGTTTTGTAGAGACAGGATTTTGCTATGTTGCCCAAGCTGGTCTTGAACTCCTCAAGTGATCCTCTCATCTCAGCCTCCCAAAGTGCTGGGATTACAGGCATAAGCTACCAGGCCTGGCCTGAACTGAAAAATTTAATTGGGGGAATTGTATAGTTGTGGGAATTGTATAGTTATATCTCAAAGTTGTTAGGGAAAAAAAAAAGGCACAATGGATGTGGGGTTATTGGCTGTGCAAATGGCCCCAATTCTTCACTCCCTCTGTATCCATGCCCTTTGCCATGTGACTCTCTACTTTCTCTCTCTAAAGATGTGGGGTGGGTTGGGCTATTCTTGCATTGCATAAACAAATACCTGAGACTGAGTAATTTATAAGAAAAGAGGTTCAATTGGCTCACGGTTCTGCAGGCTGTGCAAGCATGTTGCTAACATTTGCTTGGCTTCCGGGGAGGCCTCAGGGAGATTTTACTCATGGCAGAAGGTGAAGCGGGAGCAGGCATGTCACATGGCCAGAGAGAGAGAGAGAGAGAGAGAGAGAGTTGGGGGAGGTGCCACATACTTTTAAACAATCAGATCTCATGAGAACTCACTTAGCACCAGGGAGATGGCACTAAGCCATTCATGAGGGATACACCCCCATGATCGGAACACCTCCCCACCTTCATCACTAGGGATTACATTTCAACATGAGATGTGGTGGAGATACAGATATCCAAACTATATCATGGAGTCATTTCCCTATTCACTGAATCTAAGTTGATGTTGTCACTTTGTCCAATAGAGTGCAGGGAAATGACTTGATGTCACTTCCAAGCCTGGGACTTAAGAACTCTTGCATGTTTCCATTTGGCCTTTGCTCCTCTGCCATTGCCATGACAATATCCCTGGATTAGTCTGATAGAGAATGAGAGACGTGACACAGAGAAGCTTCTCTTCAATCATCCCATCTAAGGTCATCCTAGATCAGTCAATAGCCAGTTCCCAAGCATGTGAATGAGCCCAGCGGTGACCAGAAAAACCACCCAGTCAAACCCTAATTCTCAAATTTTAAACTTACAGACTAATTACATGTTTGTTGTTTCAAGCCCGTGTGTTTTGGGATTGAAGTATTTGTGTGAAAATAGGTAACTGATACAGCAGGATAACACAGCATTCATTGCCATCTCAGGAACTTGAAGGAAGAGAATAGAGAGGAAAGGTAATGAAATTTAGCACTTCCTAGACCTCACGTCCCTTACAGAGAAGGAACTTGGAAAGTTAAATATTGTGTGCATGCATAAAAATATAAAAATGTGAGTCAAAAGTAATACAAGGTGATTGGAAATTCCATGGTGACATTTAAAAATATATAGCATATTCTATTTACTGTCTAGTAGTGATTACACTAAAAAAAAAATTCACCTTAATTTTTTTTTTTTTTTTTTTTTTTTTTTTTTAGACAGAGTCTTGCTCTGTCACCAGGCTGGAGTGCAGTGGTGCAATCTAGGCTTACTGCAGTCTCCACCTCCTAGGTTCAAGCTATTCTCCTGCCTCAGCCTCCCGAGTAGCTGGGACTACAAGTGCACACCACAACACCCAGGCAATTTTTTTTTTTTTTTGTATTTTTAGTAAAGACGGGGCTTCACCATGTTGGCCAGGATGGTCTCAATCTCCTGACCTTGTGATCCGCCTGCCTCGGCCTCCCAAAGTGCTGGGATTACAGGCATTAGCCACTGCACCTGGCCAGTTTTTTAAATATACAACTTTACCCAAGCAAATCACATCTGTGAAAAATATATAACTTTATTTTATTCATGAGAAAATGTCAATAGTGAGACAGTCTGCTAAAAAACTGACCAGTACTCTCAAAACTGTCAAGTTCCTGAAAGACAAAAAAGATTGAGGAACTTTCCAAAATTAGAGAAAATAAAAGAGATACAATTAAATGAAATGTGGAATCATTGGATTTTGGAATAGAAAAGGGACATTAGTGGAATAATTGGAAAATTTTGAATAAGATCTATAGGTTAATTAATAGTAAAAAAGTATTAAATCAGTGTTCATTTTCTGGTTTCAATAACACTACTATGAATAAATAAGTTGTCAACATTTGGGAAGCTGGGCTCAGGGTTATACAAGAATCATATGCACTGTTCTGCAAAGTTTTTGGAAATCTAAATTTTTTTTAAAGTTGGGCCACATTTATAATTTTTTAGAAAGGGGGAAAGAGTATATAGAAAAATGTTAACAGTAGCTATTTTCCACAAATAATTTGTTGACATGCCAGACATTATTTTGGTACTAGGGCTACAGCAATCAATGGGACAGAAAAATCCCTGCTCTTATGCAAGGTTCTCTTCTTCATAAGGTAAACAGAATATATGCAAGATCATTTGAGCTAGTGTTAAATACTGTGTAGAAAGTAAATCAGGGTAAGGCAGTAGGAACAGACTGTATGGGTCACTATAGCTGAAGTGGTGAGGACATCTCTCTTTGAGGGGCTGTTAATTGAATGAGACCTGAGTGACCTAAGGAACTGACTCTGTATGGAAAGGACATTTTGGGCAGGTTAAAAGCAAAGCAGAGGTCCTGGGGCAGAAGCAAGTATGAAGTGTGTTAAGAAGAGGAAGGCCAGCCTAGTCAAAAGTGGAATGTTACTAGCTTTCCAAGTAAGACTGAAGCAGTATGCATCATCCAGAACAGGTAGCTAGGGTCAGGAGTTTGCATTTTATGTACAAAAGGAAGTGATCAGGTGGTTTTAAGAGGGTGGGACATGATGTGACTGGGATTTTTTAAAATTTCATTTCATTTTTTGTGGGAAACGACCTGCAAGAGGAGGAGGGCAGCAGAAGTGAGGTCTGTTGGGAGGCCATTGCACAAGTCTAGAGAAGGAGAGTTGGTGGCTTGACTAGGATGATCAGTGAAGTGGCAGAGTTGCAACTGGCCCTGGATGTATTTTGTTGGAGGTAGAGCTGAGTAAATTTTACAGATGGACTGAATGTTCTGGTACAGGGAAAGCAAGGAATCTAGGGTAATTCCTTGTTTTCTTGTCCAATTTGGGTGGATTTTGGTGCCACTTACCAGGAAAGAGTGATAGAGGAACAGTTTTCTGGGGGAAAAATCAAGAATTCTGTTCTGGATATATTAAATTTGAGACTTTTTAAAGACCATTATTTAATGTTTTTGCAATGATTAATGAATATATGTAAATGTATTTTTTTAGGAGCTTTCCATTTTGGGAAGAAAATGAAGTAGGTTTGGGGAACATTAAAAAATGTTAGGCAAACTGGGTGCTAAAATTATTTAAATAAAGACAGAGGTATATCTCACCTGGAAAAGTGATCGAGAGGAGACTAATATATAGGACAAAAGGCTCCATCCCAAAAAGTAGCACTTGTAGAATGCACAAGTAAAAGTGATGTATTAAATTTGTTCCTGGGCGTGAACAATGATGAGCATCCATAGGTGAACTTTTTACAACTGTCATCACCCACATAAATACAACATTTGTCAAAAGAAAAATAAAATCATGCAACTATCCTTCAAGTTTAGAAAAGGGAACTCTGCTCAAATGTGCATGTAGAAAGAGATATAATGGTATGACAACTTCTCTTTCTTTTTCTTTAAAGGAACAGTATACAGGAACAATAGGAGGGTAATTATTGAAAGACTATGGTATTGCGGTCAAGGGTGTGGACTGTGGAGCCCAGTGATCTATGCTCTACTCTTATCTCTACCACTTACTGGTTGTATAACTTTGTTCAAGTTCTGTAACCTTTCTGTGCCTCAGTTACATCATCCGTAAACCGAGATAATAATATGTGGTAGACCCTGCTATGCACCCCACACACCCTCCTCCCAGATTCCACTTCTCAGTGGCTGGGAATATTACCAGAAGATGTTCCTTAGCTGTCAGTCCTTTTTGGGATTGTCTTGGTTGAAGAAATTCTCTCCCTCGAGGTCACAGCCATATCCAATGACTGATCAATACAGGGTATAAAGGCGTGGCCCCATCACTCCAATTCAGGGAAGCTAAAAGGGCCTTCCCAGCTCCAGAGTTCTAGATGGAGTTGGCTGAGGCTTCCATTGGGCCTGCATTCCAGCTCAGCTGCTCACTTTGCTCAATCCTCCTTTTTTCTCCTTCTTTTCCCAGGTGTTGATCCCAAGACCACTCCCTAGTAAACATCTTGTAATCTAATCTCCCTCTTGGAATCTGCTTCCCAGGGAGTCTGACCTGCAACATAAGAGTACCTTCCTTATAGGGTGATCTTTAGGAATCAATAAGTCACCATACATAAAGCATGTGAAAGGGTGCTTGCACATAGTAAGCGGAATGTGTCAGCTATTATTATTGAAGCAATCCTCTTATGATGCTATCAACTCCTGCAATTGTCTTTATTTTTCCCTCAGTCATAAAAGGCTCGTTATAGTGGTTTGAGTTAATTTTCCGTATGTTGCAAATAAATTTAACTGGCTTGCTTTAGGTGATGAGAAATGAAAGAATAAAACAGGTTTCTGACCTATTTGTTGCTATTGGAATCCCCACATTCTTGTCAGAGAGGCTGCCTCTGTGTTCGCAAGCTGACTATAAGCATCTTCTCTGTTTGCATATTGGGTTTTTATTTTAATTGAGAAAAGGTAGATGTGAATTATTGTATTTTCATTAGGCTTGGATTATATACATGTCCCAATAAAGCCATCTGCATGACAAGAATCTGCACTTGTAGGGTCTTCTTCTGAAATGAGAAGAAACCATTATCTTCAGCTTAGTTTATTCTGTTCAGACAGAAAGAGTTCTGATAACCAGAGGGCTGGATCTAAGCTCATTTTGTCACTGCATTTTTTTTTTTTTTTTTTGGTCTGGTTCATAAGCACTTGATCCTTGTGGACAAAAATAGAGATTGAACTTTTCCTATAAAACTGAAGCTCTAAAAAAAAAAAAAAAGAAAGAAAAGCCAGAAAGCTCCCATACTCAAAAGCAAGGAAAACAAGACCACATAATGCTAAATTTAAAAAATAAATGTTAACTCAAAAGTCAGATTATACATTAGATTATGCCACATTAAAACATCAGGAGGAAGAAGAATTGACAAATGCAAACTGGCTGAAAAGTAGAGGCTATGGTTGTTAAGGAAGATGTCATTGTTTTTCTTACAATTCTCCAAAGAGCAGTAGTTGTGTAAGTTAGTTTAAACCATGTATACAATATATACAGCATGTGAGTATATTCTTCTAACAGGAAAGCCAAAACTTCTGTGATCCCATTTCCCCATATTTGTCTAATATTATTCCCTAATACAAAGCCTTCATATAGCACAGTTTTGGAATTAATCACCAAAGAGGTGACCCTCCCTGTCCTATTTAGTGGGAGTTATGTGCTGTTTGCCTCTTCCCCACTCTTGATCATTTGAAGGCCTTTGGCTCACACGAGACTCCAAGCCACTATCCCTGGCAATCAGGATACATGTCCTCACTCCAGTGGGCACCTTGTTTCTCAGACACAAGTTGAATAAATTGGGAGTGGCTGGCATAAAGCTCAAATTTATCATTAATGTCCACCCATTTCACTTTCTTGGCATCATTGCCAGCTTCCAGAGGAAGATGGTCCATTATTTCACCGGTTTCATCATGGTAGTTCACAGCCTCTGTCTCTATCCAGGAGTTATCTGTGTTCCGAGAATCATCCACATAGCCTTTATAGACCACAAAATGTTCCTGGCTGAAGAATTTGTGCAATTGTCTCTCCAACTCCTGCATTTCTTCCCTAGATTTCTATAAAGACTTCATGGCTTCCTAGCCAAATTCTCTCTCCAATGTAGCACTCATTTTCTCTCCTGGATCTACCACCCACCCTGGGATTGCCTATTCTCCACAGTCCTTCCTTTTGATGGCTACAAATTGCAGGATATTTTTCCCAGAAATAGGGTGGGTAATTTAGTTTCCCTTGCTATCCCTTTTCCATCTGGTTAAGATGGGATCTGCAGTATGATTGGGGCCTCAACACCCCAAAAGCCCTGGGCCAACCAGTCCTGTCCGACATGCAGGAGTTCTAAGTCTACCTTTCTCAATCTCATACAAGCCATGTTGGCTCCTTCTCTCCACATGCCCATCCTTTTTGTTAAACTTAGGAGAGAAGTTCCTTTCACCCACTTGAGGGTCTGCCCACATGGGCCCGTCCAAGACAGAGCTGGCAGTGTACTCTCGGGGCGTTACTCTCGTCACTCGGCTAGCCAGCTCACTTTCTCATGGGGAACCAGGCTTCGCTCCACCTTGGAGTCAGGGTACTGAGATGTCCGGGCCTTCTCGTGGGGCTTCTCAGCAGTGCGCTTCCAATCTGACATGAAGTTTAGAGAAAACCCATGTCAGGAAAACAGGCTCCAGCTGACCGGGATGTTGGGGCAGCTGCTGGGCCTGCCTGTCACAGAGGCCAAGGTCATGAAGGGAGACACGGTCGCTAAAGCCTTGGACAGGCAGCATCCAGGCATCCAGCCATGCAAGACCCAGCGGCCCAAGGGGATTTCGGTCGCTCTCTGCGGGGGACGAGGTCTCCACCGCAGATGAGCACCCGCCCGTGGGGAGGTGGCCACGTTTCTCTCCTGAACACCGGCTAATGGCCCGCTTTCCTAAAAGACCGTGTGGTGTCTCCAATGGCTACAACGGGGCGCGCCGGTGGCTCAGGCGGGGGGGGGGGGGTAACGGTGCCGCGGAGTGGCCAGGGGCGTACCACGACTGGACCGCGCCCTCTCGCTGCCACCCTGGCGTTTTGGTTGTAAATAGAGAGATTCTGGCCTCTGAAAAAGCTCCCAAATGGAAAGTGCTGGGGTTGAGAACAACTTCCTAACAACAATAAAATTAGCAAAGGACAATCACCAAAGTGCCATTAGCCCACTAGCCATTTACCAGTAAATTTAGTTCACCAGGTTTAGGATGCTGTCTATTAGGGAGAGGGCAGACTGAACGTGGGGGTAGGAGTGGACAAAATTCCCTGTTTGGGACGTTCAGAAGCCGAGTGGGGGTGACCTCAAAAAAGAAGGGGGACTCACCTGGTGCACTGAGCGTGGTGCTGATGAGAACTCCATGAGAGGGTGTGATGAGCAGGGTATGTGTTCAAAATGTGAGTCTATCATTTACTACCTGAATGGTTTTGGCAAGTTGCTTAATCTCTCTTTCCAAAGGAGTATTTGCTACAGAATGCCAAGTGCTGTGCCAAGCACAAAAGAGTGAACTGAAGGCTGAACCACGGGCCCTTTGCTTTCAAAAGGATTCTGCTTGGAGAGGCAGCAGATTTTTATTTAATTAAAAAAAAAATAGCTGGGCACGGTGACTCATGCCTGTAATCCCAGCACTTTGGGAGGGCAAGACGGGCAGATCACGAGGTCAGGAGATGGAGACCATCCTGGCTAACACGGTGAAACCCCGTCTTTACTAAAAATACAAAACTAAAATTAGCGGGGCATAGCGGCGGGCGCCTGTAGTCCCAGCTACTCGGGAGGCTGAGGCAGGAGAATGGTGTGAACCTGGGAGGCAGAGCTTGCAGTGAATTGAGATCATGCCACTGCACCCCAGCCTGGGCAACTGAGCGAGACTCCATCTCAAAAAACATATATATATATATGATATATATGATATATATTTAAGATTAAGACAAATGGTGCCTTTTAAGAAATGAGTTAGGCAGGATAATTAATACACCCATATATATATATGGAGAGAGAGAGAGAGAGAGAGAGAGAGAGAGACAGACAGACAGACAGAAAGAGAGAGAGAGAACTAGCACCGAAAGGGCAATGCCAGGTATGAGGTAAAAGTTGAACACAGGTTAAAAACCCAGCTCCAATTCCTCCGCGTGCCACTTTCTTGGGGGAAGTTACATAAGCTCTCTTCAGGTTCCTCATGTATAAAATGAAAATATTAATAACTGCCTCATAGGGCTGTGGTGACAATTAAGTAGGATGTTATAACACGTGTTAGCTCAATGTCTGGTCCACAGCACAAACTCAATAAATATTAGTTGTCATCACTGTAATTATCATTAACTTTTTTTGATTCTGCAGCTTGAAAACTGTAGATTAGAACAGGACAGCTGAGATGATTATGGGAACTGAGCAGCTCACATATGAGGTCAGAGTTAAACAGCTTATGATTAGAGAAAATCAGGATAAGAAATAACAGAAATTTGGGCTGAGAAATAACAGCATCTGTCCTGAAATGATAAATAATGAGAAGAGGTGCCGTCTTAGTCATTACTCAGAAGGAAACAAGCCCTAGGGAAAGGTATCTGATCATTTGAAACAGTCCCATTAGAAAGATGTTCAATGAGTAAATGATTTTCTGGTCAAATATGTTTGGGGAATTCTACATATTTTATCACCCTGCCCCCTTAGAAATTCAGGATTCACATAGTGTTCTAAAGATCCTGAAAATTCCTATAAACACAAATCAACATTAAACTATTTAATTTTGTTTCATCCAGTATTTCCATTATCTGGTTAGAAACATTCTAACCAGAGAATGTTTCTTTTTTGCAATAAATGGTAACATATTAGGAACATACTTCTTCAAGTTTAGAAAGCTTTCAAAATGTATATGTCTGATTGAGGGTAGATCCCTAATCATTTGAAGTTATTACCATCATCATAACTATGGAAGGCAGCTACAGAATACATACCCAATGCCCTCATTAAACTCCAAACAAGATGAGGCAGGTTTCTAGAAGGCTTGAAACACAGAAATAGCTGGGGCTATGGAGAACAAAATGGTAGAAAAGGACTGAGAACAGAGAAATATGAGATATAGTCATCCTTAACCATCATTGTCATAAACATTGTTGAGGGTTGGCTGTGGGCAAGGCACTCTACAAAGTACCACTGGGAAAGAAAGATGATCCTTAAGGGACACAGTCCCAGCTCTATAATTCTTGTCTCTCTATGCCTCAATTTTTTAAATCATGGAATTCTATTCCTCTAGGTCTCCTGAAAATGTATTAAGAAAACCACTGATACAAAAACTTAAAACATTTGGGGGAAAGACACTTGTGAATTCCTCATTATTTCCAGGTCTCCTACTCCAGCTCATAAGAAACAAATGGAGCAGATGTCTTGGGTCTGGTTCTGGCTTCCTCCATCATAGGCTTTATAGCTTGCACCTGACCCTTGGCTTCTCTGGGTCTTAGTTCCTCACTAGAAGACGAATCTGTTGGCCTCGGTTATCTATAAAAGTCCTTCCAGAGTTGGCATTTTATGATTCTAGGATCTATGAAAATTTCATTTTAGAAGGGCAAGGTCAATTGTTCCTATGAATCCAAAAAACTAGATGTTCAAATATAAACAGCTAGATGCTCAGGGAAAAACATACCATTGAGGAGAGGAAAGGAACAGGGAGGGTATGGTGTGCCACATACAAGGCAGAAATATAATAATTCATGGGCACATGGAAAGGAACTTTAAAACCAGTAATAAGGCATTTTATTCTATTTTGAGCATCATCAGCAGGCAGAAGATGGTTAGATAAGACCATCTGATGATTGTGGTGCAAAAGATACCCTAAGGGCAAGAAATAAAATAACTATAGTAGAAACCAAAAGAATTATTTGCTGGGAAGCCACTGGGGAGATTCCCTTTCTTAAATTGTCTTCTGAGGCAGAAATGTCTGAGGTAGAACAAGCAGAGCAACACACAGAGAATTTTCTGGTTCTATCCACGAGAAAGCCCTAAAGGAACTATAAGGGGCAATCAGAGAATAAATCTTTGGCCTGTCACTATGAACTATGCCTGAGTCAGAGATTGCCTGTGTCATTCCCATTTTATAATATTAAGGATATTATGAAAGGCAAAGTGGAGATGGGGGGGACCAGGATGATTACAAGGTCCAAGCAGTGCAAGAACCCCTAACCATCCTTCCTGCCTTTCTTTGGGAAGCAGAAACAAGTGGTACCCAGCACATTTAATTATCAAGAATTATCCATCTCTTCCAAAAATGATGCTAAGGCTCAACTTCAGAAACATATCTTGAAGGAAAGCAGAAAAATGGTTTACTCCTCTCTTTAAAGTGGTAATAATGATAATAAATAACAAATTAACTACTATATACTAAGTTATTTCCAAGTCATAGACTGGTGGACAGGTTTGTCCAGGTATGACTGCCCAGTTTTGAATTCTGGTTTAGCCACTTCTTAGCTAGTTGACCTTAAGCAAGTTTTTAAACTTCTCTGGGCCTCAGTTTTCTCATCTAGAAACAATAATGGTATACATGTTATAGGGTTGATGTGACATAATTCATTTAAACAGCTTAGACTAATGTCTGGCCAATAGTAAGACCTCAACAAATAGTTATTGCAACTGTTACTATTAAGTACTTTACATTTGTTATCCCATTTAATTTTCAAACAACCTTTAGACTTAGGTACATATACTAACAATATCATCAGTTAACAGACTGAGGACATTGCAGTTCATAGAATTTAAATGTGCCCAAGATCACATAGCTAGTTATTACCATATATTTGAGAACCAGAAAGGCTTGATAATATAAACTCATATTTTATTGGTAGTCTGCAAGTTGAATTTGATTTTATACAGCAAAATGGCACCATTTTACTACAACTATAAAATTTTTGACTTAATATTAAGTTGGTTCTTCTGCTAGGTTCACTCTACAAGAGGAAGAATTTGGAGACATTAGCAACCTATTGTAATAACAGTTGTAAAGAGAAAATACCCTGAACCATGGGGCAATTCAGACAAAACAGACGAGCAAGAGAGACATCCCTAAGTGGAAGTAGAAGCCTAAAGAGGAGAAGTCATCAAAGATCACCCATTTTAATCCTAAAAAGCCCAGTGGATGGTGGTGATTGGCATAAACAGGGAAGTCAGGAGGGGAGCTGACAACGGAAAGTTCACTTTTAGCTGTGTTTTAAGGACACATGATAAGAGGATAGTGCATGGGAAGAGTGCTATGGGAACTGGAGATTCTGCCACTAGCATTTCTGTTCCTCAGTTTCCTCTTTCATAAAATGAGAAGTAGATCTAGAATTCATCCTTTGGATTCCTTCCAACTTCCTAGAGGAAGCATGTAAATGAATTAGAGGAAGTAGAAAGCAGATTTCAGGAATTCGAGAGGCAGTGAGTGATCAAGGTATTGGGTCATTAGTCTGCCTTGAAGTAAGAGAGAAGTGGGACAATTACTTACTTTTTAAGATTAAGACAAATGGCGCCTTTTAAGAAATGAGTTAGGCAGGATAATTAATACACCCATATGTAGAATACAGGCTGTCGACAATTAACCTAAGAAATCTAAAGTAAAATGTGTAACAATGAAAGTCAAGTAGCCTTTATTTATAGGAGAGATAAGCTTCAGTTTGTGTGGTGTGATGTGAAGGTGTTGGGAAAGTCCAGCTGCCCCAAAAATGTCTTCCTGATCTTCTTAAAATACTGCCTGGCTTTACACCATTAAAATAAACCTCTTTAAACGTACTTCATAATATAAAATGCACATTTATTTCACATTCAGCTGTTACCATGCTTTCCGGTGCATTAGGGTAGCAGGATGACAACTAGCTACAGTCAACTGAGGAGACAAAGATTTGAAGGGGGAGGAGGAAGGGATTCCTCTGGTATGTGCAGCTTTGCTCAAGTCAGTCAGTTCAACAACATGTGGCTGCCTATTATACTCCAGATATTGAGCTAGGTTCTAGACATTAAATGGCAAGTAAGTTGTGGTTCATTGCCTCAAGATGCTTACGGTCCAAAGAGAGTAGACTACATAAAGGTCATGGGGCTGGAGGAGTTTTGAAAAGTGGGACCAGTGTCTAAGAAAGAAACAGAGGAGGGACAAAGAAATTTGTTCTCTTCCATCACAACTTTGTTGAAGAATTAGATACCCCAAACAATGCTTTTTCTTGGTCCCAGTGAATCCCCCTAAGGAACTACTAAAATTTAAGCTGGTAGAGTTGACACCCTATAGGCTGAAGAATAACAGATAATTTGAATATCTTTAATTCAATATTTTTTGGCCCTTTGAAATTTAAATTAGTAAAAGTTTACTATATCAGAACTTGTAACCTAAACAGTTGACTATAAAATACAGGTTTGCTGATAATTTTTCCTGCTCCCTTCCTCCACTGGAACTTCACAGTATACGAAGATTGCTGAGGACTGGTGGGGGCAGCCAGGGCTGGCAGAAGCAGGAAGCAGGAAATGTAGAGAAATTGGAGCTACAAAGATAACTGAGCACTTATTTAAACAGCAGACTAGAGGAGCACCATATCTTCACAGATGGTGTTAAACAAGCATCATAAGACATAGCTTCAAATAATGCAGGGAACATACAATTAGGGCCACAAAAACTTGGAGGACCAGTTCTAGTTCTGGTATTTACTAGCTGGATAGCCACAGGAAGTCATAATATTTTTTGCCTATATTTAATGAGTACTGTCTATATGCCAGGCACCCTATAACATGTCTATAATTGACTGAATGTTCGTGTCTCCCCTCCAATTCATATGTTGAAATCCTACCCCCCAGTGTGATGGTATTGGGAAGTGGAGCCTTTGGGAAGTAATTAAGTCATGAGGGTGGAGTCCTCATTAATGGGATGACTGCCCCCATAAAAGGAACCCCAGAGAGCACCGAGGCTCAGTGTCTTTTCACTATGTAAGGATACCATGAGAAGTCAGCACTCCAGAGGAGGAAGAACGGCCCTCAGCCAACCCTTGACCATACTGGCACTCTGATGTCATAATTCCAGCCTCGAGAACCATGAGAAATGAATGTTTGTTGTTTAAGCCACCCAGTTTATGGTAGTTTGTTATGGCAGTCCAAACTGGGCAAGAGTGTTTTACATATGATGGTATTTCATTCTCATGACAACCCACGTAAGTAGATTCTATCATTTTTCTCTATTTTATAGATGAGGAAACTTAACTACAGATAATTCAAGTTCAGATAAACTAAAATTTGTTAAAGTAGGGATTTGAATACAGGTAGTCAAACTCTAATGGCCATGTTTAATCATTATGATATTCCAGGTATTAAGTCTTTTAGCCTTCAGTTCCCTCACTTAAAACTGGACATGTTGCACCAGACAATGCTGAAAATTCTTTCTGGCTTTAAACACTATGATTCTAATTATATAAACCATACCTATATTTAATATGCTCATGGTTAATCTGTGTTTCTGAACAGTCTCAGAGAACTGAAAGCTGAAGACAAGTTTCTGAAATATGGCTTCATTTCCCAGTTATCCCTTGTTTCAATCAAGGTAAACCATATAATTTACTGTCCACCAAGAATACCCTTCCTCCATTTCCATCTATTGAAAATCTATCCATCCTTCAAGTAACAGCTGAAATGCCACCTCCTCTAAATAGCTATTCTCAGTCTTTGGAGATTTAAAGTGGGGATGTATTAGACTGCTGGGGGTTGGGATTGGGGTGAAGTATCTGTGCAAATGAAAGGAAAAGATGTAGGATAAGAAGAAGAAAGGGTGCCGGGAACCATGAAAGGTAAGAGAACTGTCAGCAGTGTTGTTGGTGACCAGCACAAAGCCTTCCTTGTGACAGGCAATAGCAAAGCCACCAGATTATATTAAATGTTGCCCAGCTAGTAGGAGATGAAGATTAAATGAGATAACGCGTGTAAAATATCTAGTACACTCTCTGGAAGGGCAGCAACATGATAGTTCCTAATCTCTTCCTTCCATAGGAACCTGGTCACCTCCTTCATGCTGAAGAAAGTTGCCATCCTGCCCAGGGAGGAGTAGGACAAGAAGAGGGGAGAAGAGACTCTGGGGGAAAAAAGAAGTCAGGAGGAGATACATGGGAACACAAAAGAAAAACGAGAGCCAGAGTACACAAGACGAGAGAGAAAAAAGAAATGTAAGGGAGTGACGGCGAAGAAGAGGATAGAAGGGTAATGGAAGCAGAAGGGCACAGAGGGACAAGTAAGAAGGGGAGAATTCTAGGACTCAGGAAGAGACAGTGCCGCACTGCGGAATGCGGCCTAAAGGAACAGGTAACCAAGTGCAGCAGCACCCAAGCCCAGGTGCCAGTCATTTGCCGCGGGGCTCTCCGATCCTCCTTTTGCTGCTCTCACATATTCTGTAGGGATTCTGACCCCTGCCCTCTGTCATCTTGTCCACTGGCTTCTCCTGCTTTCTACCACTGGGTGGCCCTGGAGGGTGGGAGGAAGGGAGAAGCCAGGGGTACTCCCATCTCCTACTTTGGAAGATGTCTTCCGCAGTAGTTGCAGTTCCTTTGTGGCTCCAACTCCTATTGGACAAGCCCTTCAGGGTTCTGGCTGTCTCCTCTCTTTGCCCCTTCCTGACGGAAACTTCTCAGGGGAGAAGGCACGTCCAGCAATGGCTACTCTCAGGATTGCCTCACCTTACCCTAGTTGAATTTCCAGTTCTTTCAACACTTGTAACTAATTTGCTGCATTAAATTATTGCTATGGAATCACTTGGGAAAGAAAACTTCACTTTCGCTTGGATTCACTTGCGGAGTTCAAAGACACTTTTCCTAATGGGACTGCAAGCAGTGCATCGGAGAAAAAAATCTAGCAGTCCCAGGAGTCAAGAAGGGTCAGGGTCTACTTCAGTGTTTGATCAGACAGTGACAAATCCACACTACCTAACAGGGCTGGAGGGCTTTTAGCCTAGGAATTAGCTGTAAAATGACTGGGTTCATGTCTATTTTTTCATTATTTACTCTATTCTCTTTGATCACCGCCAGCCTTGGCTTAAGGAACATCTCTGTAGAATTCAATTTTATTCCTCAAGGGTTACTTAAGTGCCCATTATGAGTACGGAGGGCACATAGCTAGGTGTGGTGGGGAGGAGATACAGAGATGCAGGAAAAATGGAAGGCATGCTCAGTTTTTGGAAGTGTTTGCTTTTTGCAAGATGAGGTTTGTGGACCCTCTTGATAAAGACTCCTGAACTTTTCCAATCCCACCAGAGCTACAGACATTCGGAGGCAATACTAGTCTTACAGCTTTCATGTCTCCCATCCCCAGAGCTCTGTTAAAAGCAGACTCTTCTTCAAGGAATTCACAGATCAGAGAGGATACAGCACAGGCACACAATTGACCCCCAAGTCAGAATGATGCCAGCCACAAGGGGGGATTCTGCCTGGGGGAGCAGGAAGACTGCACAGAGATGGAAGGAGATGGCTACAAGAGCTGTGTCCAAGAAAATTTGACACGTGGAGGCAGCTAAGGGGTTTTCTGGCAGAGAACAGAGCAGGATCAAAATCAAGTGTCAAAGGGCAGACACATTTCAGGTGTTGTCTGTAAACGGAGGCTTTGGGGTGAGGGTAGCGAAGTGGAGAGGAGACTGAAAAATGGAGGCCCAGCTACTGAGGACTCTGAGAATGAGGCATCAAGGCTTGAGGCCATGGTGAGTCATTGGAGGATCTTCAGCATCAGGGCGGCAAGGTCACTTCTGGTGGGGTGGCAGAGGGGGTGGGGGGACTTTGTGATTAGAAGCAAAGAAGCTGGAGGCAGGAAAAGAAACTGCGAGCTCTGGGGTGGAGGGCAGCTTATACGGGAAGCCTGGACTTGACCATCGCCAGGGAGGCATACTGACGTTCAGCTGCCTTCCATCTGTTCAAGGGCACTCTTACTCCGTCTGTGGGGGGAGAAGGTGCCCCCTCAGCGGCTGTACAGTTAGAAGTCTCCAGCCTGAGAAGTTTCGAATTTCTCCTTGCCAAGGTCGGGCCACTACAGGTGGGCGACTGCGAGCCCCGATCGAACGCTTGGCTCCACGCCCGCCCGGGGCAGCCACTGCGGCTCGTCCCCTCCAGGCCTGGGCTCTGCCGTGGGCCGTGCCCGGCAGGGCGCTCCGGGAGCTGCGCGGCGGCGGCTCTAGGAGGCCTGGCGGGCGGCTGCGAGAGGCTGTGCCCCAGTTTGTGTCCAATCAGGGAGTGCAGGCTGTGCCCCGAGCCGGGCAGCAATGCGTAAACAAACCCACGGTAACTCCTCCGCCCCCTCGGCGCGCTCGCCCCGCGCCCGCCGCCGCCAGCGCCGCCGCCGCCGCGGGCTCTGCTCTCCTCGCGCCCGCCCGCCGGGCCGGCCCAGCCCCCGCCCCGCGCCGCTCGCACCCCCGCTGCCCCGCCCCGCCCCCGCCGGCGCGGGCTCCCTCACCTACCGCCCCACGCGCGCGCGCTCGCGCACCACGCGCCCCGCGCGGCCCGCCCGGATCGTGGCCTCTCGAGAGCAAGGTAAGGGCGATGCGCGGGGACCCAGGCGACTTCCCCGCCCGACGCGGCCCAGGGAAGTTTCTGGCGTGGCTGTTTTCCGCGGGGCCGGGGGGAGGCCCCGGGAACCGGGCGAGCCCGGAGGGCGGGAGGGGGCCGCCTGGCGCCCCGAGGTCACAAGTTGCCTAACCTGACCTCGGTGCGGGCCGGTGGGCGGCGCGGCCGGGCTGGCGACGCGCGGAGAGGGGCTGGAGGCGCGGCGGGGCCGGGCGCCGGGCGGGCAAGGGGAGGGCCCCGAGGAACTTTCTCTTCCCCAGAGGGGCGCCTTCCAGTCCTGGCCGCGGCCCCGCCGCGGGAGCAGCAGCTCCCTGGCTGGAGGGAGACCATGAAATGTGTTTGAAGAAGCTGACGCAGTTTGTGACGCTCGCGGCTTCCTGACGGGGACCGGTTGCAGCGGCGCCTCCGCCGAGGAGGGACGACCTGAGTCGGCGCTCGGGCCCTTCCCCCGCCGGCAGCCGCGCGCCCGGGCACCTAGTTTGGGGGCCGCTGGCTCGGGGCGCGAGCATCTGCTCCCGGCTGCGCGCGTCGCTTCCGTTTTGATTAGCTCAGGTTATTATATAAGATGTCACGGAGAGGAAAGGGGCGATCGAGAGGCGCGTTGGGGAGGGCGCGGTGGCCTTCCGCGAGTGGCAGGGAGGGACAGGAGGCAGGACCCGGCGGCACCCACCTGTACGCCCTCCGCGCCCCCTGCGGGCGCTGCCCGCGCGCGTGCCGGGGTGGTGGGGTTGGGGGGCACTGACGGTCGTGCCCGGTGCTCCCCTTCCCTCCCCGCCAACACTCGAGCAGCGGCCGAAACGTGCTATTTTTTCGCCGCCACCTCTCCTGGGTCTACACGTTTCTGATTCCAGGCGTTTGTACTTTGAAACATTTGTTTAATATTAAGGAAGCTGCGTGTGCGGCCGTCATAGTACACCCGGAACGTGTGGCCGTGAGCTCCAGGGCGGTGAATGAATCATCGCCCCGCGGACCGGGCCCCGATGATTCATGCGGGGTACACACACGCGCGCGTACTCGCTGTGTGCCTCTGACCCAGGGAGAGCGGCCCCTCTGCAGTGATGACGTCCGGAGGGGTGGGGGAGACTTAGTGCAAAAGGACAGCGGGGTCCCCCCCGTCTACAATAACTTCGGGGGGGGGTTCAGGGACGCCCGGAGGAGTGGGGGAGACTTAGTGCAAAAGGGCAGCGGGGTCCCCCCTTCCACACTAACTTTTGGGGGGTCAGGCTCCGCACAATCCCCAAAGCTTGTTTCGCGTTCTTGAAAGAGTTACAAAATTCCACCTGGCTACATTAATCGGTCGAGGAGCGCTGGTTCGCTGCAGTGCTGAGTCCTGTCTCATTCAGTATTTGGTGTCAAGTGAGGGAGGTATCAGACTCTGAAGGAATCCTCCTAGTAACTGCGTCTACCTAAATAGCTCTAAAGTAATTAGAAAAATTTAAAAAGTGGATCTTAAAAGAAAAATGTGACTCCTTAAGACTAGTTTTTTGAGGGTTTTTAAAAACCAGATCCTAAAAGGAACCTCGTTTGCCATTAATGGATACAGAATTTTTCCCACTGTGATCACTCACGAAGATTAACTTGACTCATTCCCACCTCACATTAATAAGACTGAATAAAGTTTTCTCATCATTTAAGACTCACCTCAAACGGCGTCTAGTCAGCTAGGGCCTCTTGATCGCCTTCATTATCTCCTGTCCCCTCCCCGCAAGGAGCCACCCATAGTACTGTTTTATTTTCTTCACAGCGCTAAATCGCTATCTGATCTTACTTTGTTTAGGAGTTCTTTAAGTCTGATCTCTTCTTATTGGAATGTAAGCTCCACTGCGGCAGGGGAGCTTCACTGCTAAACCCTAGCACCTAGAACAGTGCCTGGCATACATGAAACACTTAATATCTGTTGACTCGTGAATGAATAAACTCTTTTCCAGGTTTCTTGGTAGGACTGTTTTTGACAGTTGACATTCAGTGCTTTTTTTCCCCTTTTTTTTTGGGGGGGGGCGGGGGGGAAAGTCACCAAATTGGTGCAGTTCTAATTTTCTTCTTTTTTCCTCCTGGTTTTCTTTTGATTGATTTTTTCCTCTGTGATGTTAACCTACAGAGCAAGAAGGGTTTAAGCATCATATCCTAAGACACTTAGTAAGAAGAAAGATAAAGCATGTGGAGCCCTGTCAAGAGAAAGTATGTTACTATGTAACTTCTGGATGATTAAAAATATTGTCTGTGCTACTTGAAGAAAAAGTGCAGGATATTGAAATGGAATCAGCAAAGTCAAATCCCACAGTCCTATGTTTCCACTCATTTGGAATACTAATATTTCCATATCTTCCCTCCCCATTGCCTGGAAAACAGCCTGAAGTTTAGCTGCAGTTTGGGAAGGTTAATAATAGATACCACTTAATATGAAGGTTTTTTGTTTGAGACAGAATCTCACTCTGTTGCCCAAGCTGGAGTGCAGTGGCACAATCATAGCCTCAACCTCCCAGGCTCAAGTGATCCAATATGAAGTATTAATTTAATCAAATGAAAACAGGATTTATGCTGCAGAGGCCTTAACTCTGATTTGTTGTTGTTCATGTCGGTAATGCCACAGAAGAGTAGATAAAAGGAGTTATTTAAAATTGTATTTTAAACATCTTAAATGGATTCTAAAGAATTACAGCTATAATAAGTCAGTGATATAATGTAAGAAGGATTTGAATGTCATGTTTAATATCCCTTTAGAGGATAAACTTTGATAAAATTTATATTATAAATAAACTTTGGAGGCATGTTAATTAGTCCCAGTCTTGTAGCAATATTTTCAGAACTTGATACTTCTGAAGTTACTGCTGAAGAAGAATGGGCTTCTAGCAGTTCACTTTCCATAATAGTAGCTGGGATCACTTGCAGAAGCATAATCTCAAGAGTAAGCTCAGAGACGATAGAATTTTAAAGCTAAAGGAGACCTTGAGATTACTTGGCGCAGTTCATTCCTTTTTAATCAATCCCTTTACTAAAGAAACTAAGGCATGGTGAGATGGCTTGCCTAAGGTACAGGGTACCATAAAGAGCTTAAGTGGTTGGAAGTTCCTGAATTAGCCAGAGCTGCTGTAGGTGGAGAAGACTGGTTTCTATCGTTAGTTGATTGTCTGCCTTTTGCTTCTGAACTCTCAGGAAAAAATAATGTCTTATTCACCTTTGTATCTTCCCATGTGCCTGGAACATCTAGGGGCTCAACAAATGCTTATTGAAAGCAGTTGGATAAATGGGTTTTAAGTTGAAAATATATTTAGGAAGTGAAAAAGCAGGAAAACATATCTCCTTTCCACATTGAAGAAGTTTTCTGACAAGAGGATTAGATGTTGGCAGTAAATAACCTTAGAATTAACCTTAGAACTTTTACAGTAATGAAACTGTTTAATCTTTATGCCTCCAGTTTTTTTTAAAGCTTAAAACTTGTAAGTGTGCGTGTTCGCTTACTTGGTATAATTACTGGAGGAACAGTAGGAGACAAGAGTCGGGACATCTGATAGGTCTTGCCTCTGTCGCAGCCAGTCAGGTTTGGGGCTAAAACACAGCTCTGCCCCTAATAAGCAGAGCTTTCCACAGCAAGTTACTTAACTTTTTGGAGCATTCTGTTATCTCTAAAGTGGGGATAATGCCGTCTACCTTGAAGGATTATGTGAGACTGAGATAATGTATATTTATAATATGTGTGGTGTATAAAAGGCTCTTAATAAATAGTAACTGCTATAGTTATGACTACAGACTTGTGTGACCAAGGGGGCAGCTTAATCCCTCAGAAGTTTCAGTTTTTTCAATCAGAGAATTGGTGGTCAGGATAGGGGAGAGGAATTACTGATCTCTAAGATCTTGTCCAGCTCTGTGGTTTCAGGAACCAATAAAGAAATATACAGTTCTGCAATTTTAGTTTAAGGTAATTCATATATTCTTGATCCAACAAGAACTACAAAAATAATTAGTTTCTAGACCTTCTTAAAAATTTGTCTAAATTAACTTTTATAATAAGTACATTTTCATTATTTTATATGCTATATGATGGATATGAAGTTAATTTGAATATTTCAACCTCTCATCCAGCTTATTTTATATATAAAGCAATATAAGGAGTATACTGGTTAATTAGACATAGATACTCTTTCTTTAAGAGGCTTAAGAGTCATGTAGCACACATAAGACAGATAACTAAAGGCTGTTTTACATGGGAGAACTGTTAGAGAGGCATAGAGAAAATACTTTGTGAATTCAGAGGAGGAAAAGACTTTCTAGCCAGAAAAAAAAAAAAAATGGGTAAGACTTAATTAGGGAATTTTGAACAAGGCCTTAAAAAATTGAGATGACTTCAACCGGCAGAGATGTAGAGACCAATCTGTGCTAAGACTTGAAGGTAAGAATATATGAGCATATCCAGGGTTGGAGAAGAATGTGGTTAAACTGGAGGTTGAGGAGCCTAGAGGCAGTATAATGGGAGAGAATGCTGCATGGGGAGGGGAAATTAGGACTATATTGTGAAGCATCTTGAATGCCAGGCTAAGGAGACTGTTTAGTAGGCAGTAGATAAGTATCAGAAATATTTTAAATGGGGGAATGATGTGATCAAGACTATGCTTTAAGAGATTAATCTTCATTGCAGGAGCCACAGGTAGTCCATTTAAGTAGCTGTTGAAATATTCTCCAGAAGAGAAGTGATGAGAACCTAAATTAGAACCTAAGTTAGAGGCAGATGAGTTGGGCAAGATACTGTAGAAGTAAATGAAACAGAACTTGTTGGCAGTTGGATGTAGGAATTGAGGAAGAAATCAAAGACAGAAGCTGAGTCACTTAAGTTGATGTTGGCAAGGATTGAAATAGGAAGGGACACTAGTTAAGCACCTGCAAGTAGTGTGCAATCAATAAATATTTGTCTAATTAATGGAGGTGATTATTGGTTTGGATTTGGATTTGTTAACTTGTATGTGCCTATGGACCATCCAGATGGATGAGAGCCATTAAAAATAGAGAAAGATTTGGGGCATCCTTATGGAGGTGATGGTGAACCTGTCAGAACAGTTCAGAGTGTGGTGAGCAGAATGGAAGGCTAGGATAGAGCCTTGTAAACGCCAGTATTCATGGGCTTGAGGTAGACAGGAAGAGGTAGACAGGATGCTGAGAAGAAAGAAGCAGGAGGAGGATGAGGACAAGATAGGGCAAAGAAAGACGAGGAAGGAAATTTCAGAGGAGACTGATAGGGTAGAGGATGGGCTGAGTTGAAGACTGGGAAAAGGGCATGAGATTTGTCAGTGAGACCATTGTCAATAGCCTTCAAGGAACAGAATCAGTTGGGCAGTGGTGGTTACTGGGGATAAGTCAGCTAGTTACCTGAAGGATGCTGTCTTGGGAAGGAAACGGGGAAAGCAAATGTAAATTGTGACTGGGCTGTGAAAATCAGAGGCTGGGGGTAGGGAGGAGGCAATGACTTGAGGCAAGCAAAAGTGTCAATGAAACTTTCTTAATAACCACCGGGCACGGTGGCTCACATTTGTAATCCCAGCACTTTGGGATGCCGAGGCGGGCAGATCATGAGGTCAGGAGTTCCAGACCAGTCTGGCCAACATAGTGAAACCCCATCTGTACTAAAAATATGAAAACTTAGCCAAATGTGGTGGTGTGCGCCTGTAATCCCAGCTACTAGGGACGCTGAGGCAGGAGAATCACGTGAACCCAGGAGGCTGAGGTTGCAGTGAGCCGAGATTGCACCATTGGACTCCAGCCTGGGTGACAGTGAGAGACTCCGTCTCAAAAAACAATAAACAAACAAACAAACAAAATACCATAAGGAAGGTTTGAGAACATTTGTGTGTTGTGCGTAGAGTGGTTGCAAGTGGAGAGGAAAGGAATGCAGATTGGGGGAGGACATAGGAGGGCAATTAATACACTAGGCTCTCCTCAAGTAGGAGAGATAGGATAGGGTAACCATACATGCAATTGCCCAGGGCAGTGCCAGTTCACACCAGTTTAATTACAGTGTAATATCTGGATACAGGATACAGGATAAAAGTGGATAATAATGCCCACTTTTAATCTTAATAGAGAGCCTATTTTTGAATAATTGAATTGATTACCCTAATCATGATGCACATAAAGAAGTTGCTTGTGGGAAAATATGGCAAAAAATAAAGAAATAAACGATAGGCTGATTGGAAAGGGAGAAATAGACCTTTGTTTGAAGATGACATGATTGTTTATGTAGAAAACTGAAAGACTCAACAACAACAAAAAAAACCTCCTGGAACTAATAAGCAATTACAGCAGTGTTGTAAGAGACAAGGCTAATATATGAAAGTTCATCACTTTTCTATATACCAGGAATTAACAAGTGGAATTTAAAATTAAAAACAATCCCATTTACCTTAGCACCTCAGACAAAATGGAATACTTAGATATACATCTAAAAATATATGTATAAAATCTATGTGAGGAAAACTATCAAATTTTGATAAGGAAGAATTAAGTAAGTGGAAATATATTCCATGTTCATGGGTAGAAAGACTCAATATTGTCAGGACTTCTCAACTGTATTCATATATTTAATGTAATCTCAATCAAAATCCCAGCAAGTTACTTTGTAGATATTGACAAACTGACTCTAAAGTTTATATGCAGAGGCTAAAGACCTAAAATCGCACAATATTGAAGGAGAAGAATAAAGTTGAAGGACTGACACTACCTAGCTTCAAGGCTTACTATAAACCTATAGTAATCAAGACAGTAGTACTGGCAAAAAATTAAACAAATGGATCATGGAACAGAATAGAGAGCCCATAAATAGACCCAAATAAATACAGTCAAGTGATCTTTGACAAAGGGGCAAAGGTAATACAGTGGAGAAAAGATAGTCTTTTCAGCAAATGGGGCTGAAACAACTGGACATCTATATGCAAAACAAAAACAACAAAAAAAGTTAATCTAGACACAGACTTCACCCTTGTTACAAAAATTAATTCAAAATGGATCACAGACCTGAAAGTAAAACTGTAAATCCCCTAGAAGATAACATGGGAGAAAATCTGGATGACCTTGGGTTTGGTGATGTCTTTTTAGATATGACATCATAGGCACAGCCATGAAAGAATTGATAAGCTGGACTTCATAAAAATTTAAAAATTTCTGCTCTGCAGAAGACATTATCAAGAGAATAAAAAGATGAGCCACAGCCTGGGAGAAAATATTTGCAAAAGACATATCAAATAAAAGTCTGTTATCTAAAATATACAAAGAACTCTTAAAACTGAGCAATATGCAACCCATTTAAAAAATGGGCCAAGATCCTTAACAGACACCTCACCAGAAGATACACAGTTGGCAAATAAGCATATGAAAAGATACTGTACATCATATGTCATCAGGAAAATGCAAATCAAAACAACAATGGTATATACCACTGTACACAATTGAAATGGCCAAAATTCAGAACTCTGACAACAGCAAATGCTGACAAGGATGTGGAGCAACAGGAAGTCTCATTTATTACTAGTGGGAATGTCAAACAGTACAGCTACTTTGGAAGACAGCTTGGTGGTTTCTTACAAAACAAAACAAACTCTTACTGCACAATCTAGCAGTTGTGTTCTTTGGTATTTACCCAAAGGAGTTGAAAACTTGTGGCCACACAAAAACCTGCACACTGATGTTTATAGTAGCTTTCTTCATAATTGCCAAAACTTGGAAGCAATATCATTCAGGACAAACTGTGGTACATCCAGGTAATGGAATATTAGTGCTAAAAATAAATAGCTATCAAGCCATGAAAAGACATGGAGGAAGCTTAAATGCATATTCCTAAGTCAAAGAAGCCAATCTGAAAAAGCTTCATACTGTATGATTCCAAGTACACAACATTCTGGGCAAGCAAAACCATAGAGACAGTAAAAAGATCAGTGGTTGCCAGGGGTTAGGTTGGAGGAGGGATGAACAGGCAGAGCACAGACGATTTTTAGGGTAGTGAAACTACTCTGTGATACAACGGTGTATACATGGTATTATACATTTGTCCAAATCCATAGAATGTAGAAGAATACAAAATGCAGATGTGGCATGGAGGAAGAAAGAAGTTAGATGAAAGCAAAAGGAAATTTTGAGTTCTGAGGAGGAAAGTTGATGGCTGGGAGGTGGCTGCATTTGAAATGGGTTGATTCTTTTTTATTGATTTGCCAAAAGTAAGTGGGGAGTGAAGCGTAAAGTTGAAGTGGAGGAGTTGAAAAGGTTTGGAAAACTTTGGGTCTGCGCAGTGGGGAGCCAAAGGTGATGAGGGCTTGACAAGTTGCTGGAAGGCCTTAGCCTGGTGATAGGATGAATCACTCCTGTATTTCATGACTTTCTCCAGCAATGCTCAGAAAATTGGAAGTAGAGATGCTGTGAGTATCACTGAAACTGCCAACTCCATATGGGCCCTTGGTTGAGTAGGAAGGCAAGTGACACTAGAGTGTCGATGGGTTGGGAGAATAGCAAGGGATATGAGTGTGTAATGGCTGATTCAGCAACAGTGAAGGAAAGGGAAAAATTGGAATGTGGAGGGAGGATCTGAAGGTAGTGGTGAAGGACATGAAGAACTTTCAGGGTTATTGTGGAGGGATCAGTTCTAAGTAATGACAAAAATTCAAAGTGTGGCTGAGCTTGAGGATGTTAAGTGACACAGGCCAGTGGAGGTAGAAGATCATTGGTCTTCAGGAACTATGAGGCCAGAGTATCAACATGATTTTATATTAGTGTCAGTCTGTCTTTAAAACTATGGAGTATACCTCCTAAAGCCTTTCTGATCATTTAGTCCATAGAGATGGAAAGTACCTTAAAGATAAGGTACTTTCCTTTATTTTAAAGATAAGGAAGCTTTAAAATTCTTTAAACATTCTTAGATATATGTGATTTGCTCAGGATTACAGACATGTGTGGCAGAGCTAGCTCTCAAAAGAACTGGGATCTCTGAATCTCACTTAATATTGCCCTATAGGGCCGAGCACGGTAGCTTACGCCTGTAATCCCAGCACTTTGGGAGGTGGAGGTAGGCAGATTACTTGAGGTCAGGAGTTTGAAACCAGCCTGGCAAACATGATGAAACCCTATTAAAAATACAGAAATTAGCTGGGCGTGGTGGCATGTGCCTGTAATCTCAGCTACTCCGGAGGGTGAAGCAGAAGAATCGTTTAAACCTCGGAGGCGGAGATTGTAGTAAACCGGGATTGTGCCACTGCACTCCAGCCTGGGCCACAGAATGAAACTCTACTTCAGAAAGAAAAAAAAAAACCCTCTAGGGCAGAAGAAGTAATTAAAGTATCCACTGAACAAAATCTTAGAACACTTCCTTACCATACTGAGAAGTAGACACATGACTGTCGTACACCAACCAAATAAATTACTCCACGTCTATGGGGAATAGTATGGTTTTGGATGAGAAGCCAGGAATGGATGGGTCATATCTCTCCTTTATACACTTCCTCAATGGCAAAAAGGTGTTGATTACCCTTGAACATAGGTTATTGAATACTCATAACTTTTATGTTTGCACCCAAGTTAAACTAACCTTTGTGGCAGCAGACACATTGTTATGTCAACTAGAAGTGAATTAAATGACTGAAAAAGATTTGCGCATAGGTCCTTAGTTTATTGTTTTCACAGCCATATTTAGTGGATTTCTCTTTCCTCACTGGGAATGTCAGGAAACTCACAAATGCCATGACAGGGACTACCAGCTTTGAGATCCTGTTTTTAAACTCAGAACTTTGAAAAGTAGAAAGTTCTTTCTCCTCATAAAATGTTAAAGGAACCCTTCATTAGATGTATGGAAGTTGGAATTAATCCTGATTCTGTCACTATTTGTGATGTTGCTAATCAATAATAAGTGCATAAGTTTCCTCATCTGTAGTGTAGGAAAAAATTATATCTGGTCTATCTCCGAGGTATTCAATGCGAAAACTCTTTGCAAGTAAGTAGTGTTATGCAAATATAAGTTATCACTATTACCATATGGGATGCAACACACACTGTGATGTTTAAGAGCTAAATTATTATTATTATTATTATTATTATTATTATTATTATTTTTGAGATGGAGTCTCACTCTGTCGCCCAGGCTGGAGTGCAGTGGTGCGATCTCCGCTCACTTCAAGCTCCGCCTCCAGGTTCACGCCATTCTCCTGCCTCAGCCTCCCGAGTAGCTGGGACTATAGGCGCCCACCACCACACCCAGCTAATTTTTTGTATTTTTTGTAGAGACGGAGTTTCACCCTGTTAGCCAGGATGGTCTCAATCTCCTGACCTTGTGATTTGCCCGCCTCGGCCTCCCAAAGTGCTGATATTACAGGTGTGAGCCACCACGCCCGGCCAAGAACTTAAGTTTTAAAGTGTGTTGAATAAAACGACAAAGATTACTATTGAAATTTGGTGGGGGACCGGTTTAGGCCTTTAAAGTAAATTATGACAACTTTTCTCTTGTTATCTCTGTCATAGTGTATAATAATTCTGGCCAAGTGAGATTAAGGCAGGGTGTTTCATGACAAATGAAATTTCTGCCTTCGTAATTTATTTCCTTTAACCTTAAAAAAAGTTTTTGTATTGTAAAATATAACACATATACAGAATATTTTTGAAATGTAAATACACAGTTTAATAAATTTTAAAAAGTGAACATCCATGTAACTACCACCCAGCTCAAGAAACAGACCAATTTAATTTGTTTTTCCTCATGGGCATCTTTTATTCTTCTGCTAGATGGTTGGCTTTTTTTGTTTTCCACGGAAGTCATGGGTCGTAGCAGGAGGCAATTATAAGTTTTGGCAAGTCCAAAATATGCACTTCTTTCAAGTGGAACAAGATCAAAAGTGTAATATTAATGTTTTATTCTGTAGTTAATCTTGTAACTTATTTCTTATTTCTAAAACTGTGAATTTAGTATTTAGGACAAGTGCTAGGTTTTCAGCCTTAAAGATTACATTCTTCAGACTAAGCATCTTCAGATTTGTGTCCTTTGGACGGAAGTAAAAGAAATTGTAATACTCATATGTGAGAAAAGTCCTTATGCTTGATTATTTGTTAAAAGTTCTGATCTTCCTTCCTTTGCCTGTCTTTAGAAGTGAAACAGCTAAGACTCCAGTGTTGATGATTATTTTGGGCAGCAAAGGTCTTGGAAAAATACTTGATCGTTATCAAGGTAAATACCTTTCAACTTAGGCCACTGTGGGTTAGATATGAAGTGGCATGAAGGATTCAGTGAAAAACCTTCACTGCATTAAAAAAATCTATATTTTTAGACTGGGCATGGTGGCTCATGCCTGTAATCCCATCACTTTGGGAAGCTGAGGTGGATGGATCACTTGAGGCCAGGAGGCGGAGACCAGCCTGGCCAACATGTTGAAACCCCGTCTTTATTAAAAATAAATAAATTAGACAGGTGTGGTGGTACATGCCTGTATCTCAGCTACTGGGGAGGCTGAGACATGAGAATCACTTGAACCCAGGAGGTAGACATCGTAGTGAGCTGAGATCACGCCACTGTACTGCAGCATAGGCAACAGAATGAGACTGTCTCAAAAAAAAAAAAAGTGTTTTTATTTGTTTGATTATAATCTACTGTAATAAATCCTATCATGCTTTAAGACTAAGTTAATGAATTAATAGATTAAAAATAGATTACAAGTCTTGTGGCATCTAGAAGGATTCTCTTGAATATTTTTAATGATTAAAAAATAAAGAGTAATAAATATTAAAATAATTGGGAAAGTATCTAATCAGGCATGTCTGTAAAATACAGAAAAATTATGGCTGTTAAAAGAAATTGATAAGGATTCATCTTTGGTGGCAGTCTCTGTGGTTTTGAGATTTAGTTAATGAGACTTCAGATTAGAACTTGGTAGATGGAACCCATGTGTTTACTGTCAGTCTCTCCTGCAACACGATTACAGTCATGGTAAATATGAGAAGAGGCAACAGTAGAGAAGAGGTATCAGCAAATTTTTGGAAGATGAAAAGCAAATAGACCTGTGGCAACTGCCTTAGTATAACGGAGGAAGTTGATACCTAAGTGCCTTTAACTGAGGTTGAGAGGAGATGCTGGGAAGAAACAGCCACTATATCCCCTATAATTCCAGAAAGTTTCTGGTTCAAGTTTCTGGAATTAGAGGCTTTGGAGTGGGACATAAGCCTGAAAATGAGGGATAGGTGGAAAATCTGTAAGGGAACTAGACCCTCACTTCACTTCTCCTATGTCATACAGCAAGATTAAGTCTTTGACAGAGACGGGGCATGTTTTTTCGGAAGAAATTAAAGTAAAATAGAGGTTCTGCATTTAGGATGCCAGACAAAAAAGAGGAGAAAGGTAAAACGATCAACTGAAAAAGGAATTTAATGAAATTCGGCTCACTAAACAGTGAAACTCCGTACTCTTCCCCAAGCCCTATCCTAGGATAGGTAATTCAGTCAGGACTGGAGGACTCTTCTCTGGGTAAAATAAGCAGCCTTACAAGGACTTACAGAAACTGACATTTGAGGTCTAACGGTGAAAAAAATGGCTTAACACCCATTCTTTCTACAGTGAGCCCATCATTCAACAACCCTATAACCCTCCTCCCTCTTCCGCCTACCCCTGTGAACATGGAACTTGCAGTCAGTTTTTTGATGCTTTGTTCTTAAATGTAAATGAATATGAGACATTTGAAGAAGGCCTTCAGTAAAAAAGGCAAAACCCAAAACAAATGAACAACAACAAAAAAATCACAGGGAAAGCAGAAATGCAAGGAAAAGGAAATGAAAATAATCAAGGCCGTAACACGTATAATTAATATGTTAAGAGAGAATGTATTATTTCTATAAAATAAAAATGGGGACTGTGAAAAAGTAATAATCAGAGAATAATGAATCTTAGATTTTAAAAATTAAATGGCAAAAACTTTCATTGGGTGGACCAGAATATAAAATAGAAATTAAAAGCAAAAAGATGGAAAATAGGAAAGGAAAAATAGAATTAGAGGACTGGTTCAGCAGGTATAATATCATACTAATAAGAGTTCCAGAAAGAGATTACAGGGAAAGGTAAGGGAGAAAAAATTACCAAAAAAGTAATGCAAAAATTTCCCAGAACAGGAAGACATGCATTTGTAGATTAGCCAGTAGAATAAATGAAAAAAAGACCACAAAAGATATGCAGGTTACAAAACAAATCATTGTAAAATTTGAAAATACTAAGGAAAATGAGAATGTCTTAAATTCCTGAAGACAAACAGGTCATAGCTGGGTGTGGTGGATCATGCCTGTAATCCTAGCACTTTGGAAGGCTGAGGTGAATGGATCTCTTGAGTCTAGGAGTTCAAGACCAGTGTGGACAACATGGCAAAACCCCGTCTCTACAAAAAATACAAAAAAGTTAGCTGGGCGTGGTGTGCATGCCTGTAGTCTCAGCTGCTTGGAGCTGAGGTAGAAGGATTACCTAAGCCCGGGAGGCAAAGGTTACAGTGAGCCGAGGTCATACCACACCACTGCACTCCAACCTGGGTAACAGGGGGAGACCATGTCTTAAAAAAAAAAAAAAAGAAAGAAAGAAAGAAAAGAAAAAGAAGAGGTCACATGCAAAAAGATTTAGAGGTCGAATGGCACTAGATTTCTTAATGGCAACACTGGAATCTAAGGACTATGAATGAATTCCTTCAGAATTCTGAGGGACATGATTTTCAATCTAGAATTTCAAAGACAGACAAGTGGGAGATAGAATAAAGACATGTTGAGGGCATGAAAGATCTCAAAAATTTATTCTCTGCATCATTTCACAGTAAGCTAATGGATGGTATGTTTTATAAAAATGTGGGTATAAACCAAGAAACAGTAATATATGGAATTCTGGAAACAGGTAGTCAAACACAGGAGAAAAACAAAAGAAAATTCTGGGATGACGGTGAAGAGAAACCTCAGATGATATTAGTGCAGCAGGCCTATCGAGAAGCCAGTCCAGATCAGAATAGGAGGAAGGATTACTCAACAAAAACAAATACAAAACTGATAAATGATGTGATACATTTGGCCAAGTGTAAAATATTCTTCAGAAGGGGGTTCTAGTTCCCCAGGAAGTAGCATTTGGGTTGAATTATTGATTTTTAAAAGCTGGTAAATGGAAAGGCTTGGTTGGCAGCTATTTTCCAGCTAGTTTGGAAGTATTTTAATAATGATTGGTGTAGCTGTACCAAAAGACACAGACAAAATGTTGACCCTGGCCACACCTGACTGCAAGGTAGTCTGGAAAAAAACATTGGCATAACTATACAGTATCATGAGATGGGAAAAAAATAAGTTAGTGTACAATGGGACAGCCATAATTATATCAATGAATGTCTAAAATTAATAAATCAAGATAGCAGTTTAAACATTTAGGAATATGCAATTAAATATCAGAAGAAATAGCTAAAATTTTAAGTAGTTTGCCTTTGGGAGTGACTGGAGAGGTGAGGCAGGGTATTGCTGTTTCTCTTTCTTTCTTTTTTTTTTTTTTTTTGAGACAGGGTCTTGCTCTGTTGCCCAGGCTGGAGTGCAGTGATGTGATTACAGCTCACAGCAGCCTTGACTTCCCAGGCTCAAGCAATACCCCCACCTCAGCCTCCCAAGTAGCTGGAACCACAGATGCAATCCACCGCACCCGGCTAGTGTTTTAAATTTTTGTAGAGACAGGGTTTCACCATGTTGTCCAGGCTGGTCTCAAACCTCTGGGCCAGGCAGTCATCCCACCTCGACCTCCCAAAGTACTGGGATTACAGGTGTGAGCCCCTGTACCTGGCTTGCTGTTTCTCATGTTAAACCTAGTAGTATACTTTGAGTTTAAAAATAATTTTCATGGGTTACTTTGATTAAAAATAGTAAAAAAAAAAAAGTAATAGTAATAAGTAGTTTGGAAAATGATTTACTTGTGTCCAGAGCCATTCCTTTCAATGGCAAAAACTGCAATTACTTTTGCACCAACTAATATGTGAAGCATTATTATTTGGAAGTTAGATTCATACCCAACTGTGATTTCAGCACTCACTCTGTCTCAGCATCTTTTGGGGGAGCTTTGAGAAAATTCAAATGACTCTCCTATCTCAAGATTCTGACTTACTTGGCTTTGGGTAAGCCCTAGGGAATTAGTAATTTTTAAAAGCTTGCTAGCTGCTTCTGATAAAGAGCTAGGGCTAATTCATCTAGCCCAGGTAGATTAAGCGTCTTTGCTTGCTTCCTAAACATCTTTTGTATTCTTCCCATCCTGTCCTCTCACTACTTCAGTTTCTTTTTTTTTTTTTTTTTTTTTTTTTTGAGACGGAGTCTCGCTCTGTCGCCCAGGCTGGAGTGCAGTGGCCGCATCTCAGCTCACTGCAAGCTCCGCCTCCTGGGTCTACGCCATTCTCCTGCCTCAGCCTCCCGAGTAGCTGGGACTACAGGCGCCCGCCACCTCACCCGGCTAGTTTTTTGTATTTTTTAGTAGAGACGGGGTTTCACCGTATTAGCCAGGCTGGTCTCGATCTCCTGACCTTGTGATCCGCCCGTCTCGGCCTCCCAAAGTGCTGGGATTACAGGCTTGAGCCACCGCGCCCGGCCACTACTTCAGTTTCAAGTCAGGTCCTCTCTGTCCTCAGATCTGAACTAGTGTGGTCTCTTTTAAGTCAGAGGAATAGGAGGAAAGCAAGGGAGAGACATGGGAGAGGTGAGTTAGATTGCCCATGAATAATGAGAGTGGCTGTCAGAGAGCCAATATTTGTTTCTTTTTTTAAAAAAAATTTAGTCTTTAAAATTTTATTTTAACTTCGGGGTACAAGTGCAGGTTTGTTGCATCAGGAAACTTGTGTCATGGGGTTTGTTGTACAGATTATATTTCACCATCCAGGAATTAAGCCTAGTACCCATTAGTTGTTTTTCTTGATCCTCTCTCCCCTTCTACCCTTCACCCTCCAAAAGGCCCCAGTGTGTGGTGTTTCCCTCGGTGTGTCCATATATTCTCATCATTTAGCTCCCACTTATAAGTGACAACATGTGGCATTTGGTATTCTGTTCCCATGTTAGTTTGCTAAGGATAAGGATCTCCAGCTCCAACCATGTCCTTGCAAAGGACATGATCTTGTTCTTTTTTATGACTGCATAGTATTCCATGGTGTGTATGTGCCACATTTTGTTTATCCAGTCTATCATTGATGGGCATGTAGTTTGATTCCATGTCTTTGTTATTGTGAATAGTGCTGCGATAACATATGCATGCATGTGTCTTTTTTGTAGAACTATTTATATTCCTTTGGGTATATACCCAGTAATGGGATTGCTGGGTTGAATGATATTTCTATCTTTAGGTCTTTGAGGAATTGCCACACTGTTTTCCATGGTGGCTGAAATAATTTACACCCCTACCAACACTATATAATGTTTCTTTTTCTCCACAACCTCACCAGCACCTATTATTTTTTTTACTTTTTAATAGCCATTCTGACTGGTATGAGATGGTATCACATTGTGTTTTTGATTTGCATTTCTCTAATGATCAGTGATGTTGAGCTTTTTTTCATTACATTATTGGCAGCATGTATGTCTTGTTTTGAAATTTGTTCATGTGCTTTGCCCACTTTTTAATGGAGCATTTGTTTCTCATAAATTTGTTTAAGTTCGTTATAGGTGCTGGATATTAGACCTTTGTCAGATGCAAAGTTTGCAAAATTTTTCTCCCATTCTGTAGGTTGTCTGTTTATTCTGCTGGTAGTTTCTTTTGCTCTACAGATGCTCTTTAATTAGATCCCACTTGTCAACTTTTGCTTTTGTTGCAGTTACTTTTGGTGTCTTCATTATGAAATCTTTGCCCATGTCTATGCCCTGAATGATAGGTTGTCTTCCAGGGTTTTTGTAGTTTTTTGTTTTACATTTAAGTCTTTAATCCATCTTGAGTTATTTTTTGTATATGGTGTAAGGAAGGGGTCCAGTTTCAATCTTCTGCATATGGTTAGCCAGTTATCACAGCACCATTTATTGAATAGGGAATCCTTTCCCTATTGCTTATTTTTGTCAGGTTTGTCAAAGATTGGATAGTTGTAGGTGTGTAGTCTTATTTCTGTGTTCTCTGTTATGTTCCATTGGTCTATGTGTCTGTTCTTATACCAGTACCATGCTGTTTTGGTTACCATAGCCCTGTAGTATAGTTTGAAGTTGGGTAGCATGATGCCTCCTGCTTTGTTCTTTTTGCTTAGGATTGCCTTGCTTTCAGGCTCTTCTTTGGTTCCATATGAATTTTAAAATAGTTTCTTCTAGTTCTGTGAAGAATGTCAATGGTAGTTTAATGGGAATAGCCTTGAATCTATAAATTGCTTTGGGCAGTATGGCCATTTTTACAATATTGATTCTTCCTATCTATGACCATGGAATGTTTTTCAGTTTGTATCATCTCTGATTTTTTTGAGCAGTGGTTTGTAGTTCTCCTTGTAGAGATCTTTTACCTCCCTAGTTAGCTGTATTGTTAGCTATTTTATTATTTTTGTGGCAGTTGTGCATGGGAGTTCATTTGTGATTTGGCTCTTGGCCTGACCTTTGTTGGTATATAGGAATTTGATTTTAGGCTAGTGATTTTTGCATATTGATTTTGTATTCTGAGATTTGCTGAAGTTATTTGTCAGTTTGAGAAGCTTTGGGGCTGAAACAGTGGAATTTTCTAGATATAGCAGCCTATCATCTAAAAACAAGGGTAGTTTGACTTCCTCTTTTCCTATTTGAAGGCATTTTATTTCTTTCTTTTGCCTAATTGCCCTGGCCAGATTTGTTTTATTTTATTCTTTATTTTGTATTTTTGTTTTTTGAGACAGAGTCTCACTCTGTCACCCAGGCTGGAGTGCAGTGGCACAATCTTGGCTCACTGCAAGCTCCACCTCCCAGGTTCATGCCATTCTCCTGCTTCAGCCTCCCAAGTAGCTGGGACTACAGGTGCCCACCACCACGCCTGACCAACTTTTTGTATTTTTAGTAGAGACGGGGTTTATCCATGTTAGCCAGGATGGTCTTGATCTCCTGACCTCATGATACGCCCACCTTGGCCTCCCAAAGTGCTGGGATTACAGGCGTGAGCCACCACGCCAGAACTTTGAATACCATGTTGAATAGGAGTAGCAAGACAGCATCCTTGTCTTGTGCTGGTTTTCAAGGGGAATGCTTTCATCTTTTGCTCATTCCGTATGATGTTGGCTGTGGGTTTGTCATATATGGCTTTTATTATTTTGAGGTATGTTCCTTTAATACCTGGTTTATTGAGAGTTTTAAATATGAATGGATGTCGAATTTTATTGAAAGCTTTTTCTGCATCTATTGAGATAATCGTGGTTTTTGTCTTTAGTTTGTGTTTAGTTCTGTTTATGTGATGAATCACACTTATTGATTTGTGTATGTTGAACCAACCTTGCATCCCGGGGATGAAGCCCACTTGATGGTGATAGATAAGCTTTTTGATGTGCTGCTGGATTTGGTTTGCCAATATTTTGTTGAGGATTTTTGTGTCAATGTTCATGAAGGATATTGGTCTGAATTCCTTTTCTGTTGTTTTTCTGCTGGGTTTTGGTAGCAGAATGATGCTGGCCTCATAGAATGAATTAGGGAGAAGTCCCTCCTTTTCAGTTTTTTGGAATATTTCCAGTAGGAATGGTAGCAGCTATTCTTTGTACAATTTCAGAACTCATTATTGGTCTGTTCAGGGATTCAGTTTCTTCCTAGTTCAGTCTTTGGAGGGTCTATGTGTCCAGGAATTTATCAGTTTCTTCAAGATTTTCTGGTTTATAAGCATAGAGGTGTTTATAATATTCTCTGATGGTTGTTTATATTTCTGTGAGGTCAGTGGTAATGTCCTCCTTATCATTTCTGACTGTGTTTGTTTGACCTTTTCAATTTTTTGGAATAGTTCTCGTAGGGATGGTCACAGCTCTTCTTTGTACAATTTCAGAACTCGTTATTGGTTTGCTCAGGGATTCAGTTTCTTCCTAGTTCAGTATTCAGAGGTTGTATGTGTCCAGGAATTTGTCCATTTCTTCTAGATTTTCTAGTTTATAAGGAATGATGTGTTTATAATAGTCTCTGATGGTTGTTTGTATTTCTGTGACGTCAGCGGTAATGCTCCCCTTATATCTGATTGTGTGTGTTTGAATCTTCTCTTTTCTTATTAGTTTAGCTAGTTGTCTATATATTTTATTATTTTTTTCAAAAGCAAGCTCCTGGATTCATTGATCATTTCAATGGTTTTTCATGTCACAGTCTCCTTCAGTTCAGCTCTGATTTTTGTTATTTCTTGTCTTCTGCTAGCTTTGGGATTTGTTTGCTCTTGGTTCTTCAGTTCTTTTACTTGTGATGTTAAGTTGTTAACTTGAGATCTTTCTACCTTTTTGATATGGGCATTTAGTGCTATAAATTTCCCTCTTAACACTGCCTTAGCAGTGTCCTGGAGACTCTGTTACATTGTATCTTTGCTTTCATTAGTTTCAAAGAACTTGATTTCTGCCTTAATTTCATTATTTGAGACTCTGGTACGTTGTATCTTTGCTGTCATTAGTTTCAAATAACTTCTTGATTTCTGCCTTAATTTCATTATTTACTCCAAACTCATTCAGGAACAGGTTATTCAATTTCCATACAATTGTATGGTTTTGAGTGAATTTCTTAGTCTTGAGTTCTAATTTGATTGTGCTGTGTGGTCCAAGAGACTGTTACTATTTCAGTTCTTTTGCTTTTGCTGAAGAGTGTTTTACTTCCAATTATATGATCAATTTTAAGAGTACATGCTTTGTGGCAATGAGAAGAATGTATATTCTGTGATCCAGTGTTGCATATATATTTGATCCAGTGCTGAGTTCAGGTCCTGAATATCTTTGTTAATTTTCTGTCTCAATGATCTGTCTAACATTGTCAGTGGGGTGTTAAAATCTCCCACTATTATTGTGTGGGAGTCTTAAGTTTCTTTGGGGGTCTCTAAGAACTTGCTTTATGAATCTGGATGCTCCTGTGTTGGGTACATACATATTAGGATAGTTAGATCTTGTTGACTCAAACCCTTTACCATTATGTAATACCCTTTGTCTTTTGTAATCTTTGTTGGTTTAAAGTCTGTCTTGGCAGAAACTAGGATTGCAACCTTTCCTTTTTTTTTTCTTTTTTTTTTCTGCGTTCCACTTGCTTGATAGATTTTCCTCCATCCTTTTATTTTGAGACTATATGTGTCTTTGTGTGTGAAGTAGGTCTCTTGAATACAGCACATCAATGGATTTTGACTCTTTTTCCAGCTTGCCATTCTGTCTTTTAATTGGGTCACTTAGCCCATTTACATTTAAGGTTAGTATTGATATGTGTGGATCTGATCCTGTCATCATGATGTTAGCTGATTATTTTGCAGACATGTTTATGTGGTTGCTTTATTGTGTCACTGGTCTGTGTACTTCAGTGTATTTTTGTAGTGGCTGGTAACAGTCTTTCTTTTCCATATTTAGTGTGTCCATCAGGAGTCTTGTAAGGCAGGTCTGGTGGTAATGAATTCCCTTAGCATTCGCTTGTCTGAAAGAATCTATTTCTCCTTTACTTAAAGCTTAGTTTGACTGGATGTGAAATTCTGGGTTGGAATTTCTTTTCTTTGAGAATGTTGAATATTGGCCCCCAATCTCTTCTGGCTTGTGGGATTTCTGCTGATAGGTCCTTTATTAATCTGATTGTCTTCCCTTTGAAAGTGACCTGGCCTTTCTTTCTCGCGGCCTTTAACATGTTTTCTTTCATTTTGACCTTGGAGAATCTGATGATTATGTGTCTTGGGGATGTCCTTCTTATGGAGTATCTTACTGGGATTCCCTGCATTTCCTAAATTTGAAGGTTGGCCTGTCTAGCTAGGTTGGGAACATTCTCATGGATGATATCCTAAACTATGTTTTCCAAATTGGTTCCATTCTCCCCATCTCTTTCAGGTACACCATTCAGTGGTAGATTCAGTCTCTTTACATAATTCCATATTTCTTGGAGGTTTTGTTCATTCCTTTTCATTCTTTTTTTCTCTATTCTTCTCCATCTGTCTTATTTCAGAAACACAGTCTTTAAGCTCTGAGATTCCTCTACCTGGTCTATTCTGGTATTAATACTTGTGAATCCATTATGAAATTCTTATAGTGTGTTTTTCATCTCTGTCAGGTTGGTTACAGTACTCTTTACTGGCTGTTGTGTCTGTCAGCTCCTGCAATATTTTAGCATGATTTTTAGATTCTTTGCTTGGGTTTTAATGTACTCCTTTAGCTCAGACAGTTTGCTTTTATCTGTATTCTGAATTCTACTTCTGTCATTTCAGCCATGTTGTCCTCAGCCCAGTTCTGAACCCTTGCTGGAGAGGTGATACAGTCATTTGGAGGAAAGAGGACACTCTGGCTTTTTGAGTTTTCAGTGTTCTTGTGTTGATTCTTTCTCGTCTTTGTGGGCTTATCTACCTTCAGTTTTTGAGGTTGCTGACCTTTGTTTTGTTTTGTTTTTTTCTTTTTTAAATCTGGCTACTTTTCTGTAGTGCTGCTGTGGTTTGCTAGGGGTCTGCTCCAGTCCCTAGTAGCCTTGGACTTTTCAGTACCTGGAGGTATCACCAGTGAAGGCTGCAAAGCAACAAAGATGGCAGTGTACCCCTTCCTGTGGGAGCCCCATCCCAGGGAGGTATGGACCTGTTGCCAGCCTGAACACAGAGGTAGGAGGTACCTGGAAACCCCAGTTGTGAGATCTCACCCAGTCAGGAGGAACAAGATATGGGACCTGCTTACAGAAGCAGTTTGGCCAAATTTTTTAGAATGGCTGTACTGTGCTGGGGCACCGCCTCTGCCCCTAGTTGGCTTGGGCTCTCCAAGCATGAGGCTGGGACAGCTAAGTCACCCAGACAGCAAAGACGGCGGCCCACCCCTCCTTCTGGGAGCTCTTTGCCGGAGGTTTTCAAATTTCTGTCAGCCAGAAAACATCAGTGGGGGGTGGCTGGAGGCCTGGGTTGGGAGCTCCCACACAGTGAAGAGGAATAGGTCGGAGATTCGCTTAAAGAAGCAGTCTGGCCATGTTTTGGTAGAGCAGCTGTGCTGCACTGGGGGATCCCTTCTGCCCCCGTGGGTTTGGACTCTCTAAAGCCCAAAGCTGGAACAGCAAAAATGGCAGCCACCCCTTTCCCTAGGAACTGTGTCACAGCTCTATGCAACACTGTTGTCCCGCCTGGCTGGAATTCCAAGCCAGTGTGTCATCCTGTGAGGTGCTGTGGAAGTGGGGCCCGCTGACCATCACTGCTGAGCACCCTGGATTCAGCCTCTTTCCTAGGGGTAAGTATGGAGGTCTAACCTGCCTCTTTGCCTAAGTTGTAGTTACTTTTGCCAGGAAACCCGGAGCTGGATTATGTAAAGCTGCTGGGTTTCTGTGTGTGCCTGAGTGGCTGCTCTGCCAAGACTCCAGATAGTTCTGGACACACAGGTATTTCTGTGTGTCGGACTGAAGGCCCTAGTGGTGTGGTTTCATGAGGGGTTCTCCTGACCCGAGGGTTGCAAAGATTGGTGGGGCAAGCGTGGTTTCCTTAGGTCACACATTCACTCACTGCTTCCCTGGGCAGGGCAGATTCCCTTGACTCCGTGTGGCTCCCAGGTGGGCCATCATTTTGTCTTGCTTTTCTCTGTTGTCTGTGGGTCAGGTTGTTTCCTTGATTAGTCCCAGTGCAGGCACCTGGATGTTTCAGTTGAAGGTGCTGTATTTATTTGCCTCTTTCATTCCTGTCTTTGAGAGCCACACACACTAGCTGCTTCTAGTCAGCCATCTTGGCCACTCCCTGCTTCAATATTTATTTCTTTATGTTTTGCAGACAGTAGTTACATTGATGACCTTATCTTGAATTTCCTGTGGAGTAATTTTAGAGCTCAAGTTCAAGCAAATTTTAACTTAAAACCATTTTGTTATTTCTTTACTTTTAACGTTACCTCTTGGGCTAAATCAGCTGTACACTCAGGTTGCCCTCAAGTTATTTGATCGCACCTGGATTTTGCTCCGACTCTCACAGCCGTGGTCCACCAGGCATTCATTCACCAGTTAGCAGCATTGCCAGGTTGCAACTGGGATCACCAGCAGTTTTCATAGCTCACTAGTTGTCTATGGCGAGAATTCTTAGAAGGGTGATTAGCAAGCAAGAGATGAAGGAATATAAAAACTGCATGATTTCACAAGGTTAGAAGTCTTGTTGCGTTGAACTTTCAATGAAAGAAATTTTGTATATCTAAAAGAAATGTTTATTGTGTAGATGAAATAAATATTTTAGACCTCAGGGAAAAACATTATATATATATATATTTACATGTATAAATATATATATAACAAATTAAAATGTTTAAAATGTCAAGTTACAAAGTTTCTTTTGTACCTTTCACCAGTTCCATTCCCTGCCTCCCTAGATTCAACTAGGGATGTACTAGTAACTTTCACATCAAGCCAATGCCCTGCTCCATATATTGATAGGACTTGCCTCTAACATTCTTTCCATGTATAGGGAGCTGTCCCAGATGGTTTCTGGGGGACTGCTTTACATTTATATACATTTATACTGCTGGATCAAAGTGTGATCTTCAAGGTGAGGGTTTACTTCATGTAATGAGTATTATTTAGAACTTGCCCACTCAATGCAAGACCAGTGAGAATCGCTAGGCCAGTGATTCTCATACTTGAATGTGCACAGAATTACTGGGAATGGCATTACATTGCAGATTCTGGTTCAGTTAGTCTCAGGTGGGGTCTGAGATGCTGCATTTCTAAGTCTCCCAGGAGATGCAGCTGGTCTGCAGACCACATTAGAGAAGCTTCTGGCTAGTGGTTCTCAACCCTGGTTTCATATTAGAATTATCTGGGGACTTTTAAAAAATACTGGTATCTGGGACCTATCTGTAGTGATTCTGATTTAACTGGTCTAGGATGGGGCCAAGGCATGATATATACATATATAAGATAGATATATAAGATTCGACACTAATGTGCAAATCGGTTTGGGAACCACTGTTACAAGTTCTGCACACTTTTGCTGTGATAGATAAAGATCTTCATGTGCAGATTTTGTAGTGATCTGACAGGCACCTTACTGAGCTTTTATGATGTGAATGCACCTGCTTTGTAGATACAGTCCGTAGAGGAGGGATTCCTCTTCACTACTAGATTCCCAGAGGTGAAGTAGAGGTTGCTATCAGAGAAGCACACCTAAGAAGAAAAAAATCGTCTTTTCGTTAAAAAACCCTGCAGCTATCACTTGATATAGGAAGGAGATTTGAAGTGATAAATGAATGCAAAGTTGGTATCTCTTGATTCACAGAGTCCTTCTGTTTTCTACATCCTTTCAGTAAGAGATCCTGGGGAAAGTATGTTATATACACAACTTCAATGCTTCATGTTTTCTTCAGAGAAGTCTATATATTTACTTCTTACTATCTGTATGTATATGTTTACCTATAAACATATGTACCTGAAAAAGTTCTGTGTAGCCAGAATTCTAGTATTTATTTTTCCTTTGCCAATTATTTAGAAAATATTAGAGTATTTTATATACAGTTACTTGTCCTAAAAACTGAGTGACTTAACATCTTGATGAAAGAACTGTTGTTATTCCTAAGATCTTTCAATGCTAAGGGCAGATGAATGATTCTATTGGCTATAAATCATAGGCCTTTAGGTCAGTTCAAATGTTAATTGTTTTATTATTATTACAAGAAAGACCCTAGAAGCAGAAAATACAATTTTATTTATATTAAAATTATGCTAATTGCAATTTCTTAGAAACAAACTTTAAAACCAGTGGATTAAAATTAAATATAATTTTCCTGCTAAGAAATTGCAATCTTCTCCCTTATGTACCCACTATTTCATTATAAAGTAGACTTTGATTTTATTTCCTTAATGTTATCTTGTCTACTTCATGGCCACTGCCTTCATTTGGATTCTCATTCACGTTCATTTCCTCACTGACCCTCGCTACCTCCCTTCTTGCCCCTTAGGAATCTTCTGCCAGAGTCCTCTCTTGTGGAGGTAGTAGGTCTTTGGCACCTCCTTGTCTGAGAAAAAAAGTCCAAATCTACAGAGTGTCATTTGGATCCTGCTGACCTGCCCAAGCTTTTTTCCACCCTTATCACTTGTCATTTCCCTAGAGAGCAGTTTATTCATTTCTTAGCTGAGATGAAGGATCAGGAAAGAAATATTGGAGGCTTGAAGAGAAAGGTAAAGAGGCATACAGAGTGGTTTGGGAGAAAGGGAGAGTATTGCACTAGGGAAATGAAGTTTGATTGCTAGGCAGCATTTAAGGTCTACTGAGATAGGTGATTATGGATTTAAAATGAGGTTAGCTAGCATGTGGCTGCAGGAATACAGGTGTGAAGAAGGTGGAGTCTTGCATTCTGCCAGGGCCTGACTAAGACATTCCACTTCTCATCTCTGCTTCTGCATAATTGCTATGGCCTCCATCTGAAACACATTCCTTCTCTTCCTTGCCTGGCAAAATCTTCTTTTATGACCCTGATTGATAATTTTCTCCTTTTTCCAGACATCCTCTCTTGACCCTCATGATTCTTGGTCATCTCCCTCCGTTTTATCCCCATTTTTCCATGCCATGAAAGGTATCTGTTCATACCCATCTCCGCTAGACAGTGCACTCAGCGAAGGCAGGGAGGTGATGTTTTGAAATCCCAGTTTATAACATGGTGCCTGGCACACAGTAGACACACATAATAATATATGCTAGATAAATGAATATAAGATTTCTCTGTAAAGTATTGAGAATCTACACCTGCTGTTTGAGGTTCAAGATGAATTCTACTTAGTAAAATATGACATAAAAACTGTATTGCTTTAATTTCTATTCTGATATACCCTTACCAAATATCCAAGTTAATAAGATCTTTCCATATGTACATACATATGTACATGAAAATGGAAGAAAGTTAAAAAGACCAAAGAATATACATAAATATTAAATATCTAGGATAACACACTTCATAGAGCCCTGCACAGTGCATGGAGTTTATCTGTTCTTTTTCACTTAGGCCTTCTTGCCTAGTAGGAAACAGTTACAATCCTAAGAAGCATCTGAGTCAGCATTGAGCACATTAATATTTTCATATTGAACACATCTATATTTTCAAGTTGCACTGAAGTTATGAGTATAAAAATGTAGTTTTGAAAGGTTTTCCTCAACCATGTGGAACACATAGAGATTTTAACTGCTGAAACAATTTCAAATAGTTTACAAATCAATAAAAGCCAGACAGAAATTAAAGTGTACCTTTTTTCCTGAGGTTAGTATCTTAGTCTGTTTGTGCTGCTACAACAAAGCACCACAAACTGTGTGGTTTATATACAATAGAAATTTATTTCTCACTGTTTTTAAGGCTGGAAAACCCAACATCAAGGTATGGGAAGATTGGTCTCTGGTGAGGACCTACTTCCTGGTTTCCAGATGGCAGCTGATCCCTGTGACCTCACATGGTGGAAGGGAGTCGCAGGCTCTCTGACATCTCTTTTATAAGGGCACTAACCCCAATCATGTTCTCATGATCCAGTCACTTTCCAAAGGTCTGACCTCTTAATTCCATCACCTTGGGGGTTAAGATTTCAACATACAAATTTTGGGGGAATTCAGACATTCAGACTACAGCAGTAAGTGATTTCACAGTTTTCCTTAGGAGTGAGGAGACTTGAGTTCTGGTTGTGATGTGTCACTAAAGGTCTGTGGTGTCAGACAATCTGCCCCACCTCTCTAAGCTTTAGTTTCCCCCATGTATAAAACATGAGATTTGGTCTAAATTATTACCAAGGTCATTTTGAATCATCTGTGATTCTGGAAAGTTATGAAACACAGCCTGTAACCATGGTGAGGAAAGTTGATTGGTGGCTCCAGAAATAGACTTATTTTCTCCTTCTGTGTAACACTGATGCTCTCCCATTGAATCACTCTCTGGATGTTGCCTAAATAAACCAATTTCTTGATTTTTTCCCCTTAATGCTAAGTGCTTAAAAGTGAATGAAATACTGTCTTAAATACCACACAAACGAGCTGTTGCTTTAAATATAGATCTGGATTATTGTGCTGGTTTTCATTCCTGTTGTAGGTATTCAAAAAGCAGAAGGTTGTGATGTGGTAAATTTAGAAACTATTTCACATCAGTTCCTGCTGTCTTTTGTGTTTGTGTGAGAACCCTATTCAAAATATATCTTATTTATTCTTCCCTTAAAATATGCTTCACTTCATTTTTGCCTTTCTGCTGGCAACGAGTCCAGATCTATAAGTACTTACAGGTTTTGTCAAAATCCTTATGCTGACAGTTACAGTCGTTCTCTCTGATCTACAGGGAACACATTCCAAGGCTCCTAGTGGATGCCTGATACCGTGGATAGTACTGAAGCCCATATATGCTATATATTATTCCTGTGTATGCATACATATGATAAAGTTTAATTTACAAATTAGGCACAGTAAAAGATTAACAACAACAACTAATAAAATAGAACTGGTATAACAATATGCCGGCATCACTACTCTTATGCTTTGGGGCCATTAAGTAAAATAAGGGTTAGTTGAACACAAGCACTGTGATGCTGTGACAGTCAATCTGATAACTGAGATGGCTACTAAGTGACTAAGAATGGTGGCACAGACAGCGTTGCTACGCTGGACAAAGGGATGATTCATGACAGAGAGGGACCGCATGAGATATCATCACACTACTCAGATGGCACACAATTTAAAACTTGTGAATTGTTTATTTCTGGAACTTTCCATTTAATATTTTTGGACTGAGGTTGACCATGGGTAACTGAGACCACAGAAAGCAAACCCCAGATAAGAAGGCAGTACTACACTTTTTCGTACTAACATATAGATAATCTAGTCAGACACCATTGTGTTTTACCCCATAAGCTTTCTGGTTTCTCAGTGTGTGTTATCATAAGCTTGTCCTCAGTACAGTGATGTCATATGTAGCCCTCTGGGAATCACTCTGATTGCAAGATCTTTGGCCATACTTCTTTGGGATTGCCTCTGTCCAGAACACTCCACCCAAAATGAGACATTTTGACCTAGTTGGGACAAGAACAAGGCTGGTAGGCAAAGTCTCACTGTCTGTGAGCATTCGTGTTGGTTCCAGCCCTTTGAAGTAGAGAATCAGCTTATTAAGTGAATATTGTAAATGCTTAAAGGAATAACAGAAGTTTAATTTTCACTCTCTCCTGTAATAATCTTTATCCAAAGTATCACATCATTGGTGAGCTGTGAGATTAGACAAGTTACCTACCCTCTCTGAGCCTCAGGTTCCTCCTCTATAAAGTGTGAATTTTATTTCTAAAGTGCTTTTGGCTCCAAAATTCTTTTTTTTCTTTATAGTTTTGTCATCCTCTTTCCAGCCTTAAACTTGCTGAAGGCAATTAGTGGTCTTAAACTTGAGCAAGTCTCACTCATTTCTGGTAGTACTTCCTTAAACAAAAATGGTTCAGTTTTCCATCCCAGAGGCATTTGTAGAATTTTTTTTAAAAAGTATTTATGACTATTTTAGTTTATTTTTCTATACATTTGAGACAAGATTAACTCAACAACTCAATTTGTTTTGCTTGTATACCTGGATAATAGTATAAAAATTAAGTGTTCTTATTTTCATAAAAACAATAATTAAATACATTGCTATGAGTCTTCATTAATAAGAACTAAGCTAGTCAGATGCTATTGACCACAGCCATGGGAAAATATTAAGAAAGCAATTTTTTGATATTTATCCATCTTCCTCATCGTCAGTTAAGAATCTTTATTCTAATTAGCATGTTCAAACTGTTGAAAGTAAAAATAACTCTATGGAAGGGTAAGTTCATTTATTTATTCAAGAAATACCTATTGAGTGCCTACCAGATAGTCTTTGGAATATCAGTAATCAAAACAATGATTCTTGACCTAATGGAGTCTGTTTTCTATCAGGAGAAGACAGACAATGAAACAGGCATAGTAAATATTTATTGTATGGTTTGTTATAAAGTGGTAAGAGCAGTGGTGGAAAAACTTAAAAAATAGAGCAGAGAAAGGAGAAATCAAAAGTGGGTAGAAAGTAGGGAGCTGGGTTGTGGTATAAATACCATGGTCAGGAAAGGAGATGTGGTAGACAGAGTGACCCCTAAAAGTCCATACCTTAATCCTTGAGACCTGTAAATATTTAGGTTAAATTACATGGCAAAGGGGACTTTCCAGCTCTAATTATGGTTACAACTATTAAAATATAGAGGTTAACCTGGATTATCTGGGTGGCCCAATCTAATCAATGAGCCCTTGAAAGTCGAGAAATTATACTGGCTAGAGTTGGAGAGATGTGGCAGCAGTTGGAGTGATCCGAAATGTGAGACTCCACCCACCCATGCTGAGGGTGCATGGCAAACGCAAGAAGGAAGGCATGTAGCCTTGAAGAGCAAAGAATGGCCTCCAGGGAAATGGGGCATCAGTCCTGCAGCTGCAAGAAACTGAATCCCACCAAAGACCCAAAGGAGCTTGGAAGGAGATCCATCGCTAGAGCCTCCAAAAGGAATACATCCCTGCTGGCACTTTGATTCTGGTCTTGTGAGACTAAGCAGAGGACCCAGCTGAGCCAAATTGTACCTAGACTTCTAACCTACACAACTGTGGGATGCTAAGTGGGTATTGTCTTTAAGCTACTTTATTAGTGATAATTTGTCATGGCAGCAATAGAAAACTAAAAGGGATGGGGTGGGGTGGGACATTAAGCTGATAGTGGAGTAAGAATGTGTTCTAGACAGAAAGAATAGCGAGAGCCAAGTCCTAAGGGGAGGTACACCTGAGTGTTTGAGGGGTGGTGAGGGGTAGCTGGAGGGGAGAGAGCAGGGAGATGAGTAGGAGATAGGGTCAGATAGGCCCTCCACCCTGGGTGGAGGGTGGAGACCATGAAGGGCTTTGGCTTTTGTTCCGAGTGAGCCAGGGAGTCACTGCAGCATTTTGATCAGAGAAGCAATATTATTTGACATAATTTTTAAAAAGATCATGCTTAAACTGGCTGAAGGCTGCTCAGAAAATAGACTCTAGTAGACTGTAAAGAGGAAGGGGAGAAGCAGGGAGACCAGTTAGGAAGTGATAGCAAGAATCCTAATACGTGATGACTCAGACCAGCAGTAGTGGAGATGGTGAGAAGTGATCAGATTCTAGATATGTGTTAAAGACAAAGTCCATTTCTTTGTGACTTAGATTCGGGATGTAAGAGGGAGAGGAGTTAAGGATGATTCCTTGGGTTCAGGCCTGAATAGCTAGAAAAATGGAGTTGTTATCAACCAAGATGCAGAAAACTTTGGGTGGAGAGATCTGTGGTGGAGGGAGAATTGGAGGTCAGCTTGGACATACTGAGTGTGCCATGTCTGTTAAACATCCAGTTGAAGATGCAGAGTGTAGTAGGCAGAATAATGACCCATAAAGATGTTCATAGCCTAATCCCCAGAACCTGTGAATATGTCACTTTTGGTAGCCAGAGGGGCATTGTGATTGTGATGCTTAAGTTAACAACTTTGAGATGGAGAGATGATCCTGGATTATCTGGTGGGCCCAACCTAGTCACACAAGTCCTTAGAAGTAGAGTCTTTCCCATGGTGGTCAAAGGCCAAGGTGACTATGGGAGAATGGCCAGAGAGATGCAACGTTGCTGGATTTGAAGATGGGGGAATGGGGCCACTGGCCAAGGAAAGTGGCCGGCTGCTAGAAGGTGGAAATGGCAAGGAAACAAATTCTCCCCTATAACCTCAAGAAGGGAACACAACCCTGCAAACCCCTTGATTTCTACCCAGGGAGATGGATATCTGACCTGCAGAGCAATAAGATAATACATTTGTGTTGTTTTCAGCCATTAAGTCTGTCATAATTTGTTACCACAGGAATATAAAATGAATACACAGAGTAAGCAGTTGGATATGAGACTGGAGGTGAGGAGAAAAAGGTCTCAAATTCAAAAGCATAGAGATGGTCTAAAGCCACAGACTGAATGAGATCACCAAGAGCATGAGTAGAGATAGAGAAGAGAAGAGGATCAAGGTGAGGATCAAGAGAACTTGTATTGTCTTCATTTTTAAAAAAGATAGTATTAAGGATATTCTTGTGTGCTAATGAGAGCTGTCCATCAGAGAGCAAAAGTTGATGATATAAGGGAAAGAAAAGAATGTCTGGGGTGTTATCCTCAAGTAGGGCAACGAAGGATGGGATGCAGATCATGTGTGGGGACATCTGTGGTTCACTATGGTGCCCATAGAGAAAGCAGAGAGTATAGGGGGAGTAGATATGGTGAGAGTGTGTGTGAGTTCTCTTCTGATGCCTGTTTTCTCAGTGGAATAGGAAGCAGCTGAGAGTGAGGATGGGGAAGGTGGTTTGAGGGTTTAAGAGAGAGAAAAGATGAGAAATAGTCCATCAGGAAATTGGGAGATTAATAGAAGAGGGACACATAGATTGCCTGCAGCATTAAAGGCCCACTTAAAGTTTGTGGTTATGAATTTAAAGGAGTAAATGCCACCATACACCTTTGAGAAAAGTGCCTCTGGACATTAGATATCACCTACTTCAAAAAAAAAAAAAAGTCAAATATTAAAAGAAAATTTAGGGTAGAATTAGACAGGAAAAGCCCAGTATTCTGTTAGCCTTGTCTAGACTCCTAGAAGATCACTTGCTTTAGAGGGTTAATAATATTCTTAAATAATTGAATATCAATTATATGTGTATATATATGCATATATATGCATGCGCATATATATATGTAGAGAGAGAGAGAGGGGCAGGGTCTCTGTCACTCAGACGGGAGTGCATTGGTGCAGTCACAGCTCACTGCAGCCTTGGCCTCCTGGCCTCAAGCAATCCTCCACCTCGTTTTTTAATTTTTTTGTGGAGGTGAGGTTCTCACTATGTTACCCAGGCTAGTCTCGAACTCCTGGGCTCAAGCAGTTCTCCTGCCTTGGCCTCCCAAAGTGCTGAGATTACAGGCATGAGTCACCATGCCCAGCCTAAATTGTATTTTTGTAAATGAAATTTAAATGCTGTCGTAGACTGGTTCTTTAAAGTAGCAGAGCCTAGACAGGGGCTTAGGGGCAATTAGTTTATTTTGAGGAATAATCCCAAAGAACAGCATTTGAGACTGGTAAGAGTTAATAGGGAACGAAGGAAACCCAATCCAAAGTTTGTGCATCAACTTGGTCACCATTGTGGGCAACTGGGACTTGTTCCCACAGGACACCCTCCAAGAATGTGCCTTAAAATTGGCTACTAGATAAATTGGGGTGGGTGATATTCGTTATTTGTCCACTTTCCCCCATCCCCTACTGGTCAAATGTTGCCCCATGAGGTGTTAAGTCTATCATGGGACTGCACATTTGTCAGAATGGCTCACGGGTTTCCTACACATATTCCACATGGTGGCAGAGAAGGCCCAGAGTGGAAAGCACATGATGACGGTGCAGTTGAAGTGAGATTCTGTCAGCAAGGGCTGGAATGTCAGTGCCAAGAGGAGTGATGTGGGGCAAAGATGTCCAATGCAGAAATGTACTAATTACAAAAGTATCTGTTAAAATGTTGGCCAATAAACCATAATCAGACCCTAATTTCAGTTTACAAAGTTCAAACGTTTATATATTAGACTTTCTAAGCAAGAAATCTGTGCATGCACACTGAACCACCCAAGCCCCACAGCATCATGGAAGCACAAAGCAGAGTTTTATGTCCCTTCTCACCCTAGGGTTTTTGCACTTGCTAAGCCATTCTTGTTCCTTTATTCTCCCAGCTCTTTCCATGGCTTCACAGTCATGCAGGTTTCAGCAGAAATGTTGTATCTTCAGAGAGTTTCCTTACTACCTTAACGAAATATCCCACCCTGTCCCCCACCTCTGACACATACTCACCCAGCTCCTTTCCATTACTCGGATGTGTTTTTTCAGAATTTCAGAGGGTGACAAATGCTATTTATGTATTTATTGTTGGTTCCCCTCACAGACTCCATGAGGGCAGCTGGACAATAGTATCCCCAGCACTGCATGGAAGGAGCCTTGTCTATACTTGTTGAATACCTGGTTTTCATAGTTCATCTTCTTTGTTTGCTCTTTCCCTGTCATCTGGTTTCATCCCAGCCAGTGAAGTCACTTACTAGATGAGGAACTGCTGAGGTACTGGGAATTCACTGGTGGACAAGATATAATCCCCGCCTTGAGTCTCACAGTCTGTCAAGGAGCCTCCAGGTTCTTTTTATCCTGTGCATGATGTGGAACCATTCAAATCTCTTTTTAAACAACAAAAAAATTAACATGATGTGGTTTTTATATTAGATGTGAACAAGCGAGCCAGTTAATGGCATGTCCTGGTTGTCTAAAGCTGAGTGACAAACTACTCCAAAACTTAACGATTTCAAACAACAGTAATCGTTTATCTCTCACAGTTTCTGTGAGTCAGGAATTTGGAATCTGGTCAGCAGCGTAGCCTGTCTCCATTCCACTTGGCATCAGCAGGGGAGGCTGGAAGTCTAGGGGAATCATCTGGAGGCTCGCAAGCTGACTCTCATGTGCTGGGTCTAGTCTGAGACTCCTGGGCTCCTCGGGCACATCCCTCTCTCTGTGTGACTGCTCCATGATGTATTATTTTCTGAGGATGACTGTACAGACATATATCTTTGGAAAATAAAATCTCCACGGGCAGTGTTATCACCACTGCTGACGTTTATTGAGGGTGAGGGCTTCCTGTGGTCCAGGCATTGTGCTAAGTGTTCTCCGTGTATCATATTATCTAACCCCCGATGAGTGGGATTTGTAAGGTAGCCCTTTTGTACAGTGAAGCAATAGGGACTCACCGAAGTTAAATGACTGGTGTGAGCTCACAAAGAACTTTTGAACTTACTGGGGAAAGGGCTAATGGTGGTAGAGAGTGCGTGGGAGCCTTGCTTCCAGAGGGAAAATGGGTTTCTTTACTGACTCCTCTGTCAACAGGTACTGGACATCGTCCTCTCCCACCATATCCCCCTTTTTCCTTCCTATTTTCAATACATTTTCATTTTGTTGTATTAAATTTCAATTATATTTTACCTGCATCCTTTTCCATTGTGAACAGAAGTCATTTTTGTCATGTATTGAGTCCAGATTGATCTGGAAACATAAGTATCATGAAAAGACATCTAAACCGGTTACAAAAAACTTTCTGGATCCTAAACTATGGGTATGTTGGAAACTTTTATATGAAAAAAATGACACATTTTCTTTTACCAGTGAATCCCAAACTTTTTGCAGCTGGGGTACTCTGAGAATCACCTGGTTCAGTGGTTTTCAAAGGAGAGTCGTCATCCTGATAGGGAGGGAACAAGTGTACTTAGTAAATGCTCCCCTCCCCACCACCACATCTTTCTTCCTGCCTTGAGAATGACCTGCCTGCCCCATCCAGAAAGGCAGTAGCTCTGGAATCTGGTGCATTTTAAATCTCAGTATTGAGGATCTCTTAGATTCTGTTACTTAATATGTGTTTAATGAATGAATCCCATAAATGTAACATCTCTCAAACTGTTCATGCTTCTGTGGTTTCCCCCTGAAACGTGGCATCCAATTATTAGAAATTAGAAACATATTTAGTTTTAGGGCCCCTCCCAAGTACCTAAAAGAGATAGTAAATATTTTTTGTTTCAGCCTCATAACACTTATTTTAAAACAGACCTGCCGAGGAAATAGAAGCAAGATTTTCTTTGTCTGCATTCATTTTGCCATTTAGGAAAGAGTTCTCCTGGTTCTCAAGATGTTTCATTCATTCAATAAATACTGATTATCTACTAAGTGCCAGACATTGGGGAAATGAATCTACATCAGTGAACAAAACAGACAAAAAATACCTGCCCTCACAGAGCTTGCATTCTAATGGGTAGAGATAAATATATAACATTTTTACTTTTTCAGACAATGAGAAATACTATAGAGAAAAGTAAACCCAGAGAAGGGGAATAGAAGTGTCAGATCATGTCATTTTACATAATTATGTTTCCTTGGATTTCCATCTTCTCTCAATTGAACCCACAGTCCTTGCAGTGGCCCAGAAGAACCTGCATGACCCATCCTATCTCCCTGACCTCAGTCCCATCTGCTCATTCTCAATCACACTGGCCTCCTTGCTGGGGGAACCTTGTACATCGGCATCGTTCCTGCTTAGGTCACTTTTCTTTCTCTCTGTGTAGTCACTCATCCTTTTGATAACTATAAGACCAACTTCCTTACCTGTTTTGTGGTCTTTACCCAGATGTCATCTTCTCAGTAATGCCTTTGCTGACACCTTGTTTTAAATTTCAGTCACCCTCCTTACCTAACCCTAGTACCCCTACTCTCCTGGAGGTCACCCGGAACCACCATTTCAGCATAACCATTGGCAATGCAGCATCACTGGCTTTCTCTCTAGAAGGCAGATGCAGAGTTCAAGCTTGTCTCTGTCCTCCCATCTTGTTGGGAATTTTCTGTAAAGGCCCTGATTAGTGGCAGCACCATGGGAATCTCCCTGGCCTCTTCAGTAGCGTTGATTCAATCCTGAGTTTAATTAGCGGCAATTCCCAGGATGACATTTTGGCCTTGTCATACCACGGGGCAGTACCTCTTAGGGATTGGATGTAGTTTTGTGCAATAAAGAGCCCGCCTTCAGATGGGTTATTTCTACCCCAGGATCTTTGGCTGCGTGTGTTTGGTATTAGTCTTCTTCCTTTTCTCACCAGGCCATTCTTGTTCTCCTCCTGTCTTAGATGTTTCTCTCTTTCATCACCCTCTGTGATTGCCTCATCTGAGTTCTTAGCTTTCAGTTTCACTGGCCATGCTGACCTTTTACGTATTTGTTGTTTTTCTTCAGAAACTGAAACTGCATCACATACATGCTGGTTTCTATCTGCCTCTCCCATTTCATTAAAAGCCTAGTTTTTTCTTCTGTGTCTCTACCACTTTCTGGGTCTTACAGCATTCAAAGGATCATTTGTGCTTCCACAAGCAAAGTTCCAGAGTCTGTGAATTTTATGACATAATAAACAAGATTGAAAATGTACTTGACACAGGTTGGGTTCCCTGGGAAGCTGACTCTCAGGTATAGTTTTGTATCCAGCGTGTTTATTAGGGAATGCTCTTTGAAGGGTGGGAAGGAAGCAAGGGGGGCAGAAGAGGAGTTGAGCTGTAGAGCCAGCATGCCAGGGAGCTCTGGAACTAGAATGACTCCTCAGAGTTGTCTTGACTTGGGCCAAGATGGCCAGGCCTTTATACTCCAGCATCCCTCAGTCCTTGCATCCTTGGGAAAGTGACCTTGGGCAAAGAGGATCTTTGCAGCTGAGGCCATCTCTGCAAGAGGCCAACAATATCCCCGTCAAGTGCAGCCCAAAGGCTTCTCTGAAGGGGGATCTGATCTCTGCTTCCCAGCATCTTCCACATTAATGTATGTGAAATTCAGCAACAGCACCAAGATATGATGCAGTATTTTAGTTAAGAAGTAACCAAGGCCAGTTTTAGTTTAATACTGAAATTTGATTGAGTTCATTGAAATCCTAGGATGTTAGAGTCCAAAGAAGCCATAAAAATCCTTTATGCAACTCTATTGTTTGACAGATAGGGAAGTGGAATAAATAAGGGAGAATAAATTTTAGTGTAGTTTCCCCAGAAACAGACCTCAAGACAAGAATTTGAGAGTAAGTGGTTTATATGAGAGGTTCTTCCAAGAAATATCAGCAGGGAAGTAGAGAAGTGGGACAGGGAGGAAAAAGAAGGCAATAAAGGGTATAGTTTCAAGAGAATTGCTGCTCTGGGCAACTGGAGCTCAATCCCTTTAAGTAACTCTGGGAACTAGTCTACACGCTTCAGACTATCCTACCCAAAGGACAGAGAAATTTGGTTACTTTCCCATCAACTGTCCATCCTCCTTGACTGAGGGCTGTTTCCTGGAGATGATAAGTTCCCTGCATTTTTGCCTTACCCTGGGAGAGGGCCCAACCTGCTCCCAGAGTCAGAATAAAAGCCACAGGTGTTCAAGAATGCTGCCTTCAGCATGTAGAGATGAGCGTGGAGGAGATAGGCGGGAGGAGGAGACAGTGACAGTGTCTGCTATAGGGGATTGCCTGAAACTGAACCAGAACTCTGGTATCCTGACTACTGACCAAGGTTCTTTATGCTGATTGTTAATGTCTTCCTACTCAGTGCCCAAAATTGTTCAAGTAATCTAGTTAAGAGAGAGTGAGGGTATAGAAAGAACAGGGGATGTAGCCCCTTTCTGGGAAGTGCACATATATGTTTGAAAGAAGAAGAGATTTTGTTAGCATTAATATCAACAGGTATGGATGAGATTGCATTGAAAGCTGTGCTTTGCATTTGTCGTTGTTGAGGTGCTGCTATAAGGGATTGTTCCGGAAGGGAAGGTGCTTTTTGATTTGTTGTTTTGTTTTTAAGCTATTGAGTCTTGAACACAGTCTTAGTGGGAAATTTGAACATAATTGACAGAGACCGAGAGGCAGGATTGTATACTGGTGAAGAGTGGCGGCCTTTCTAGTGGTCCGTCTGGTTTATCCTATATTCATCACTTAGTGGTCATCGGACAGTGGCAAATTAAGCTTTTGTTTCTTCCTGTATACAATGGGTCCAATTATAGAACCCAATTCATAAGGGTGTTGAGAGCATTCAGTGAAGTAATTGATGTAAAAATATTAACCTAGAGCTTGCTGTGTAGGAGGTTGATAACATTAGCTGTGTTCGTGATTATTGTTGACAGAGGGAAGTGGAAAGGGAGGGTCAGGTGGGAGAATGGTCAGAGCTTGGGCAAGCACAAGATTCAAGAAGTAAATGGAAAAATAGTGTGAAGTGGAACTCCTGAGACACCAGGGAGGTGATGGGGAAAGTTTTATAAAAGTGAGAAGAGCCGCCCACTTAGACCACATATTCATGGGAGCTGTCTTAGTTTTCTGTTGCTACAGCAGAATACCTGAGACTGGGTAATTTATAAAGGAAAGAAATGTATTGCTTACATATCTGGAGGCTGGGATATCCAAGGTCGAAATATCTGGTGAGGGCCTTCTTGCTGGTGGAGACCCTCTGCAACGTTCTGAGCCGGGCATCTCATGGTGAGGGGCTGAGTGTGTCAGCTCAGGTCTCTCTTTGTATAAAGCCACCAGTCCTATCATGGTTCCCCCCAGTGAGATTACTAATCTTAATTACCTCCCAAAGCCCCATCTCTAAATGCCATTAACAAATGAATTTGAAGATTAAGTTTTCAGCACATGAAATTTGGGGAACACATTCAAATCATAAACAGGAGCCTAGGTCCCATCAAAGTGAAAGCTTACCGGGAAGCCCAGTATGTAAAAAAATACATCAATAGAGCTATGTGTTTGAAGGTGGAGTGGAGAACTATCTTCTCCCCTCCTCCCTCCACCCATAGCCCCTGAGGGAATTCTGAGAAACCCCAAGGCAGCAAGAACAAAAACATTGTCTGCAGAAGGATTTTTTAACACTACTGTAACCTCATTTGTTATGTTTTGAGTTCATTTTCCAGAAAACCTTGTGGGTTTTTTTTTTTTTTTTTTTTTTTTTTTAAGAAACCCATCTTGGATGAAATTTTGCGTAAGTGTGTTACTTTTTTGCCTTCTTAACAAGGCTGAATGAAAACCTTTTAATCTGTTCTTGATAACTTTTGATTATAGTAATGAACATTTAGTGAAGGTTCTGTGCTTTAATGTGGTGATCTCCAACCTCAGAGGTTCTGAAGAGTTAGGACTGTTTACTGGTACTGTGCTTTTGAAATTGTTAAAAGAAGCAGGATGGCATCAAGGGAGGGTCCTGGACTTGGGAGCTACACTGTCCAGGATTATATCCAAGCCTTGCATTTTGTTAGCATTGTGACCTGGAGTAACCACTCTTTGCCTCAATTTCTTCTTTCCCAAATTAAGAAGAATAATTGTACTCACCCCGTAGGATTATTGTGAGAAATAAATAAGTTTTTATTATTGCTTAGAACTATGCCTTCATATAAAATAAGCTATATAAGTGTTATGATGATGATGGTCAATGTATCTGTTTTTATAGTTCTTCTGTCTTTTTTGATGTAGTGCAGTGGTTAAGCCTATAGACTCTGAAGCAAAATAATCTGGATTTGAATCTACCACCATTGTGATCTGATTGTTTTAAGCTGATTCATTTTTGTGACCCTAATGATTTCAGTAAAACCCACCGTTGTGACCTTGAGAGAGTTAATTTAATTCCCTGTGATTCAGTTTATTCTTCTGAAAAATGAGGCAAATAATAGAAAGTAGTTAACAGGATTGTTGTGAGGATTTAATAGGATAAATTTGTAAGCTCTTAGCACAGTATTTGGCACATAGTGAGTAGTCATTGCATAGTAATCATTACTGTTAATTATTAAGAGTCTAAATGAGGGATACTATAATATACAGCCAGAAGTTTTTACTATATTTGACTCCTTAGAAGCCTTGAAAACTTCCTTCTTGTACCCAATTGGTTTCAGTAAATAGAGGTTATTAACTAATTATTGATCTTAAATAGTAAGTTATTTTCAACGTGCTTCTTAATGTTGGGGCAAGGGGTAGTTGGGCGAAGAGATTGGCCATTTATGCTATATAATACAATGCTTATTATCACTATGACTCAACTTTTAGATGTATTTATGTTGAAGGAGTTAGATCCTTCTTTGCTTAAAAGGTTGACATGATTAATGTTCAGATGAGGGGATATTTTCAAAGGAGGAAAAACAGTAAAGAAATGTGTTGGTGAAAATGACTCAAAACAATAGAGGGTAAGTGGCAAATTTTCTGATGCAGAATATAGGCCAAACATGATTTTAAAAGGCAAGAAAGCAAACAAACAAAAATGGTGATTTTGCAGCCTTGATGGAGGTAGGGGCAGGGGAAGTGTTCAGCCACAATCTACCAGCAAACGCTTTGGTACTAAGGATTTTAAGGGCTAATTTAGGTCTCTAAAGCATGCCACTGTCAAGACTAACCCATTCATGAGGGCTTTGTGTAGCCAAGGTTTTGTTGCATATTAAAATGTTTAGAAAAATTATCCAACATTTGGGAATAAGGCACAAGGATGATTGCATGTCTTTTTAGTGTTTTCTTGGAGCACTTAAGACACCAGTCAAGGATCACGTAATTCTCTAGGAAAATGTTCCTTTGTTTAATTTACTTTTTATTAGGATCCAGATTCTATGAAGTTAGATGTTAATTTGTAGATTGATCACCTGCAAATGATTTCTGCTTGATAAAGAAGATAACCCCAAAGGTTTTAGTTTTATTGCCCTATAGGATAGTAACTACTTTTATATCTAAATTAGCAATCTTATTTCAGTATTCTATATTTTGTTGACTGTATACACTTCAGTCTTTCCTGTGTTACACTGAACCAGATGTACCATCCTGCTGAGTTAAAGTAAATTTTTGATATTTGCTTAATATATATTTGTTCAAGAGTCATGTTTTTAATTTCTTGAAAGCTACATCCTGACAAACCAATTACCTATATTCATGGAAATTTTCTTTCCTGTAGTTTTCTCCTTTCTCTAACATTTTTGATTTCCATTGTAATTTTGAAATTGAAATAAATTTTATAGATCTTTTATTCTTTTAATTAGGAAATCTCTCAGCAACAAAAACAATTATATATATTTAAAAGTTTTAAACCTGATTGTTTTAGGCTGTTGAATTTTCGTGAACCTAATAATTTCAGTCAGGCCCACATTTCTGAAATGAGCGTTATGTCAGTGTAAGCTAATTTAACACTTTTATGCAGTTTTCATAAGTGTACAACTATTTGCTGTTTATTGTTTGTGAAGCATGACACCACAAAATCATAAAAATGTTCTAATTCCTGTAACCAGAACTACAGATAAGGTAGTGATAAAATTTAGAGAACATGTTGTTGAATAGTTATTTGCTTTTATAAAGATGAAACTTTTAGAATTATGAATATAATGTTTAATTTGCGTAAGTTTATGTCTACTCTTTACTCCTCATAAAATATTCTGACAAGCTTTGCGATAGGGAAGTGGGCTGTTAGGGATGTCTTAGATAGGATTCCAGCATTGGATAATAAATTGAATTTATTGGATTAGGTTTTAATTAAACCTTAATCTGAATTAAGGTTTTCATTTTTAAAAACCTTACCTTGGTCTTTCCTCCTTTTGTTAGATGTTTGCCCTCAAGTAACTGTCTTGTATACTTTTAACTAATACTTACTTCGTGGGTATTAATTTAATTCTTCTAGAATGCAGACTCTATGATGACCGGACCAGGTCTATTTTATTTACTGTTGTGTTCCAGGCACATTTTTACAAACAACCTGTTTGGAAGTTACTAAAACACAGAATAAGTGGATATGAAATGGTAGAGCCATTCCTTTCCAGACAAATGTTTGGTTCTCAAGTCTTGGAAGATGATAAACATGAGAACCCAGAAAATGCGAAGAAGGAGAGCTCCGAGGATAAAAATAGTTGTACATAGCAAAAGTTCCCCACTGCCAACTCATTATTGCCGTGTCCTGCCCTTTTTTCTCTCTTCTTCAGATTCCTTCCTCCATTCACTGCCTCACTGTCTTTTGTGAAAATGAGTACTTTGGGTATTGTTTTGATTCTGTGTAGGTCACCAAGATCAAGAAATGTAATAAATGCCTTTATCTGGGCACAATGGTGAAAGATTTCCTTCATGTTCAAGTTTGAACTTCTTTCTCATAAAATACCAGAAATAATGTTTCTTAAAGTTTGGAATACATAGCTATATTTAAATTGAAATATATTGATAAACTATCTAGTAAACTTATAATTTTTATCTACATAAACAATTTTCTAAAATTTTATGAGTAAACTAAGTTATATGTAATATAGTTTAGGATCCTAATTCTTATGGTCCACTGAGATTAGATATGTAAATACAATTATTTTAAATGCATAAAATATATTTATCTCTCTCACTAGAGTCACTAAGTTGGGCAAAATCTTCATTTCTTTGATTTTTCCCTGTCATCCAACCTTGAGCACAATTGTTCCCAAACATTTTGAAAGGCTACTATGGAGTGAGTTTTCTTTCTTCTGGGTTTCTAAATGACTAGACATTTTAAATACACACAGACACACACACACACACACACACACACACACACATAGCTCAGCTAACATGGAGCAAATTATCTGCCACCCTTCCCCAGGTCAGACCTGGCACTCTAAATCCTTCACAGATAATCTGTGAATAAAAACACACCCACAGACCTAGATATTAGTATTTTAAGTGACAAAGCTATATTCCAGTGTTCATTCATAAACTGTTTGTGCCAAGCTCAAAGTACATTTTTCCTGAAGAAACAATGTTGTGAACATTATAAATGATGAGTTTCTCCGGCCAGCCCACACAAGTCCTATTTAATCTGTGTTTGTCCATCTAACTATTCATCTATCCATCAAACACCTAGAGAGTTTCTACTTTATGCCAAATTCTTTGCCCTGCATTGGACCACATCAGAATCATCAACAGTGTATTTACAGTTAATAAAACTGAGGCAGGGCACGGTGGCTCAGCCTGTAATCCCAGCATTTTGGAAGGCTGAGGCAGGTGGATCACTTGCAGTCAGGAGTTCGAGACAAGCCTGGCCAACATGGCAAAACCCCATCTCTACTAAAAATACAAAGATTAGCCAGGTGTGGTGGCAGGCACCTATAATCCCAGCTACTTGGGAGGCTGAGGTGGGAGAACTGCTTGAACCCGGGAGGCAGAGGTTTCAGTGAGCTGAGATCACACCACTGTACTTCAGCCTGGATGACAGACTGAGACTCTGTCTCAAAAAAAAAAAAAAACTAAAAGAGATGGTATACCAACATTTTGGCAAATTTAAGCAACAGCCTAACAAGACATTGGCTTTTTAATCTTTTATCTATAAAATAGTGCCACAAATATTTATCAGAGAACTACTATGTGCCAAAGTCTGTGCTTGTCACTAGGAATGAAAGAGTAAACAGGGTAGCCCCTGCCGTCAAGGAGCTGAACAGCAGAACTCGGAGAAGAAGCAGGTTTGATTAAAGGAGAATGGAAAGGTAGGTACAAAAGTAACATTTGAAAAGGATAGTGACTTCTGTGAAAACAAGCACTAGGTGTTATAAATAAGACTCTTCAACATGTCAGCAATGATAAACCACATTTTTTTTAAATCTCTCAAACCAAAGAGACAATTTTTGATGCCTTTGAATGAGAAATAAAAGAGAGTGGGAGGGAGAAAGGAATTAGGCAGAGTATGAGGAAGCTATCACCTGGGATGGAACTAGCAGACAAGGAAAGCCTGCATGAAGCCTCAACGCACTTAGGAGAGTACACTTGGCTGCATTTCCCCACAGTGGTCCCTTCATTATGCAACTACATCGTTGCCAGTCTGGAACAAGAACACTGGGTAGGTAGAAATGGTAGGAGACAGCAATCAACTTAGAGTAAAGGGTGAAGTCTCAGTAACAGCCTGTGGGGGACTGCATGGTCTCTGACCTCCTTTCCTGTGCTCTCTCCGTTGTGCCTGAGCGTGATCCTCACTGCGCCTGAGCATGATCCTGCCTCCATGCCTTTGCCTTACATTCTGTATTCTCTGCCTGGTATGCTCTTTCCCCAGTTACCTGCACAGTTTAGTCCCTTACCTCATTCAGGTCTGTGCTAAATGTCACCTAACTAAGTCCTTCTCTCACCTCCCTGTTTTAAATAGCACTGCTCCAGAGTCTTGGTTTTATTTTCCTTTACAGCACTGATCACTACATGACCTTATTTATTTGTTTATTGCCTATTTCCTTCTACTAGTATGCAGGGTCTGTGAGAGCAGGAGCTTTGTCTGGTTCACTGCTGTATTTCCTGTGCTGAGAACATAGCCTGGCCCACTGTAGAAGGAATTAGGAGGCACATTTTCTAAGAAGGAGCTTTTAGCATAGAAAGACCCTTTTCCTAAAAACCTTTTAAAGAGGAATTTTTCAGCCTGTCATTTGCTTGTATTTAAGTTTAAGACCACTTTGGTGAGGGATGTGCAGCTGGTGGTAGTATTCTTCTACTAGAGAGTTGTGAGATGAGCCATTTGTCATTTCATTGCTTTTGATCTTTCACTTTTTTTTCTACTTTCAGCTTCTTGAGAAATTCAAAATCTACAGAAAAGTTGCCAAAATATTTCAATGAACATCCATATATCTCTCACTTAGATTCACTGTTTAGCATTTTGCCACATTTGCTTTATCTCTCTATATACATGTTACTACAATTTTTAATGAACCATTTAAGAGTAGTTGCAGATATGACCCTTTACCTCTAAATACTTCAGTTTGTATCACCTAAGAAAGGAGATACAGTTACCATATTCAGGAAATATGATAATAGTATCTAATGTGCAGACCTGTCCCAATGATATCCTTTATAACCATAACAATAATGAAGTCCCAATTTAGGCAACAGTCTAAAATCACACATTATATTTAGTTATCAAGTTTCTTTAATCTTTCTCAATTTTTCTTTGTCTTTCATGACATTAATATTTTTGAAAAGTGTAGGCCATTTGTTTTGTAAAATGACCCTCAGTGTGGACTTATTTTATGTTTCCAAATGATTATAGTCAGGATAGACATTTTGGGCAGAAATACTACATAGGTGATAATGTATCCTCCTAAGAGCGTCATCTCAGCAGGTACATAATGTCGGATTATCCCATTATTAGTGCTGTTAAATGCAATCACTGTTTAGGTAGCATCCAATGGATTTCTCCATTGTAAAGGTAACTTTTCCCCTTTGTAATTCATAAATTTATAGTATCAGTTTTAATTACATGAAATTAGACTCTCTCTATGGAGAGACACTGTACTACTATGTAAATATCCTGCTCCCCAACACTTTTTTCTTAATAGTTTTAGGATCCCTGGAGATTCTTGCCTGAATCAATTAATAACATGGTTATAAAATAGTGATTTTATAATTCTTTCATTCCTTACATAAGTTGACATTCTCTTGAAAAGAAGGAGTCTTCTTTTTCTCCCATTTGGTTATTTGCTTGCTTGTTGTAAATATGGACTCATGGATTATTTTCTTTAAATTCAGTGTGTGTGATCCATTCCTCTTGCTCATTTTGATGCTCAGATTGTCCTAGAGTTGGCCTAACTGCACTGATCCTTGGCATCTGGGGACATAAATACCTAATCCTAGGAGTAAGAAATATTTTTAGTCCATTCACAGTGCCGCTTCAATTTTAATTGTGTATGAATCACCTGAGGGCCCAGATTCTGCATTCCTAACAAGCTTCCTGGTGATTCCGATGCTGATCTGTGAACCCTGGCTGAAGTAGCAAAGCTGCAGGTATCTATGGGCTCATCGGGAAGAGCCAAAACACATTGCTTTCCCTGTATTAGTATGAAAAATTCACCTCATTATCATAGAAGAGAATGATCTCTTGGAAAATGTATGAACTCTGGTAGGCATAGGGGAGAGAAGACATGCACCCCACCTGCTTGAGTCCCAGAAATCATGATAATGAGAAATGCTGGCCTCACACTCATGCTTATTTTGCATTTCTCTTGAAATCCTGACCTTTCAGGGAGCTGGCTTCAGTTCCTGGTTTCTGGGACCATGGGAAATAGTGTCACCTTCAGTGTTGGATGTGTCTCTACTGATTTTCTCTGTTAGTTAAACCAAACTTTATTGGTACCAAGGGAAGTTAGGCAGTTTGAGCTCTCCTAATCAAAAAGTAAATTCTCATTTTTCTTGCTCTACAGGAGTGTGAGCTTTCTGCCATTGGCAGGTTTCAGTGGCTTTTAGTCAAATACTTTTTTCCCCTTTAGAAGTCATTGGCATTCTGGCCATTTGTAGTTTGTTACTGTTACGTTCAATTCATTTATTCAGAATTACCAATATACATAGTATTTTGTGTTGCTTAGTAACTTCGTTTAATCTATTTACATTTTATCATTAATCGTTTTTTCTGACATAATTTCATTTACTCATCTGTCATCTAACTAATATTTTCCCTTAGTCTGTTAATTATGTTAATTGATGGGATCTTCCTTGTAGAAGAAGAGAACTTTACAAGTGAGGGACTTCCTCTTTAGACATCTGTCAGAAGTCGGAGGATGGGTCTGGGCACAGTGGCACATACCTGTAATCCCAGAACTTTTGGGAGGCTAAGACAGGAGGATCATTTGAGACCAGGAGTTTGAGATCAGCCTGGACAGCATAGTGAGGCTTTGTCTTTATGAAAAATTAGATTAAAGAGAAAAAGGAATTGGAGGATATCTGCTGATAGGAGTAGAGTCTTCTAGTTTAGTAGCTACCAGTGGGCCTTGGGGAATGAATGAATGTGGAACCAATATGCACATGTCAACTCAATGAGATTGACATGTTGGAAATTGAGATTTCCAAATGGGTGTTTTTGTTTGTTGTTTATTTCTTCCTTTTAATCTCTACCATTTGTGTCTTTTGCCACTTTTGGCATTTAGATGGATAGCAGATCAGAGCATTAGACATCTGTAAAGCTTGGGCAGTTTCTGACATATAAATGATTTGCAACTTCATATGCCCCACTGCTCTCCCTTAACATTTCCTTCTTCCTAGAGGGCTGGGACCCCACCTGTCTGCTGGGAGACTTGGATGCCCTTCCCCTTATTGCACACAGTCCACCTGCTGCTTGAGATCCTTTTTCTGCCAGAGAGTGCTACAGCTCTTGTGCTTCCTGGTCACAGCACACATTTGTGTTCATTGAACGATGTGGAGTTAGTATGAATTTTATTCTCTGTCTCTCAATTATGTATATGTTACAGAAGATTGTTTAACATAGCCACACTGTGAAAACATTACTTCTAAATGCTAACCTGCAAATCTAGTAAGATACACAAGTAGGTACCTTTTAAGTCATCTTTGTTAGAGGATGCCACCTGAAGATCTCTAATGTCAAACTGGATAATTGGCTTAGCTTGGTAAGAGATCATCGGCCCACAGAGGTTCAGTGGTTGCTATAGAAGCACAGGGCCAGCAGAACCTGTGGTCTGTGGAGGCCACTAGTACAGTATTCAGGGGCTTTGTCATGGCTGGGTGCCAACACCTGGTGGAAAGCAGAAAGGCTGTTTCAGTGCCTCTAGTGCTAGACACCTGGTGCCAATTAGACCACACCTGCTTTCTGCTGTTTGGTCTCTCCCTTTCTCTCTCCTGTGAACCACATTTAAAAATAATCACTGAAAATCAGAAATGTTTCCAGTTTTAACCCAAAACTCTGTTTGTATTGTCTCAAAAATGTGTATGTATTGTGGAGATAGTAAGTAGGAGAGCAAGGTTCACCTATTCTCTCATTTAAATGTAGAAGAATATCTTATGTTTTCTGACACAAAAAAATTCTCCGACAGGTGAACTGCGTCACACAAAAACCCAGAAGGACTGTAGTAGCATCCTTCACAGTGCCTAAAGCAGTGTTTACCATGCATTAGGTACCAGGAGGTATTTGTTAAATAAGTGGTCCAAAGCAAAAAAGAATGGTAATGGGTGCATTTTATTTTTATTTCCCATCTTACCAGCTTTTTGAAAGCATTATTTTGATTACAGCAAACTTAAATTCCTCATTAGATTTCCAATGCTGTGTTTGAACGTTGCTCAAATGTCAGTCCCTGGCTGTTTATGCACATATGTATAATACTGACTTGGCTCTATCCAGACACAGAAATGCATACTTAGTTGATGTGATTAGCTGGGGGAATTAGTTGTTAAGTTAAAGAATATTCTGGAAAGTTAGGTGGTGCCTTTAATGTCTGAAAATCTTGAAGTGATTTCTTAGAGTGTTACTCCAAGACAGTGTGCTGTGTTACTCTTACCGTATTGTTATAGAGGTTATTGTAAATTCAGCCAGCATTTGTTGAGCTCCTGCCAGGTTCCCAGACCTTTGCAGGGGCCATACCTGTCCCTGCCTTCAGGTCATTTACTATTGGACCTGATCTGCATAAATGCGAAACGTCAGTACTGACACAAAACCAACTTAGGTATCAGGTTCGTGGGTCTCTAGCAGTTCTTCTCTCTTCATAGGAAGAGATTCCTATGAGGTAGAAAGGCTGGAAGAATGAACAGTTTAGGAAGATGTAGAATTGCAACTGAATGGTGAAGAAGAGGAAGAGGAGGAGGAGGGAGAGCATTCCAGTTAGTAGGGCTCAGTGTAAGCAGAAGCTAGAGGTTGGCATTCACACTGTGTTCGAGGGATAGTGAGAAGCCTGGTCTAGTTGTTGAAGTAGAGGTTTTATCTTGGAAAGAGTGGAGACAAGGTTATAGAGCTTATCTGGAACCAGGCCCCAGAGGTGTTGCAGTGCTGCAGAGCAAAGTGGTCTGGAAGGTGGTTGAGCAGCACTAGAATGGTTCAGGAGCTGCACCACAAGGTTCCGCTCTTGCCTCCATTGTCAGGAGCAGTGTGATACTGGTTGTTGCACAAACTCTCTGTGCCATGGTTTCCTCATTTATAAGATGAGGACAATGATTTCATTTATCTTACAGGGTTGCTGTAAATAATAAATGAAACAATAATGATATAAAATGCTTAGCAAAGTACTGTGTACTTGGAAGAGCTCTTTCCATTGTTAGTTATTAGGCAAGGGAGAGAAATGAAGCTGATACTCAGAATAGGTTAATTGAAGCTTGAGAAAGCTTTATATAGAGTTGCTTTTTGCCTTCAGGCAGTTGAAAATGGGATATTAGAGGTGTCACCATAATTTCCAGACTGTTCAAGAAGGCGCAGGAAGATACATGAAGTGATGTATTGCATGAGGCTATTGTTTTCACTACATCCCCATTTCACAGATTTGATGAACATGCGTAAAAGTCATTGAGAAATAATTAGATCAGAGTAATTTGGAGTGTCCCTTAATAGTCACAGATAACTCTTATTCTGGTCAGTTAGAGGAAACAAATTATTTGACCAGAAGTAGCTGGAAGTTTGGTTTGCTTTTTTTTCCTGATGAATATTTTATATTGTATACTCAGAGGTTACTGTACTGACAGGAATGAGATAGAGAATTGAATCTGAATAAATCAAAGTGGAAAATAACTATGAATATCCCTAGAAGAATTGTAGAACTTAACTTCTATAACGCATGCCTGCTAATTCTGTTTGTTGTGTTCACACTTTGGGTAGGTAAGAAAATGGAAGGCAGCTCTCTATAAAAACAAGAGTTCTGTTTTAATACCCTTCCTTAAAGTTTTTCTTTAATCTTAAGATTTTTTTCTTAGCTGGAAGTAAGTTTAATTCATCTAGTGGGGCGTTTGGATTTTTATTAAGCTTGATGTCTTCTCTTTGTAAAGATCTGAGTAAGTTGTACTTCAGACTCATCTTCATGGTAGAAACTATGAAAAATTGTACGGCATGTGTGTTATACTATATGAAGAAATAGCATCTTCAAAGGGTAATATTATAAACACTCATATTTTAATCACAATAAGTTATACTTCCTAAGTGCTGCTCGTCTGTATCTTAATTCTGAATATTATAGATGCTTCCATATCTGGTATAGAGAGTGTTCTTATGTGCAGTGTAAGTGTTTTCAAGGGTCAAAGCTTGTAAATGCTAATAGTTTCTTGTGTAGCACTCCAAATATAATGCCATGCATTTACTGGCATGAATAGTTATTAATTAGTATTAATGCTATTTGTGTTTTAGAAAATGTAAGAGAGATGAATCAAAAGTATGACTAATATTTGAAGGAACATGTCTATTTCTTAGTCTGTGCAGTCCTTAAAATATACTCTACATATGTGTGGATATATATGTATGTATTTGTATACACATATGCATAAATGTATAAGTAATCTCTATTTGGCTACATGTAGCACAAATTAGTTCTGTGTCAGATATTATAAGTACACTTCTGTACTTTGTTCATTAACTTCATTATTTTATTTTATTTTAAAAAATTCTTTGAGATGAAGTTTTGCTCTTGTTGCCCAGGCTGGAGTGTAATGGCGCGATCTCAGCTTGCTGCAACCTCCGCCTCCCAGGTCCAAGCAATTCTCCTGCCTCAGCCTCCCGAGTAGCTGGGATTATAGGCATGCACCACCACACTTGGCTATTTTTTTTTTTTTTTTTTTTTTTTTTTTTTTGTATTTTTAGTAGAGATGGGATTTCTCCATGTTGGTCAGGCTGGTCTCGAACTCCCGACCTCAGGTGACCCACCCACCTTGGCCTCCCAAAGTGCTGGGATTGCAGGTATGAGCCACCATGCCCAGCCACTTCATTATTTTAATGTGCCACATTAAGTGTTGTGTACTACATGTTAAACATTAAACAGATTTATTCTAAATGCCTGCTATGGGTTGAATTGAGTCTCTCAGAAAGAACTGGTGAAGTCTTAGCCTCTGCTGCCTGTGAATATCAATTTATTTGGTAAAGTCATATTCTTGGAAGGTATAATCAATTTGGGCTCTTAATTCAATAAGACTCGTGTCCTTATAAGAAGAGGAAAAGGCCAGGCCTGGTGGCTCACGCCTGTAATCCCAGCACTTTGGGAGGCCAAGGTGGGTGGATTGCTTGAGCCCAGAAGTTCGAGACCAGCCTGGGAAACACGGTGAAATCCTGTCACTACAAAAAATACAAAAATTTTCTGAGCATGGTGATATGTACCTTTGGTCCCAGCTACTCTGGAGGTTGAGGTGGGAGGATCACTTGAGCCTGAGAGGTCAAGGCTGCAATGAGGCGTGATTGTACCACTGCATTCTGGCCTGGGAGACAGAGACTTTGTCTTAAAAAATATATGTTAAAAAAAATGAAAAGGAGAGAGAGACAGACAAGGAGAACATCATGTAAAGATAGATGCACAGAGAGAAGACGGCCATGGGACTACTGGAGTAACAGCACAATTGCATGTTGTAGGGGAGGGGAAATTTCCTCCAGGGAGGTTGCTACCAGAAGAAGGGACTATACTTAGCTATCTCTGGGTTAGGGAATTTAAGGGAACTGATCAAATTCAAAATCTTGGCTATGAGAAATAGGAGAGAATTTGTCCAGGCATATACAGGAGTAATTTTAAGAACAAAGCAAAACAAAATGCAGCATTAATAACCCAGTTGACTGGGATAGCATATTTTTAGTAGTACTGATTTGCAGACAAGCACACTGACAGAGGAGCAGGACAAACAGATGAACGGCGAAAAGGCTAAAGAACTGCAGATAAAATATAACCAAAACAGGGAGAAAGTTGATGATGATTGCACTGGGTCTGAGGAAGACAAGGAAGGAAATGGATCCAGAGAAATGTTGATTAAACTAAATTGAAAGGAAGGAGCAGAGAATCCCCAAATGGGGATATAAGCCAGAATATAGTTATTTTAAAATCAATTTATGCTTATAAGTTCAGGCTCTAATTACAGAAAGTCTTTCCTTTTCTAGTAGAAATGAGTGTTCTACTTAAAATTTCAGACTTCACTTATAAAAAGGATTAAATAATCAATAGTTACGGAAATATTGTAAAGGAAATGGTGATCTATGAATTTATAATCATGAAGTTCTAATTAACTTCCTCATCAGTACTTGTAATAAGCATCACCCTCCTAACATTTTTGGGAAGTGAAATATCATTGTAAGTTGTTCAAATCAGGAACAACAGTTCTTGACAGAACTTGCTTTTTAAAAGCATAAATGAATACATGTAATTACTTCTCTTCCTTGGATTTTTCTGCAGTTTTCTTAATTTAATAAATTAAAATGATGATAATGAAATGATCTGGTATCAAAGCCTCCTCTTTTATAATTCAGTAGTATAGTTAGTGAACAGACCTCGGCCTTGATGACTTGTGTGAAAAGCACTTTGAAACTCCCTGTTCACAGATTCTTCTTAATATGCATATAATACTCATCCAAAAAGCTAGAAAGGGAGAATACCTGTCAGCAGCTTAAATTCCCTTGTTTAACATCATGGAAATAAAGACATACCTCCTTCTCCTTGGGAGGTTGTCAGGTCTGATCTAGTTCCCATAGCTGCACTATTAGTATTTTCAAATGTGCCCTCTTTTGCTGAGTTTGCTGTCTTTGAAAAGAGATGGGATGGGGAAGTCTCACCACCCAGCCCTTCAGGGCCTCTTCTCAGACCACAATCCAAGCTGCTGATGCTGGCCATGGTGAGGCTGGAGTTGACAGCTAACACACTTTTTTTCCTGGCCTTCTTATTTACCATCGATATGCCATGACCATTCATTTGTAACTGGCAGAGAAGGCATGTAGGACTAATTTCTTGTCCACCCATAGTGCTGCTGCTTTCAACTGGAGTTTTTGTCACTTGATCATGTTCCATTTAACACTTTATTAATAAATTTTGATATATTGCGCCATAATTGTTTCTTGTGGATAAATCTCTACTCCCTGGTGTGATTTTAATTAATAACCCAAGAAGGCAGGGATTATGTCTTAACACATTCTTTGTAAAGATCCCTTCAAGAAGAAACCCAATAAAGAATACATAGGATCAGTTCTTAGAATGTGTGCAATTATTCAGTTTTTCAATAAACATTTATTTGAACACTTGCTTTCTGCCATCCACTCTGCTAGGGATATGCATAGCCAAGCAGTGGATCCACTGGGCTTACACTGTAGTGGGAGATACAGATGAGTAAATCAGATAATCTAAGAGTGTGATATTTGATTTGAGAGGATAAATGTGAGTCATTTTGTATGAATATGGTCTGTGTGTATAGAGGAGGCTCTTTGGCAGCTTTGAGGTGCCTGGGAAGGTGACCTTTGAAATCAGCTGATACCTGAAACGATATATAAGGGTTGGTCAGACTTAGCAGAGGTGGGGAAGGGTGAGGGGATAAAGACAGGGTGTTCATTTGGAAGAAGACCTGTCTAGCTAACTAGAGAGTAAAGGGGTACATTATGGCTGGAGCACAGAGTTCAAGTAGGGGTGGGGACACTGTAGAAGTGAAAGGGATCTGAAATGGCCTTATTAAGTGTTTGGGCATTATCCCATGAGGTTTTTTAAAGCCAGAGAACAGCATGATCAAATTTATATAGTTAGAAAGAGTCTTCTGGCTCTTCTGTGGAAGATGCTTTGGCAGAAAAGAGCTATAGGAAGACTACTTAAGAGTTCATTGAGTGATAGAGAGTAGAGATGATAGTGATCTGAACAGGGTGGCTAAATGGAGGGATTTAAGAGACATTTAGCATGGGATGTCCTTGAAAATTATTGGATTGTGGGAGAGGGGTGCAGTAAGAGAAAGACATGGTCAAGGGTGATTGGAAGTTCTCTTCAATTCTCTGTTCCCCCTACCATTCCTCCATCATTGATTTTAGGCAACCATAGATTTACAGTTATAATATTCATGGTCATAAAATAAATATATGTGGGCCTTATAGGACATTTATGTTCAATTATAATATTTTCTCTAATCTCTATAGGAAGACCTTTATATTATGGAGAGTAGTTTACATGTTAAAGGCTCTCTGTGTTAAAATATTAAATAGCATTCTTAGATATATAATTTGTAATAATGAAAATTTCACTTCACTTTTTTTTTTTTTTTTTTTTTTTTTTTTGAGACAGAGTCTCTCGCTCTGTCGCCCAGGCTAGAGTGCAGTGGCGTGATCTTGGCTCACTGCAAGTTCCGCCTCCTGGATTCACGCCATTCTCCTGCCTCAGCCTCCCAAAGTGCTGGGATTACAGGCATGAGCCATCGCGCCTGACTGAAAAATTTGCCTTATTTAATATTTCAGGGAAATGTAAATATATAACCACATTTTTCAACCACATTATGTCACTAAAATTCAGTTAATTAATGATGTATTTATTAGGCAGGAAAGGAATGTGAACTTTTAGTATAGAACTGCCTACCCATCTATTGCCCAGCCATAAATGAAATAAAAATCTAGACATAAAATATAAAGTAATGAAAACATTTCTTAGATATACAGATAGCTCCAAGTAGTTCTAGGAGTTATTAAGAGCCATTTGTGGTTCTCTGGAAGAGTCTGGGCCAAAACTCAAATGCAACAGTTACCACTTTGGGATTATGCTTCTTTGATAGGGAATCACCAGTGGCCACTTCACTCCTAAGTGCCATCTAGACAGTTATTTCCCTCCCTCTCCTCATCCATTCTTCTCTTTCTTTCTTCCTTTTTTAACAACAACAAAAAAATTTAATCTGTGGTTTTTTTGTTTTGTTTTTAAATGTATTCTCGCTCTTGTCCCCCAGACTGGAGTGCAATGGCACCATCTCAGCTCACTGCAACCTCCACATCCCGGGTTCTAGCGATTCTCCTGCCTCAGCCTCCCTAGTAGCTGGGATTACAGCCACCTGCCACCAAGCCCAGCTAATTTTGATATTTTTAGTAGAGACAAGGTTTCACCATGTTGGCCAGGCTGGTCTTGAACTCCTGACCTCAGTTGATCTGCCCGTCTTGGCCTCCCAAAGTGCTGGTATTACAGGCATGAGCGACCGCGCCCGGCCCTAATCTGTTTCTTTCCAGACCTCCCTTAAGTTCTTGGACTTGAGAAGTACTCTCAAGAGATATTAAAGAAAACTGAACCTGGCACCTTTATTTTGGTCTTGGCTCTACCAGGATCAGCTCTGTAATTATGAATTTGCCACGTCTCAGGATGTTAGTTTCTACATCTGTAAAATGAGAAAGCTGGAGTACATTATTGATAAGGGGACTCCCAGCTATGATTCCTTTATCCTGCCTTTTTTTTTTCCCCCTGGCCCTATATATCCAGTTGCTTCCAGGCCTTTGTTTACTTGAGGGTCCTCCTGGTACTTGAGATTTGTTATCAGAGCTACCCCCTCATGTTATAGCTTCCATCATTTGTCCCCTGCCCCCACTGGCAGTACCAAGGGACTATACTAGGATAAGTAACTGGTAAGGAGCCCCAGGGGAAAAGGAGAGGCAGCACAGCAGCTGAAAGTCCCATGTTTTAATACTTAAAATCTGCATACACATCACACAGGAAAGTTGCCATTTCGCAACATTCCCTCTTACCATTACAATAATAATACTTTGTTATTATTATTATTATTTTGAGGCGGAGCCTTGTCTGTTGCCCAGGCTGGAGTGCAGTGGTGCTATCTCGGCTCACTGCAACCTCCGCCTCCTAGGTTCAAGCGATTCTCCTGCCTCTGCCTCCCAAGTAGCTGGGACTACAGGCACCTGCCACCATGCCCACCTAATTTTTGTATTTTTAGTAGAGATGGGGTTTCACCATATTGGCCAGTCTGGTCTCAAACTTCTGACCTCATGATCCGCCCACCTCAGCCTCTCAAAGTGCTGGGATTACAGGCATGAGCCACCGTGCCAGGCCTATTATTATTATTTTTTTTAACCAGACAAATGTTTGAGTTTTTAAACTTGTTTTTATTTTGTGTATGTGTGCATTTTTTAAAATTGGGGTGGAAGAGATGGAATGATTGCTGAAGAGGGCAGAGGCAAAGCCACATAACACTTTACTACAAACTATTGCTGCCTCTCCAGATACAAAGCACAGATTGCCTTACAAAGGTTGTAGTTCTCACTCATCCCAAGTCCATTCTGGCAACCCCACCTCCACATTCATCCTCAGGTACTGCTCTATCACATGTTTGTGACCCCTTCCTTCATTGCTAACATATGTCATCCTAAAACCAGTCTTCAAGCTCGTTTCCTTCAGGAATACTGATTAACTGCACTTGTGATTGGTCATCAATCACATTTAAGCCCCCTGGACTTCATTGTTATTCTTTTAAAATATATTTAAAATAGTTTCAGACACAAAATAGGAAAATAACAAGTCATTTTTATATATTGTGGTATATATACAGTAATATCCTCCAATACATATTTTAAACACACTAGAAATGGGGTGATTTTTCACATATTGTTCTATTTAGTCTCTGAAATGAAAGATATGAAGGGTAAAGAGTAATCCTACTGCCATGAAGTTATTTGACCTCGCTTGTTTTCTCTTACTCATTGTGATTGCTGTGACTTATGAAGTTGATCCCAGCTTGGACATTGGCATATACGATTTTGCAAAATGATTCTTTAAAGGACTATAAGAATATGGTCATTTAAAGCTGTTTCAGAAAATGTATTGCTCCTACTGTGATATTAGAAATGGCAATTTTTAAACTTATGTCAAAGTTTGATTATAAAATGGATAGTTTCAAAAGCTGCCTTGGTCTACTGCTTGATGCATTTTAAACTTGAAATGGATCTTTGAACACCTGTATGACTGCTGGACTAGCGGTTGTTTGTTGGTTTGCCACTTAGAGTCATCTATCACTATATATAGTAAGAAGCTAACGCCTATCAGTTGGAGAAAAAGCAAATACTTTGCATTGACAATCTCCCCTACCCTCTATTATTGTCATTTTCTTAAGCCATCACTGCTCTGGCTTCTAAAATACACGTTTTTGAATGAAGGTTTTTGCAGTGAATGGTCTCTTGTAGGTCTCAAAGTCCACTAGAAAGAGTACTGGGCTTTTGTTTGTTTTGAACCTTGCAAACAGTAATGCTTCTTTACCACTCACCCTCCCCCCACCCTTACCCTCCACAACGTTCCCGTTTGCTTATAGTTGTCAACGACCATGATCTCTGGACGCACGCTACAGTAACAAGTTTGTTAGTGATTTTCAAATAAGGTGCAAATCAAGGGATGGCTTTGTCCCTACTTCGGCGCAGGTGGTACAGACTTGGGGAAGACGCAGCTCAGGAGACAAATTCTCAGGGTGAGTCAGTCTCATCACTGACCGTTGCTTTTAAACCCTCCAGGAAAAATATGCCAGTCATTGTTATGATGAAAACAACCGAAGGGGTGGATGGTGAGGATAAGAAGAACCGAGATAATATTTGGCCAGAGCTACGTGTAGCGCAGGAGCCAGGGCGGCAGCTGCACCTGCGAGGAGCGCAGGCAGCAGGCGCGGCCTCCGGGCGTGGTGGTGGGCGTGGCCGGGCGGTGGGGGCGTGGCCGGGCGGCGGGGCGGGCGGTGCCGCCGGTTGGAAGTGGGTGGAGTTGCCCTTGGAGGCGGCACCGGACCTGGGCCCCGAGGCCCGCCGCGCCCTATCGGGCCTGAGCCGAGTGGCCCCACAGAGCCGGCGCGCTCCCGCCTGCAGGGGGAGAGCGGACGGGGCGCGGGGACCGGCCAGGCCGCGGCGGGTGCTGTTTCTGTTTCACTTTCCTTCACTCTGAGGCCGGCGCGCTGGCGGGCGAGGAGCGGAGGCGGTGGTGGCCGCTGGGTAGGTACCGGGCGGGCTGAGGAGCTGCAGGGACGCCAGACTCCTCGCCCAAGTTTGCGCCTCAGGCGGGAGCGACACCTCCAGACACCTGCCCTGGCCGGCCCCGCCTGGAGCCGGCAGGGCCCTTCGGGTGCAGGGGGCGACCGGCCGGGGCGGGGGCTTCGGAGCCGTGCCTCGCTTGGCGGGGAGAGCGGCCGGCTGCGGACGCCGGCCCCGGGAAAGGCTGCTCGTTCTCCCCGGCCTGAGCAGCGCGCCTCTGGGGCCTGGGCCCGCGCACCTGCCGGGCGGGCGCGGCGGTTCTGGGACCGCACTGGGCTATGCCGCTGGGTCCTGCCGGAGAACGCGGAAAAGTTCCCCCTCACCCCCGCCCCGTCATTGCAAGTTCTTGCTTCCCTTAACTGTCTTGGTCACAGGGCTCTGTGCTTTAGGATCTTAGCACCACCCCAGGTCGGGACCGTGCATTTCCTCTTCCAAAGGACTCTCTCTTACTTTGGAGCTTCATGGCAAACCTGTGGAAAAGGCAAGGCAGTTAATCCCAACTTACAGAGGAGGAAGCTGAGACCCAGGCACAGATATGAAACGCTTTGCTGAAGGTCATACAGAGCTAAGGGCCAGAACCCTGATTCCCTGTCTTTTAATTATGCTTGCTTTCTGTTACACCCACGAATATGATTTCCCAAGAGAATAGGATGATTACACGCATTCCCTGCACATTCGCAGTGGCTATGTGTTGATGGAATGCCTTTTACCTTTCCGGTTGCTTTATACTTACCAATGAGTAAACAGCTAAGATGAGGGAAAGTTCCTGTTTATAGAATGCACTTAGGAAAATCAACACCTTTCATGTTGTGTTTTCTGAGAGGATACATGTTTTACAGTTGGAAAAAAAAAAAAAACTGAGACAGGAAAGGAACATTACCCAGGTTATGTATCTGCTAAATGTGACCAGTTTCTGTTGAAGAGTTTTTGGTCTAATAAAGACTGTAAAGAATGAATGTAACTATAAATCAAAATAAAAGGCAAATGTAACGGGAAAGAAGCATTAAAAACTAGGGAAAGATTGCGCTGAGGATAGCATTGGAGAAGGGCTTGAAGGGTAGGAAGCATGGAGACAGAGGAGAGAAAGGGCATGTTGGTTAGAGTGCGTAGAAGCTGCAGAGGAGACGGTGGGAGAGGAGTGATCCCTTCAGGTTGAAGAAAGTTGTTGAAGGGTATATTAAGGTTAACCTGTAGAAGGTCTTATGTGACAGAATGAGAAACGTTTTTCTGTTTGTAAAGAGAAGACGCTGACATTCGTTGATAAGAAGACCAAGTGTCACAGAATAAAATGTGTCTGGTAACAGAATATAAGATGGACTGCAGGTGGAGAGGTGATATACAAGTGGAGCAACTTGTATCAACTTGATTTGACTCGTAACTGGATGTAGGGTTCAAAATGGAAGTGGGGACTATTTTGAAAGGGAGGATAATGACTTCACTTTTTAATCTTCTAACTTGTATTGGCAGGGACTCCTAATAGAGCAGTCAAGCAGATAGTTAAAATGCATTAGCGAAGAGGTAAAGATACCAAACTGTAGTTAATAGCTTGGGGTGTCATTAGTATAGAGGTGATAGGTGAGGTTCCAGAACTGGATGAATTTGTCATTATTCTGAATTAAATTATAGCAAATTTGCAAGTTAATGATACAATGAAGGTTATGTTCTATTCACCTATTCACCCAATTGGGAACATGTAACACTTGCTGTTAATAGAATGACATTAATACATTATGAGGAGTTTGACGCCTTTTTCTCTCATCTTTTTGAAATGATTTTGGAAACAGACATGGGAAAGCAGAACCACCAAAAGGAGTGATGATCAACGATCTCCTGATAAATCTGGATGCTAATTCTCATGCCTCAGGACATCCTACTGGGAACGACGTACTAGCTCCTGGGATCAGACTTTCATCTACTTAGGACCCCTCTTTGCCCGAACTCATAAAGCCAGACTTCACTAGCCACGAATGGCTACCCAAAGGAAACACTTGGTGAAAGATTTTAATCCTTACATTACCTGCTATATCTGTAAAGGGTATCTGATCAAGCCAACAACAGTGACGGAATGCCTCCATACATGTAAGTGTTCGTTTAGGTTATTTTACGCGTCAAAGTTTATATGTACATTTATTCCTTTAAAATTGCCATGTTTTGTTTTTATCTATGTTGTAACTTTTAAGAAATGAGTATTCTAAGAATTATTTTAACTTTGAATTAATTTTCAGAATAGTTGTCATTGGGATGCCAGTGGCATGAAATTTTGCTTTTGTTATTTGAATCTCAGTAGTTGACTTTTATCACATTGTAAAATATTCTAAAAATCATAAGCATATTATCAGTTATGGTTTTTTTAGGTGAACTATTTCAGGTTTTTTATTTTAAAAAAATTATACTCAAGGAATTAATCTCAGAGATTCTTTTAGGATATGCAGACTCTTAATTCGCTGGTTCTCAAAGTGTGATTCCTAGACTAGCAGCACTAGTGTCATCACAAGTTCTAGGAACTTGTTAGAAATGCAGATTATCAGGCCCTACCTTAGACTTAATGAACCAGAGACTCTGAGAGTGGGCCCAGTAATCTGTTTTAACAAGCCCTCCAGGTGATTCTGAAGCATGCTTAAGTTTGAGAATCACTATTCTAGTAGTGTCTTACCTGTGGAGCTCCTAGCAGATTTCATTCTCAATTGTCCCATTGGAAGAGGAAGAGACATTTTTTACTGCCACTTATGCCAAGATTACACATACTCTTTGTGTTTCTGCCAGCATGATTTCATTTTTTATTTCAGTGAAAGTAATTCCAGTAAGTTTTAGTTTAATGCCTAGTATGTGCACCAAAATAGAGATATACTTGATTTCATCTTAGCTTTACAATGACCTGGGAGCAGTTTGGAGTAGATGTAGGGGGAGAGAGCAGGTATAGAAATTATCTTCATTTTATGGATGTGGAAACTAACAGTTAAGTAACTTGTCTAGTCTCATAGCTAATGAGTGGTGGACTTATAGTCAACTCCAGAACCCATGTTCTTTAATATACCATAGTACCTTTTTTTTTTTTTTTTTGGTAAGCCTTTTTTTTTCAGCTATTCTTGCTCTGCTGAACTGGCATAATGTTATAGCAGTAGTTTTAAATGGATGCTAGATGGAATAATCTGGAAATGGTTGAAATGGCAAATTTTATGTTATATTTATTTTACCACAATAAAAAATAGAATCATCTGGGAAGCTATTTAAGCATACACATGCTCAGGACCCTGCCTGGGGAGATAAAGTGGGTCTTGTGGTAAGGTCTGGGCATGTATATTTTGGAAAAGCTCCCCAAGTGATGCTGATGTATACTCCTTTGGGGTATTACTGGCACATCTTATTCAATTAGCAGTTAACTATGTAGTATCTTGTATTACTAATTTGCTGTTGCCCTGTATTGTTTTTTTTTTTTTTTTTTTTTTTTTGAGACGGAGTCTTGCTCTGTAGCCCGGGCTGGAGTGCAGTGGCCGGATCTCAGCTCACTGCAAGCTCCGCCTCCCGGGTTCGCGCCATTCTCCTGCCTCAGCCTCCCGAGTAGCTGGGACTACAGGCGCCTGCCACCTCGCCCGGCTAGTTTTTGTATTTTTAGTAGAGACGGGGTTTCACTGTGTTAGCCAGGATGGTCTCGATCTCCTGACCTCGTGATCCGCCCGTCTCGGCCTCCCAAAGTGCTGGGATTACAGGCTTGAGCCACCGCGCCCGGCCAACCCTGTATTGTTATTTAACTTGAACAGTTAATAATTAACTACCATTGAACAGACATTTATTGAGTACTTTCTGTGTGTCAGGCACTGTGCTGGGGCACAGAGGATACAGAAGGGCACAAGATAGTAAAGTCTCTGCTCAAGAAGTATAATTCTAATAGGAAAACTAATTTTAAAAAATGCCATGTTAGTGATAAGTAGTATGAAAAGGAACAAAGCCCGATTGTAGATAGGAGACATGGAGTTATTTTATAGTGGGTCAGTCTCTTTGATATGATGACATTTGAACAGAAACCTGAAGGGAATGAAGGACTCTGTGGATATATGGGAAGAGCAGTCTGTGTAAAGGGAAAATCAAGTACAGAGGCCTTGAGATGGAAATACACTTGGCCAGGTCAAGGAACAGCAAATCAGTTAGACGCCTATTACTGTAGGAAAGCTAAAAGATTATGGGGCCTTCAACCAAGGCTATAAGATATGAAATGGAGGTGGAGAATGGTGGTTGTATTGTGGACATACTTTGAAGGAAGAAACAATTGGCTACCCTAGAGTGGGGACTTTATCTTCTACTTCCCTGTTTCCCATTGCACCAAGCGTGGAACCTGGAGCCAGTCCACAGTGTGTTTTGTTTTGCTTCTTTGAACATTTGTTCATTGTTTTTAATTTTTGGATTCATCCAGCAAAAACTGCCAACTCTGGATGATGAGAAGAAAGCACAAACTCTCCCATTTCTATCTATATACTGCAAATTTTATATATGTCCTTTGGAAGAAAATTTTCTTTGGGTCATAGTGAAATCCCAATTTAACTATAACTTTTTTAAAAAAAGGAAAACAAAAGATTATAGAAGTATAAACAATTAGCTTATAAGCAAAGGGTGTATATATATATACACACACACATATATATACACACACACACACACACACACACACATATATATATATATATATTCTCAACAGCAATTTAAAGCCTAAAGGGCTAAATTAAATGACAGTTTAACTGCACATGTCATCCTGGCCTGAAAGATCCCTTGGTGGCCATCAAGCCCCTTTAGTAAGAGAGAATGAACATTGTAGAAATGTGATTTAAATACAATGGTAAGTCCCAAATGTGGCCTTTATCATCAACAGAGAACACAAAAAGTAGAGTAAATGATGGAGTCAGGTACTCCATTGCATCTCTGAGGATTCCGGTAGCCCTAATCTTTATATACTGTCAGGTCCTTTGATTTCTATGTTGTTTGTATTTATATTGAAGCTTATAGGTGAAAACTATCCCACTTGCAAGGTATCCCTTGTTAGAAATATTTGTATACAAACAAATACAAATCTATATTTATACAAATATATCCCACTTGCAAATGGGATAGTTTTTGCCTATAAGCCTCAATATAAATACAAACAAATATTGATAACATAAATTGTACTGCAAAGCAGTATTCCTCAGCCTTTGGTTGGGTCTTTGATATGTGGTGATATCCTGGGTTTCAACTTTTCTACAAGGTTTTCTCATATATAATGGAGGATAGATACAGTTGTTCTGTGATTTGAGATGGGTATAAAATTAAATAACCAAATGGGAAAGGCAGAAAGTGAGAAATGTTAAGTAACGTTGTCGTACCATATAATATTTTACATCTTGACTTAGGCAAATACAAAGAGTAACTTACTTATCTTATACAAAGTCTATGGTATTATGATGCTATAAAGAATGAGTTAAGAATGAGTAAATGCTAGTTTTTATGGAGACTCATAAGAAAATATAAGGTGTTCTTACTATTCAAGTGTGAAATACATAAATAAAGCTTTATTATTGGTGTGCAAAACCAGACATAGAACCTGCCCTTCTGGACTCTCTGGTCAAGTGAAGAAAGAGTAATCAAGTTAAGAAATGTAAAAAACAAACAAACAAAGAAAACAAAAAGATGCTGTTAAGTGCAATGAGGAATGACAGGGGGTGATATAATAGCAGATGTGTATCAGGATACTGGAGCAGAATGATATGCAGAAGAAACTCGTGTTTTGTGAAATTCCTAAAGCTACAGATCATATACCATCTCAGACAGATAGTAACCCTTAAGTAGTGGTGCAGAGGACTACATATGGGCCGGAGGCAGGGATTATTAGTAGCTCCCTCTGCTTTGATAGGGGTAAATGAAGTTACTTCAATCTTCTTTCAGACGACTATGCAAGTGCATTTCAACTCTTTTCTCCATCTCAAACCGGATAGGTTGGTGCTTCCCCACTCTCTCAGAGAGAAATTCTGGAGCCAGCACTGCTGGGCTGCTCTGTAGATGTAGGTAGATGTAGAAAGAAGGGCCCGAAAAGTGAGCTCGTCAAAAGGAAATAGGAGGTAGAGATGGTGGGGCAGCCCAGGGTCCTGCCAGGAGATGCAAAAAATCATGTCATCATATCACATGATCACATTTGATCACATGATCAAATCAGCATCATAAAAACCACATCTTTAGACTCTTTTCACCTACTAATACTTCTTCCCTTCAGTAGGCCAGGGACATTTGATAAATAGATAAAATTTTTAAATGAGTTAAAATATTCAAACACAAATGAGTTTTAGCTTTAAATGATCACTTAATACTAGATGAACTAAATCCGCATTAACCATGGTTTACATGGCTGTGAGATAATTTTAATAGCCTAACAAACCAAAAGAAATAAACACATAATTTTTGCACAAATAATTATTTCGTTATTTAAACTAAGTAATTACATATCAGCACTTTGCTAGCCACTGGGGGTACAGTGGTAAATAAGATAAATGTGAAATATGTACACTATTGAGCAAACTTATATGCCAAGAAGAAATTTCTAACACATGTATTTAGATGTATTTTTTTTTTTCCTGTGTGAACTCATGTATCCTGAGACTTCAGCTACCTATGCTGAGGCCTCTCAAATCTATTTTTGGCTTACACTTTTCTTCTCAGCTGCAGAATCCTACTGGATGTCCACTTGGATGTCCTGAAGCCACCTGAAACTCAGCATATCTACGAATGATCAAATGGGATGCCAGCGCTCAGTTATCCAAGCAAGAAATATGCTACGTGCTTGACTCTACCCTCACAAAACTGGGCAAAGTCCTGCTGGTCTCTCTCCTTAATAGTTCTCAAATCTGTCCCTTTAGTTTCATCCCTCTGTTACTGTTCTCATTCAGGTTCTTATTACATCTCACCAAAGCCACTGCTGCACATTCTTAACTGTGTCCAAGTGGTAATAATTAAAAACAGCTTACTGTCTTTATCATTATCACTCTTAACCCACCCTAAAATTTCCTAAAGGTATCCTGTTGACCTCAGGATACATTAAAGCTACTTAGTGGTAACTGGTTTCTGCCTACCACTTCCTCCCCTACCACCTAACACTCACACATATAAATACTTGGTTCAACTGTTTGCTCTCCTTGAAATGAATGCCTCCTCTGTGCCCAGCTAGCAGTTACCCATCCTTTAAAACTCATCCCCTTTAAAACGTGCCCTACCACGTGTAGATTTGGGTTAAGTGTCTCAATAAAATCTTAAATGAATAAATGCATGGCTAGTAAGTTATTTTATTGTGTATTTTTCCTTTCAAAGATTCAAATGCAGTGATAGGTAACCTGAAACGCATATAGGCAATGTTGGTTAGGAATCACAAATTTAGAAAAACTGTCTCCTAGGATCTGCGTAGGAATCTTTGGGGTCTTAGGGAGAGGGAGAGACTCTGGACTGGGGACTAGAAATTGATGGCCCTAGATTAAGGGATGTTCTGTCTCTTTCACCAGGTGACCCTGGTGAAAAGAGAAACTTTAAAGCTGCTTAGAGTGTATCTGCTGGGTGTGGTATAGGTTGTTGATTTAAAATGAAAGACTTTTTACTTTAAGGACAAAGAAGCTTTGTTCCAGCAGCTCAAATGTGACCAGTACAGTGTATTGGTTCTTAACCCTTTTGTGGTCAGAGGCCCCTCTAAGAATCTAGTGATTCTTTCCTCAGAAAAAAAAAAAGGATGTTTATAGACAGAATTCTGTGGTACAGAAAAGGAAAGCTTTCTTTCCTCTTTCTGCTCTTCAGAGATTATGGCAGTAATCCCTAACCTAAGAATAAATTCTTTGCAAAAACACATTGTTATACTTATTTTTTAACTTCTACAAAGAAGGATTAATTGATAATATAGTTGATGTGATAAGAGACTCAGCAATTTTATGTGGTAATATATAAGAAGGAATAACCATAAGATGACAGAATTTAAGTACTACCAACTATTTATTGTTTTTGAACAAATACAAATACACAAGTACTTAAGGTACAGAGAACTCATGATGCTCTGATATTCAATATTTTAAAATCTTGCACTACATACACATGCTACTCAAAGTGAAATCTCTGAATTAGCTGCATCCACCATCAGCGACATCACCTGGGAACTTATTAGATAGAAGCACAAATTTTTGGGCTTCACTGTAGACTTACTGAGTCAGAATCTCCGGAGAGAAGGCCAGAAATCTTTAGTAACGAGCCCTGCAGATGATTCTCTGGTACACTAAAGTTTAAGAAGCACTGCCCTGGACCAGACATTTATAATACTAGCATCCTTTAAGGTAGGCAGTTTGTACTTTTAATCATAGAGTTGTTAAAATAAATGCTAATAAAGGAATGAAATATTAGCTATTGTTTTATTGAATGTTTGTTATATGGAGCATCATGAGCTTTACATTTCATTGTTTTATTTTACCCAACCAAGAACCCTTCTAGTTAGGTGGTATTATTTAAGCATCAACAAATGTTCATTAACTTTTACATGTGCCAGTCATTATTCTAGCCACTGCAACACAGCAATAAATAGAACAGGCATAGTCTGTGCCCTCCTAGAACTTAATGTTCTAATAGGACAGACAGACAATAAGCAAGTAAAGTGGAATTTCAGGTGCTATGCATGAAAAATGCTATGAGTTAAAAACAGAAAGGTCTTTCTTGGGAGTGGCCATCTGAGCAGGAACTAAAATAATAGGATCAATCTATGAAAAGGTTTAAGGGAAGAATATTTCAGATTCTTATTCTGGAGGTAAGGCTGAGAAAGGTTAAGTAACAGCCAGTAAGTGCTAAAGCTGAGTTCTGAATCCTGGATATGTGACTCAGGTATATCTACATCATATATGTTATGACATTTTCCTAATTTTATTTTTCTTCTTTCTGCTTAGCTTTATTTTCTAAAATTTTTTTAAGCAACATGTTAATTTAAAATTCTAGTTAATATTTATAAAATAAACCTCTTCTGTGTTTTCCTGACTATGTAACTGTTATGTACCCAATACTGATCCGCATTTATTATTCTGAATGAATAGCCATTTTAATGAAAAAAAGATATAAATTGAATTTCCAATAATGTATTCTTAATAAGAATAAAAAACATATTTTGGAATAAAAAAGACCAAAATAGAAATTATATTTATACTCTCAGTAGGTACAAATATGATGTTTTAAGATATACTAGAAACGATGTCATTGGTATACTGATGTTACATATTTCAAACAGTATTTTGGCAGAAACTAGTCATTCATTCATGAAAGTGATTATAGTGTTCATTTTGATGACTTTTTAAAAATAAGAATAATTGTAGGTCTTAATCTCAGTGTCATCTATTATTAGTAGTAATGTTAAAAAAGAATTATGTGTATAGTTCTTTTAGCTTTTGAAACTATGAATTATATAGCAGGGAATGTTTAAATAGTCGAACAAAGCGTCAATAGTGGACGCTAAAGCACAAAACCAAAGGATAACAGAAGTAAAAAAGTAAAATCTTCTATATTGACTTATAAGAATATATCTTGGTCAGAATGAGTTGGGACTGATATCAGTGTCGGGTTGAGAAAAAGTATGTAACCTAAAATACAAAAATATTCATGGTTAGAAATCATCAGTATACAGGTATGTTTAAGAGTCTAGCACAAGGGTTCAATATAAGCATTATAGACAATTAGTCTAACTTCATAAAAAAGACAAAAGATAATTTTCATTTAGATATTCTGAAGACTTCACAACTACTGATGTTTTATATGTACTGGTTTTTACCAGTATTATATCAAAAATGTTAAAACCAGTGAGCAAAGCTATATTTTCTCAGAATATATATGTATTCGTATATACATATATGAATATATAATGTCAGAACCACTGACATTCAATTAATAGAAAATGATCAATGTTATATTTTAGTTTATATTGAACTAACTTATTTATTTATTTAGAGACAAGGTCTCACTCTGTTGCCCAGGCTGGAGTGCAGTGGCAAAATCTCGGCTCACTGTAACTTCCCTACCCCGCTTCCATCCCCCACAGGCTCAAGTGATCTTCCTACCTCAGCTTTCTGAGTAGCTGTGTTACAGGTGTGCACCACCATGCCCAGCTAGTTTTTTTGTATTTTTTTTTGTAGAGACAGGGTTTGGACATGTTGCCCAGGCTGGTCTTGAACTCCTGGGCTCAAGTAATCAATTTGCCTCAACCTCCCAAAGTGCTAGGATTATAGGTGTCAGCCACCGTGCCCAGCCTTTTTTATTTTAGAGACGGGATCTCACCATGTTGCCCAGGCTGGTCTCGAACTCCTGGACTCAAGCAATCCTCCCACCTCAGCCTCCCATAGTGTTGTAATTACAGGCACGAGCCACCAGTGCCTGGCCTAACTTACTTTAATTGTCAAAAAAATTACTAGTAAACTCAGTCTCCTCCCTTGCTTTAGTTGAAAATGTAAGCTGCTTTCTGACTTGACTGCAATAGTAACACGTGTAGGGTCTACAATTTTGGTTCCCTTTAGTACTCCTAACCATTGTGTTCTCATTTATATTATAAATCATTACAAAGCATTTTGTCTTCCAGATACAATTCTAGGCACTTGAGACTCATCAAGCAACCTTGTAGGCAATAAACAAATCATAGTGTGTATTATATTAGGTGATAAATACTGTAGAAAAGGGGAAAGTCAAGCTGAGTAAAGGAAATTGGCCAGTGAGGTGTTACAATTTCAAGTAAACTTGTGTTCAGGGTAGGCCTCATTAAGAGAGTGACTTCTGAACAAAGACCAGGTAAAGGAGTTAGCCAGATATGTGAGGGGAGAGGTGTTTCTGGTAGAGGGAATAGCAAGATTAAAGACTCTAAAGCAGGAGTGTGACTGACTTGTTGAGAAATGACCTGAGTCCCATATGGCTGGTCAGCAGTGAGTGAAGGAGTGTTAGAGGTGATGGGGATGGGCATGGCCACAGGCACATGACACAGTTCTTGTAGAACCATCTTAAGGATTTTGCTTTTACTCTGAGAGAAATGAAGATCCATTTCAGGCAGGATCATATAATAAGAATTATATGATCTGATTTATGTTTAAAAGAATCACTCAGACTAGTATGTTGAAAGCAGACCTGTTAGGAGGCCACTGCAGTAATCCAGGCAGGAGATGGTAATGGCTTGCATCAAGGTGGTGGTAAAAAGTGATCAGAATCTTAATAGGTTTTGAAGGTAAATTCATATTTGCTAATGAATTATATGTGGGTCATGAAAAGAAAAAGGAATGTAAGCTATAACATATTAAAATGGACATGTCCATTTGAGAGTTGGACTTATGACTCCTGGAAGGAGCAGCATATGGATCATTATTTAAACAATGAAAGTTTGAAGGGAGGACCAAGGACTGAGCCCTGGGGTACCACTGTGTCAACTACTTATCAGGAAGAAAAGGAGAAATGAGTGAGATAGGAGGACAATGGGAAGAGTGGGTCCTGGAAGGCAAAGTAAACACATAGTGTTGAGGAGGTGGGATCAACTGTGTTAAGTGGGTTAAGATGAGGTTGAGAATAGACCTCTAGATTTAGTAATGCATAGGTCATGGTGGTCTTTTCAAGTGCAGTTTCGATGGAGTGGTAGGAGCAAAAGTCTGGATAATGTCAGCAGATGGAAAGTTTTTTATTTTCTGGTTTTGAATATTATACTATGAATACATAAGTATTTAATCTTAATAAAGTAAAGAAAAAGTGAAAAAAGAATGGGAAGAGATGAATTAAAGAGAATAAGTGCCAGTATCTCTAGGAGTTTTACTGCAAAAGAAAGCAAATAAATAGCTAATAGGGGAAGTAGGGTCAACAGAAGTGGTTTCATAGGGTTCTTTTTGAGCTGGGGAAATATGTTTAAATGTCATTAAGAATCTTCAGTAGATGGCAAAAGATGTAAGTGAAAGGGGACAATTACTGGATCAATGTTCTTAGGTCATGGTGACAGGATCTGGCATATAGGGTGGAGGATGGCTTCAGATAGGTACATGAAGTTCTGGAAACAGACAACAACACAAAGTATAGATGCTAGTAGGTGAATAGGTGTGGTGGTAAAAGTTATGTTTGTTTCAGTTATTTTATTTCCTCTTGTTTTCAGTAAAGTAGAAAGTGAGGTCCTCAGTGGAGAGTGAGGATGGAGGAGGATATATTGAGGGGTTTGAAGAGAGAGGAGAAGGTATGAAATACTGGCAAGAAGCGTAATGGACTTGGGGCATTGAGTATGACAGCCTGGCAGATGAAGGATTCACTTGAGGTTCATGGTCATGAATGTAAGGTGAGAGACCAGTCAGCATGGTTGCATGCTTTTCTTCCACAAAGTTCCACTGTAGTCTTGTAGAGGCAGAGTATATAGAGAGTTAGATAGAGTTAGATATAGTTAGCCAGGATTAGAGTTTAGTTAAGCAAGTATGACCAAAGAAGAGAGGGGAAGGGGAGTCGAAGTACAAAAGAGTGATGCTATCAAGGGTATGTGTGAGGAATTGATTATTTTGATTGATCATGAAATTTATATTGGTAAGAAGGGGAATGAGGCCATCGCAGCACTCACTGAACTACCAGCCTCTATGACCTTGGGGGTCCCACATGACTCTACAAGTCAACCTACAGAAGTAGGGTAACCTTTTCTACCTTCGTAGACCTTTCAGGGTCTCCTGGCTTCCTCAGTCTAAGATCCCCAGACCATGCTTAACCCCCCAGGCTGTTTCCTAACCCTGTTCAGGCAAGGTGTGCTTCACTGCCTATTGCTTTGTCTTAGCAAAAAAAAGAATAAAGTGTTCTACTCAGTAGAAGATAATGCTGTCCTTACGGTTCTCTGTGAAATTGCAACTCATGTAGGCCTTTGAAAGAAATGTGCCAATATATGGCACATTATATAATACATATAATACACACACATACATAAGAGAAAATATATATATACATACATACACATACATAACAAGAGAAAAATTAGTTCATTATGTAAATAAAACAAGAAGATGCATGGAAGCAAATTACACCTATTCTGGATTTTTAAAATTAGTGTTAGTTTCACATGTAAGAATAGGTATCAAAAGCAGGAAACTGATGCCTCTTCTCTTTGAACATGACCACAGTTTACTTATAAACTATTAACAGATAAGAGTTTTCAAGACAAAAATATATATAAAATGAGCATTATCAAGAAATGTGTATGAAGATTGTGAATTGCTTAAGGAAGGAAGAAAAAATATTCTAAGTTGACAGATAATGACACATCCAAAAGATTTTAGCAAAGGAAGTCAGCCTTTGGTCAGTTTTAATAAACAGAGCATTACTAATGAATGAAGACACTTAAATACATGAGAGAAAATAGTATTATTGTTTTATCGCCAGTGATAGCAGAATTAGCACTCAAGAGCAGAAATTTGTATATTTTGACATCAAAGCTGGGAGGCTCACTGTGATACATAAGAGACCTGGGGGTACCACACATACGTCTAAGATAGCAACAAGAAATGACCTTGTACCTTTTGTGTAGACACCCTCAAGAACTTGAAAATAGGAAATAGGATAATTCTATAATAGTTCAACTATGAAATCAACACGTAATAGTGCATCAGAACAGCTATATGCAAAGTAATTGGGAAGAGACAAAGCAAGATAGCTTCTAAAGCAGTGGGACTGTACTTGAATTTAAACATATGTTTACTTTTAACATAAACATAAAGCGAAGGAAAGAATGCATAGTAGAAAAGCATTGGTCAATCTTGGACACCCACCTCACCCTACCCCAGTAAAAGAAGTGTCCTACATACAAAAGATAGGCTCTTCCTATTCAGGTGAAGCAATGTATCTTAAACTTCAAACTTGAGTTGCAAACTATCACTAGGGTAGAAATGGAGGCAGGGAATTAATACCAGTGAATGATAGGCATTTCAAGTTCCATCAGGACGATATCCGTTATTTATGATTAGTGCATCAAACTAATCACAGTCTGGTATTATTCAGTATTCTGATGCTGATTCTCCTCATCATTTTATGCTCATCCAGTGATCTAATTTATGGTAGAGCTCACATTTATTGAATACTTAGAAGTTACCAGACACTGTAAACCAGTAAACTTTATATCTATTATCTCCTTTAAGCCTCACAAGAACCCTGTGAGATAGGTACCTTTGTTATCTCCTTTGTACACAGAAACACAAAGTAGTTTGCCTAATGGCAGAACTGGGATTCAGACCTAGGCAGTCTGCCTCAAGATTATCTGGAACAACTATGCTATACTACCTTGGTTTTTCATGTATATCTGCATTATAGGGAGAGAGTACATCGATCACAAATTCTTTAATTATTTTTTGTCCTGTCATAGTGGTTTCTTAATGGTGATAATAAAGTGACCTCTAATGATGGTTTAGCAGAGAGCCAAATCCTGGAATCGGCAGCCTAACAATGGTACTAGTCAGTCAGACTTTTGTGACTACCTCCTCGGCTGCCGTGGCCAGTGTTTCCCAGTTATCTTTTGGCTGCATCTGTGAGAGGGTTTTGTAGAGTTATAGTCCTGGTGCTAATCTCCTAGATATTCTGAATTAATTGGTCTGGGATGGAGCCTGTGAGTCAATTCTTTAAAAATTCTAATTAGTGATCATGATGCCCATTTAAATTTTAGAACCACTACTTTAGATAATGCAGTGGCCATTTCTCTATTAATTTGTCCAACAACCTAGTTCAAATCTAAGAAACAGTAAAAGTAGGGAATTCACTTAGTAAACATGAGGTGAAAGTTTAATGATGTCCATGATTAGGTAAATATAAAGGGCCAGGCATGCTGGCTAATCCCAGGACTTTGAGTGACTGAGGCAGGAGGATCCCTTTATTGCGGGAGTTTGAGACCAGCCTGGGCAATGTGGCGAGATCCTGTCTCTACAAAAATTAAAAAAATTAGCCAGGTATGGTGGCCGATATGGTTTGGCTGTGTCCCCACCCAAATCTCAAATTGAAGTGTAACTCCCACAATTTCCATGTGTTGCGGGAGGAACCCAGTGGGAGGTAATTGAATCATGGGGGCAGGTCTTTCATGAATAGTGAATATAAGTCTCATGAGATCTGGTGGTTTTAAAAAGAGGCGTTCCCTTGCACAAACTCTCTCTTTTTGCCTGCTGCCATCCACATAAGATGTTACTTGCTCCTCCTTGCCTTCTGCCATGATTGTGAGGCCTCCCCAGCCATTTGGAATTGTAAGTCCAATAAACCTCTTTCTTTTGTGAATTGCCCAGTCTCAGGTATGTCTTTATCAGCAGCGTGAAAACGGACTAATACAGTGGCCCATGACTGTAGTCCCAACTACTCAGGAGGCTGAAGCAGGAGGATCACTTGAGCCCAGGAGTTTGAGGCTGCAGTGAACCATGATCATGCCACTGCACTCCAGCCTGGATGACCAGGCTTTCTTTCTGTCTCAAAGAAAGAAAGAAAGAATAATAAATAATAAGTATATATATTATATGAATTTATTTTGATGCCAGGGACCAAATGTTATTAATTCTAGGATGCATTGCATAGTGGCTTGGATTTTAGGCCTGGAGCTGCGCAGCCCGGGGATGGATACCATCTCTGCTGCACAGCTGTGCAGCTGGGAGCAGCCTACTCAGGCTGTCCAGCACTACATTCCTCATTTGCCAAAGGAGGATAGTAACTGTCCATACTATAATCCATACAAAGTTCTGAGCCCAAACCTGATATTTGATTAGTGCTCATTAAATGTTAGCTAAGTTGTTGCTTAAGTGTTTGCCCACCTGAGGACATCTTTGGTGAGCCTAACTCCCTTTCTGACCCAGGTGTTTCTTATGGGTATAGAATCTGTGTGGAGTAGCTGTTGAGAATGAAGACTGTACTTGGTCTGCATACAGAGTCTTAACCTTAGACCTTTTTAACATCATTCTTGGACCAATTGGGTTAACCACTACAGCGGTTGAGCAGTTAAAGAGTTTGGCATTAAATCTTTAAGATATTTTTAAAATGTGCTGTACTGCTAGTATGGACTTCAAATTATAAACTAAGAATTAGAGGTGAGTTTTGTAGTAATGAGAAGTTTTTTAAGCATCCAAGGGAAACCAAATCTTCATTTTACTTTTTCCCAGTTTCACCGAACTTCAAGCCTGGATTTCCTCAGGTTCTAATTTACATAAGGTTGTGCTTTATTTAACAGTTCTTAAAAGCCATGTGGGAGATGTATCTTCTAGAGATTTTTTTCTTTAAAGGAACAAATAAACTACGAAAAGGGCTATAGACTGTTTAAAAGGAGATCTAATTGTACAACTAGACATGTTTAAGGCTCCTAAAATAAGGGATAAGACATTCTTTTTATATATATTGTAGATCTGTGTAAATAAAGTGTGAAGAAAATGTATCACACATACTTTGGTTAAGAAAATGGATTCAAATATTGGGTTTAACCACTTATTAGCTTCATAATTTTAGACAACTTGCTTAAATTCTCTACTCAATTTTTTATAAGAGGCCAAATGCTATCTAATTAATAGGAATGTAGTAAGGATTAGATTATTAAACTGTATTGGATTAAATACATGTTGGTTAGGATATACATGGACATAATATGTTGAATACATGTGCATATTTAAGATAATGCCTGGTACATAAACCCATTAAATGTTAACTATGATAATAACAATAATGACAACTACCACCAAACCATCCAAATGAAAAAGAAAGCAAGTCAGAATATTACATTGTTCAGCATCTTAAAGTTGTCTTTTACTAAAACTATCTGAAAAAAAAAAAAAAACATTGTCAGGAAAAACAGTTTTTGGTATTAGCCTCTGAAAAAAAATGTTTTCAAAAATTCACATTAAGGCTGGGTGCAGTGGCTCACACCTGTAATTTCAGCACTTTGGGAGGCCAAGATGGGTGGATTACTTGAGGCCAGGAGTTCGAGACCAGCCTGGCCAACATGGCAAAACCCCATCCCTACTAAAAATACAAATAATTAGCCAGGCGTGGTGGTGGGCACCTGTAATCCCAGCTACTAGGGAGGCTGAGGCAGGAGAATCACTTGAACCCGGGAGACAGAGGTTGCAGTGAGCCGAGATCATGTCACTGCACTCTAGCCTAGGCGACAGAGTGAGACTCCATCTAAAAAATAAACAAACAAAAATTCACATCAGAAAACCTGGATTTAGGTCTTTGTGCTGCCATTCACCAGAATAGGCAGGTGACTGGGCCTATTGAAACCTCTTTTCACCAGCAAAAGTGGAATAAGATACCCTATCTCAGTGTTGGTGTGAAAATCAATTCACCTCTTGATAGGAGGGATTCTGTCTCCATCTAGAATAGCACCCTTCAGTAGAGATAAAATGTGAACCATGTGTATAATTTAAAATTTTCTAGTAGCCACACTAAAAAAGAAACAAGTAAAATTAATTTTAATAATGTATTTAACCCAATGTCTAAAATATTGTCATTTCAACATGTAATTAATATAAAAATTATTGAGATTACCTTTTCTTGTTATGTCTGAAATCTAGTGTGTATCTTATACTTACATTACATCTGAACTTAAACTAATGCTTAGTAGCTGCATGTGGCTAGTGACTACTGTATTGGGCAGTCCAGATCTAGAATATAGATTAGTATTCCTCATCACTGTTCTTGGGTACTGGGGCTGCTTTGACCTTAAGCAATTAGCATAACTTTACTCTTTAATGTGTGCACCTTTGGATGCTTGAGCCCTACAACTCTTTCATGAGCAGCCTAGCTTAGTATAGCTTCTGAGAGGATGATAGGGTCCTACCCTTAGCTTTTTGGCTGATCCAGGTGAGGACTTGTTCTGGGCATGTTACGTACCTCTCTATTTGGTCAAGCCTGGTAGACAACCAAGGATTGCCAACCCGTTGAGTATGATAAACCTCTTGAACCACAAGGATCAGAGCTCCATGTCAGGATGGAGGCTTTTAAAATCCCTCCACTCTTGTTTCTCTCTCTCTCTCGCTCTCTCTTTCTCTCTCTTTCTCTCTCTCTCTCTCTCTCTCTCTCTCTTTCTTTCTTTCTTTCTTTCCCTCTTTCCCTCTTTCCCAATTTCAGAGACTTATCTAGCATCCCTGGGAAAAGAGCAAATACCAGCAATCTTCTGAAGGAATTCAGCTTCTCTGTGTTCTACTTCAACATGGCATAATAAGGCAGTCCTCTCTTCCCAAAGATTATTTTGACTTGAGAAGACATTTAGAAACCCTTTTGGGGACAAGAAATTTGGGAAGAAGGCAAAGTATTCAATTGTACATAATAGGTCTAGGCTAAGCTTTTTATATCTAAGCTTTTTATTTTTTTAAGGTTTTTAAGGTTTTATTTTTTAAGATATTTATTTATTTTGATAATGTCTTTTACCCACATTTTGTGAGAACTATCGTGAAGGCAATGTTATCCTAATAGCTGTGTGTAATGGTGAAGAGAGGTAGAGAGTACGGGATTCAGGTACATTCATCCAACAAAACACTGCTCAAATGTCACCAACTTAGGGGTTGCTAAGAGGTCCTATCCTGTGATCACTTTATTTAAAATAGCTGCTACCTCCCAGCACCCTGTCTCTACCTTCTTTTTTGGAGGCGGAGGGGCAGGCAGGTAAAAATATCACTTATCACTAACTAAAATTATTTGTTTGCCTTCCTAAATAAAGTATAGGCTCCATAAGAATTTGGGCTTTGTTTTGTTGGCCCCTGCATCCCCAACTCCTAATATAATGTCTAGCATTCAGTAAATTCCTATTGAATCAATGAATAAATAAACAAAAGGAAATTCTGCTAATCTCTGTATGTACTAAATGATTTTAAAATTGGACACCTGGTAGAGTTCTTCCATGGCCATTGTTGCTTTGGCCAGTATGTGTGATGCGTTCGGATTTTCAAACCTAATCTCACTTGTAAGAATCCTAGTGTTTAGTTTTGACCAATCATTTTGGGAAACTTTTAGATAGTGTCAATCATGAGGAGTGAGAAAGAAGTAGCTTGAAATGCAGCTGTGAATGGGGAGTAGGAGAGCCAATCTATGCCATGTGAAAACTTCAGGTTATACAGGGTAATAGAATGGAGAAGGAGTATTGGGATGAGGAACTGAATTAATATTTTATAGCTCAGGTACTGTAAATTTTGTCTAAAATTTTGGGGCAAAACATTGGCATAATGTGTAGTAGAAGCTTAGTTGAAAGATGAGAGAGATTTATAGCCAGAGAGATTAGTAGTATTTGTAGGAAATGTGGGCTATATACGCTTGTGGCCCCAAATCCACAAGTCATATTTCCATTGTCTTTGTTTAGAATCTTTATTTGAAATTTTATTTATCCCTGTCAGTTTTTCAGTCATTCTTCCAATGTACCTCATGCCTTTGTCCAAACTTGATACCGTTATTCATACTTTGTGCTCCATGGAATTATAGTACCTATGAGCAGAAACTCATTACACTCTGCCAAGGCCAGCAAAGTCCATTGTAACTCCCAGTTTTGTCCCTGGAGCACCCTGCCAATAAAAGTAATGCAAACAGGTTGAAAACTCTCAAGTAGTATTAAGAGTTATTTATGCTGCATTTAAATAAATGTTTAGCAAAGGAAATGAATGCAGACTTAGTTTTTACCTTTTTCTGTCCTTCCTTAAATGAGAAAAATCTATTTTGTGTAAATACACCAGCTTTTTTAGTTTAATATGATGATGAGTAAAGTAGTATTTGGTGTGTGAATGTATTTAAGAAAAAAATAAGCAAAATAGTGTATACTTTTTATTTGTGGCAGTTGACTTTTATTTCAGTTGGGTTTTATTACAGTGTTAACAATTGTAAGGTTTTTGAAGTTTAATTAAATAATGATATTCTACTTGTAGTGGGTAATTTTAAGGTCTGTTTCTAATTACACTTAGTTTAACATTAAATGAGCGTTCATATGATGCATTTTAACCTAAAGTCTTCTTTTTTCTTAGTCTGTAAGACTTGTATTGTTCAGCACTTTGAAGATAGCAATGATTGCCCAAGGTGTGGCAACCAAGTTCATGAGACAAATCCATTAGAAATGTTGAGGTAAGGATGTTATATTTTACAGTTCATCTAATTTACATAAATTGAATAGGCTCTTAATTTTTATTATATGTCATAATATTTCGTGTTGTCTTGACTCAGTTAATATAGGTCTTATGATTTTTATTTTAAAGCATTTTATTTTAAAGTATTTTATTAAGGAGTATTAAAAATAAGATTTTACATCTTAAATATTTAAGAAATACATTTCCAAACTAAAAGTATAACTTTCTCTTAGGCTGTAAGAGTGACTTTAGGTTACAGGCATTTTTAGTATTTTAATAGTCTACATTATGTTGAGCTACATGGTAGTAGAAAGAGGGAGAACTCATAGACAGACTAATATTAGGACTATTAATTTTTTAATTTACCGTATATTCAAAAAAGTACACAAACATTTATGTAAAACTTAAAAGATTTTTTTAAGACTACCATTTACTTATCCCTCAACTTTAGCAGTATAACCATATATATACATACATATAAAATATTTATTTATTTATTTTGAGACAGAGTTTTATTCTTGTTGCCCAGGCTGGAGTGCAATGGTGCGATCTCAGCTCACCACAACCTCCGCCTCCCAGGGTCAGGTGATTCTCCTGCCTCAGCCTCCTGAGTAGCTGGGATTACAGGCATGCGCCATCATGCTAATTTTGTATTTTTAGTAGAGACGGGGTTTCTCCATATTGGTCAGGCTGGTCTCGAACTCCCAGCCTCAGGTGATCTGCCTGCCTCAGCCTCCCAAAGTGCTGGGATAAAGGCATGAGCCACCACACCTGGCCTAATCATATATTTTTAAAACTAGAAGTAGTCTATGAGATTCTAATCCAAATCCCTTTTTTCCCAATTAGGAAATTGAAATCTAGAGAAGTGATATGACTTGACTTAAGGTTTCACAGAACACCTGAAATGTCACTTCCCAGCTACAGTCCGTGTGTCCTCACCACTAGACCCATTTTCATTTCATTGTTCCCACCATAGCTCTAAGGTGGATCACCTGTGTATCTTTAAGAAGCTACTCATCTCGAATCCAGTGAAAAGCACAGAAGGGGTCAATTCCAGAGTTAGCTTTTTAGTACTTTTGAACTTAAAAAAAAAAAAAAAAAAAAAAAAAGCTACTCATCTAAAGATAGAGCTAGATAGTCTCTGGAACCTTTCATAACTCTCTTATCTGTGTGATATTTGCCATCATTCTATAAATCTGGATTTGCAAATCTTACATTTCAGCCTTTTGATTTTCAATTTTAATGCCTGTTTGGGATAATTTGTCTACAGGTAAATGTCTAGCCCTGTAGTTTTCAACGTGTGGTCCCCAAACCATTAGTATCATGTTAGAAGTGACAGTTCTCAGACCACACATCAGACATGCTAACTCAGAAACTTTGGGATTGGAGATCACTTAGTTTAGCAAGTTCTCTAGGTGATGCTAATATATGCTAATATGTGGGAACCACTGGTCAACCCTGGTCTGTAATTCTGAGCAAAGCTTGTTCTGGTTGGATTTATATCAGTGCCTCTCAGCCAGGGGTGATTTTGCCCCCGGGATACATTTAGCAATATCTGGAGACATTTTTGATTGTCAGATCTGGGTGAGTGCTCGTGGCATCTAGTAGGCAGGGGCCAGGGATGCTACTAAGCATCCTACGATGCACAGGATAGGCCCCACACAGCAAAATTTATCCAGCCTAAAATGTTAGTAGTACTGGAGTAAAGAAACTGAATAAAGCAAACATTTTCTCTCAAATAATGTTTTTCTTAATTTTAAAATAAAAAACTGTTAATATCCAGTTGTAATGAAAAATTATTACCAACTGTTAATAAAAATTATAATAACTTATTTTTATTAAAATAAAAAAACAGTTAATAAAAACAAGCAGTTAATAATTATTACCTTCTCTGTTCTTAAAGGGCCACATCGTAAGGCAATTTATCTTAATCTTTTGATTCTGACCATTAGATACCTGAAGGAATCCAGTCACTGTTTAATGAAACCTGCTCCCTTGGCTAAAGTATAACATCATACATTTTTAAACTTCTTATTTGGAAATAATTTCAAACTTAGAATCCCCCAAATAAAAGTAGTACAAGAGCCACGTGCATTCTGTTCACCCAGATTAGCCTCTTATTAACATTTTCTCTCGTTTGCTTTATCATGTGCATATGTGCATTGCATGCTTTATTTTTTCTGAACTATTTGAGGGTAAGTTACATGTATCATGGCCCCTTACTCTTAAATGCTTCACTGTATATTTCCTAAGAATAAGGATATTATATTATGTAACCACAGTATGATTGCGTTGGTATAATACTTTAACCTAACTACCATATTCCAGTTTTCTTAATTTATCTAATGATGTCCTTTATAGAGCTCTTTTCTTCCTAAAATCCCACCAAAATTACCACAAAGGAATTTTTTTAAAGACATAAACTCAGAGATAATAAAAACAAGATATCCTATATCTTTGACACCTAGGATAGCTCCGGAAACATGATAGGTTCTCAATAAACACTTTTTAAAGGATAAGAAGAAATGGTAATAGAAGAGATGTCAGCAGAAACTAAAAGCTAGAAAGCAGACTGGTGGTGGTGATAGCTGAGCAAACCTCAGAGGCCTGAGTATACCAGGAAAGTAAGGAGGTCGTAGGGAGCGGAAGATCTTTCCCAAAGTTTCCTACAGCAGGCTGCTTCTTTTTAGCCAAAACTAGATTACATGACAGTCTCTAGGTAAAGTGATATGGTGGGTTTTGAAATGCTTTAACAAATCATGAATTATCCCTGAAGGTGGCCACATTGCAGCCAGAACGTAATTGGATTTTGTTAGCCAGAAATAAGGGGAATTTAGGCTCCTTCATTAGAAGCCTAAATTGCCTGTGACACATGTAGCAAAAAATTTACCTTCTATGTACTTGTTCACAGGAAGTTATTGGGAGATGTGCTGGAGCATAAACCAAGAAAGAATAAATGACTCTAACATAGTAGAGAGGTGAAGGGATATGACAATTGTGCAGCAGACCTGGGGAACAAGCAGTCTGTATTTGTACTGTCCAGTACGGTAGCAATTAGCCACATGTGGCTGTTAAGCACTTTCGATGTTGCTAGTGCAACTGAGGAATGGAATTTCTAATTTAATTTCAATTAAAACCTGAAGCAGTGTAAATATTTTTCCACTAAGTATAACTTTAATGTTCAATAAATAAAAATTACCGAATGTATTATTAAATATATTTTAATATATAGCAAAACATTAAAGTTAGTTTTACATAAAAAGTATAAAGTACTGGTGTTAATGTGCCTACTAAAAATTTAAAATTACATATTTGATTCACACCATATTTCTATTGGACATCACTGATATAGACAATAGAAGGAAGATGGAGAGCTCCATGAGGGGAATCATTCATCAGCAAATATTTACTGGATGCTTGCTATGTCTGGGCACTATTCTAGGTGCTTGAGGTCCATTCACAGACAAAATAAAGATCTTTGCCCTTGTAGATTTAATATTTTTGTAGTGAGAGACATTCAATAAATCATATAATAAGTAACTTATATGGTATGTTAGAAAGTGAAAATTGCAAAGGCAAGAAAGGGGAAAGTGTTGTGGGGTGAGGAGGTCAAGAGTGTGAAGGGAGGGGCAGATGGCAATTTTAAATAAGATGGTGATGATAGGCTTCTGTGAGAAGGTGAGATTTAAGCAAAGACTTGGAGACTGTGAGAGGTTAACCATGGGTAGGTCTGGGAAAGCATGCCTATTCCAGGTAAAGGAAGCAGCCAGTGCAGAGTGCCTAAGTCAGGAGTGTATCTATGCCTTGTTGGACGACCAGCAAGGAGACCTGGGCAGCTGGGGAACAGTGAGTGAGGGAAAGAATACTGGGCAACAAGAGCAGAGAGATCATGAGATTCCAGATTGTGAAGAGCCATCTAGGCCACTGTAAACATTTTATCTTTCACTCTGAATGAAATGAGGAGCCTCTGCAGGATTTTGGTTGCAGGATTGATCTGATATGAACATTTTGATGACTGTATTGAGAACACCCTGCATATAACAAGGCAAGGGTAGAAGCAGGGAGAACAGTTAGAAAGTAATTGCAGTGACCTTGGTGAGAGGAGGTAGCAGTAGAGGGGACAAGAAGTGCTCGTGTTCTGAATATATTTCAAAAGTAGATCCAGCAAGGTTTGCTGATGGATTGGATATAGGATATGAGATAAAAGAGTTGAACATGACTTTAAGATTTCTGACCTGAGCAACTGGAAGAATGGCGTTGCCATTAACTGAGTTGGGAAGATTAATAATAGAGCAAGGAAGGGGTAGATCAGGACTTCGATTGTGGACATGTTGAGTTATTTCAGAGAAGAGAGAAAGTTGGTAAGCGGATATATGGGTCTGGAACTCAAAGGGAGAGGTCTGGGCTGGAGGAAAACATTTGGTAGTCTTCAACATATAGAAGATCTTTCAAGTTGTGAGGCAGGATGAGGTCACTTCAGGGAGTGAGTACAGAGAGACATGAGTCAAGGATCAAGGATTGAGCCCTGGAGAACTCCAGCATTAAGTGTTCAGAGAGAAGAGGAGGAGCCAGCACAAGAAACTGAGAAGGCACAACCAGTGAGGTAGAGGAAAATCCAGTGTGTGGTGCCCTAGAAGTTAAGTGAAGATAGTGTATGTCAAAGGAGACAGAGTGATCCACCTGTGTCATTTGTTGTTCATGGCTACAAGTAAGGTGAAGACTGAGAATTGATGATTGGATTTAGCACAATGGAGGTCATCAGCCTTGAAAAGAGCACTTTCTTTAGAGCTGTGAGGCCAAAAACCTAACTGGATTGTTTTAAGAGAGGAAAGGAGGGAGAGGAATTAGCAACAGTGAGTATAGTATTGACAACTCTTTCAAGGAGTTTTACGACAAATGGGAGCAAAGAAATGGGGTGGGGGGTTGGTTGCTGTCAAGTACAGCCAAGAAGGTTCTTCATTTTGTTTTGATATGGGAGAAATAATGGCATATTTGAAGAGAATGATCCAGTAGAAAGCAGAGAGTTAATCATGTTGGAGAGTAGGAAATGGAATCTCACAGCATAAGAGGAGACACTGGTTTTCAATGGGAGCATTGACAAAAAAATTGTAGCAACAGGCAGGTAGACAGCGAGTACATGGTGCAGATGCTGTAGGTAGGTATGGTGGCCGGGGCCTGTGGAAGTTTGTTTTTCATTGCTTTGACATTTTTCATTGAGAAGAAAGTGTTTGTCGGCAAAAATTAAGGATAGAGGAAAGGGATTTGGAGAGTTAGGGAGAGAAAAAAAGCATATTGTCCAGGGGAGTGAGAGAATCAGTGCACTTGTGAATGTAGTATGATTCCTGGCAAACTTAAAGGCATGTTTGGGTTGTAGTTAGGAATTTGAAGGGGTGTGGTTGTGTTTTTAAGCAGCCATGGGTGCCAGTGCAGAGTTGATGGAAAGTTGGATTTAACCTGAGTTGTACTAAATAATTTTGAGCAAGTAAGAGAGACAAATCAAGGGTACATGTAAGGAAGTGATTTAGTGACTGACCATAGAACAGATTAGTCCTAAATTGGGCTGGAAGGACAGAAAGGACATCAAAGTAGTAAGTAATGTTTCAGAGGCAACGAAATGAAACTAAGTTGGTTCCTGATCTGTTTGTATGTAGTAAGAAGTGCTATTTTTTATGCACTCCTACTATTAAATAGTCTGGGAAAACTTTACGAATGACCTTGTCTTGAGAATAAGGTAGCATTTGGTTTGGTTGGAGAGTACAGAGAGTATTTGAGCCAGGATGCAAAACATGAGGGAGAAAAATGAATTGGAAAAGACAAGGAATTCTTGGGATAATTGAATAAGCCAGTTGGCTAGAGAAGAGAGACAGTGAGCAAATAGTACCAGTTATGGTTTGTAGGTTGAACTCAAGTTATATAAACACATGAAGCCAGGTAATAGGGAGAAATTAGTCCTTGAGCAGGGAACTAACACAATCAGATTAGTACTTTAGGAAGATTCATTATGAGCATGTCTCTGCTCTGCTCAAAGTAGAATGGTAATTAATTGAAGAAATGGAAGAATTGATGGGGGAATAGGTGGGACAGGTACTGAGAGGGAGCTCTAAATGTGTAAATGAAGGGAAGGAAAGAAGTTAATTCTCGTATTTTGAGCTGATTTGGGAGAATTATGGTATCACTTAAAAATTTAATTTAAAAAAGCAAGACAATGACTGGGATACTTAGTATTTTATTGGAGGAGGATAGATGAGACAATCCTGACATAGATTAATAAGAGGAGGTACTTGAAATGTTCAGCATCTGTTAGAAATATGGAACTTGAACTCAGCAGAGAGATGTGATACATAGGCAGGCAGGCAGACAGACAGACAGACAGATAATCTGCCTATATGTTAGTTTTGAAGCCACAAAAGCAGATGAAATCCCTAAGGAAGACAGAACTTAGAAAAGGTCAAAGAGTGCAGAGTACAAAGCAAGGGAGAATATCAGATTTAAAAGTAACTGGGAAAAAGAAAAATACTCAGCAATAAAGAAAGAACAGACTTAAGTAATAAAGAACAGACTTGAAAATTTAAAAAAAAAAAAGGAAGGAAAATTTCAGGGAGGCAGGCGGTGTTAGACAACACTGTCAAACTGCTGCAGAGCAATATAGAAGAAACGTAAACTTAAAAAAGAATTTTTAAGTTTAAATTTTAATTCTAAAAAATTTAAACCTATTCAATATGGAAATTTTGAATGATTCGGAGAGTTCAGTAGAGTAAAAGAAGCAAAACAGAGTATGTGACAGAAACAATGTAGGTTTTATTTTCACATTTTTTTCCAGTTAGAAGAAAAAATTGAGAAACAGAATAATAGTTTGAAAAGAGTTAATGAGTTAAGAAAGGTTTTGCTTTTTTTTGGTTTTTTTTTTTTTTTTTTTTTTTTTTTTTTTTTTAAGATGTGAGAAACCTCTGTGTGTTTGTAGTCTTGTTGAAGAGTAATGTTGTTGAGCAGGATGAAGGAGATGAGGCAGGAAGCGGGTGTTGTGGGGGCAAGAGAATGGGATTGAAGACAAAAAGCCATGAAAAAGATGAGTTATATGGCAGGAAAGAAAATAAGAAAAATGTCAAGATAAATATTTAAAGTTTTCATTTCAGAAGGTAGAACAATAAAGTGGTCTAAATTTCTCAGAAGAGAGGAATGGAGATTATTTCCTTTAGGGGAAAGAGCCAGAGCTGTGGTAGAGATTTTGAGAATGGGCGTATCAGCTGTTGCTGCGTAACAGACAACCTCTAAAGTGACACTTGAAAAAGCAAGCATTTATTATTCCTCCTGGTTTGCTGGGTTAGCTGGGTGGTTCTTCTGGTTTTGACTGGGCTCACTCATGCAACTGCAGTTAGCTGCGCATTGGGTAATCTGCTGTGCTGATCTTGGGGGATAGGCTGTCTTTGGACTAGTCTAAAATGGCCTCATCAGGGCAACTTCGCTCTCTTCTACGTGGTCTCTCATCCTCCAGCCTTGTTCTCATGGCAGCAGGATTCTGTAAGAGAGAGAAGTAGAAACAAAAGCATTTGATGCCTCTTAAGGCTTAGGCTTAGGACCAAGCAGTCACTTGTACCACATTCTGCTGGCCTCAACAAGTTTTAAAGCCAGACCATACTTCCAAGGCAGGGAAATAGACTCCATCCTTAGTCAGGGGAGGAATTTCAAAGTCATGCTCAAGAGTGTGGTTATAGACAGAGCTGGGGACTGGGACCATTTTTGTTATCAGTCTACTACTGGGGAAGGCTGTAAATAGGTGTGTTCCATGGATGGAAGAGTGTGGTATAGTAGATGTGCTAAAATTGTGTATGTATTTCGTTATATATATGTATATATGTAAGATACACATCTCAGACTATTTACATGTCAGATTTTGGTGTCTTCATTGTTAGTATTTTCTTTCTCCCCACTTTCGAAGGTTGGACAATACATTAGAGGAAATTATATTTAAGCTGGTCCCTGGACTACGAGAACGTAAGTGGCTCTTTAGGTTCTTGCAGATGTTTCTGTTTTATGAAATCAACATTTCTATTAAAGATTTCTTGACTTTTATACTCTTTCTTTTAAATTAGAAGAACTTGAGCGCGAATCTGAATTTTGGAAGAAAAATAAGCCTCAAGAAAATGGACAAGGTGACTTTTTCTTATGTCTGTTTCTGATAGCATCTCTTAAATTGGTCAGCTTTTCATAGTTTAGGTGAACTAATATCTCTCTTCAGGCTCACATTTTTCCTGCACAAAATTCATGCACCCTTTTATTTACATTATGAACCTTTTTCTATATGAGATTTTATATAAATGATTGTAAATCTGAAGTCACTTTAATTGAAGGTAATTGGAAATAGAGGAAATTGAACTTTGGGAAGAGAAAAGGGAGATAAAAGAGAAAATTGACTAGATGTTTATAGTAGTAATTTCTAGGGAGCTAAAGGAAGCTGAAGTAAGAAATAGCCACAGCTTGCAACTAAACAGTGAAGAGTTTTTTGTTCTGTTTATTTTGTATGTTTGTCTCTATAGGAGAGGGAGCTGAGATGTGGCTGAGAGCCAGATCAGGAGATTTTACTATGCTCTGATACTCTGAAATGAAGTTTTTATAAGTAGAGCTCAGGTGATACAAACTTACATGTCATGAAAATTTAGAAAGTATTTCTGGGTGTTTATGGGAATTTTCCCCATCACCTATGCTGCATGTCCATATTTCTCCTCTGGGTCCCAGGAGACTCAGCAATTAGTAATTTTTAATAATAATTTCAGCAAAGGAGCAAACATTACTGAGCAGATAAAAGGCTTTTAGTGTACATACATACAGAGATATATATATATATATCTGTATTCCACACAAAGGGGTATCTAAAATTATAAGAAAGTATCATTCCCATTGTTTTTTAAATATGAGATTTAATTTAGGATGTCCTAAATATCATTTATAGTTATTCAAGAATGTGTGTGGGTTCTTATGGGGTCAATTGTGAGTTCAGCCTCCCAATCTTGGTTTTCCCATAAGATCATAGGACTGTCAATTTTACATGGTTAAAGTAGATGAGATCTCTCTTTTTTAATCTGTAAAATGGAGATTATCATTTTACTAGTTCAACTTAACTGTGTAAGGCTGTTAGAGCAGGGGAAGTTTGAGAATAGTTTTGATGACTAGAATAAGGTAGCAAGAGACTATTTTTTACCTGTAACAACAACAAAAAAAAATGGCAAAGAAGCTAAGCCTGACCAAAAAAATGACTTAACTAGGGCTTGTTTTACCCACGTGTATACTGCAATTAAACAATAACAACCAATTATAGTCGTGGTATAGTAAAAATATAGATAAGGCTAATTAAATATTCCAGTTTTTGACTACCTGTTCAAGAGGACAGGAGCCTGAGGGATTGTCATCAGAAGTTATGTGGTAGGTTTACCCTATGATTATATGTATCACAGCTTGACTTGTGAAGAGCTGTAGCCTACTTTGTGAATTTTATCTCCCTTTTCCTATTGTTTCTCCCTTTTTAAGTATTTATGGTATTTGGTCTTTAGCTTGGGTGGAGAATTTGGATTTTTTTTTGGAGCTGGGAGTTTGGTTCATAGAAGGCAAATTCCTATCTATGTATATTCTCTATAAATAGGGAAAAGAGAACCCACCTCCCCGCTCTATGGTACACCTGTAGTGCTTTTACTACAGTCATCGAAGAGGATCAGGCCTGTCACTTTGCAGGGAGGCTTTTCTACAATGTATTGTTTGGCTAGCTAATTTTTTCAAGTTTTAGCTTAGAGATATCTCATCTGGAAATCGTCCCTGAACCTCTGCTTCACTCCCAGAGTTTGGGTTTATTGTCTCTTTTATATGTGCACGCATAGTCCATTTTACCTCTCCCATCCTATATTCTATATTTGTCTGGTTTTTTCCCTTTTTTTTTTTTTTTAACTTGCTTTTATTTCATTCCATACCCTGACCACTGTGAGAGAGAGGATGATAGCTCTAGTTTCAGTATTGCTCCCTCAGGCCTTGTATGATGTGTACCCAACACACAGTTAAAGCGACTCCACAGATGAATGGTAAATATAGCTGCATTATTTATAGGCTACAGGTATGTAATAGGTGAAATACATTTGTATATAATATAAAGTATGCCATTCAGATTTCTTTAATGGAGTTGTAACGTTATATATTAATAGCTATATATATGTTAAAAAGCTAATTCATTATACTCGTTTTTTTCACTGGCTGATTTTATGAATATCTAGTAATTGGAAATTTTGAGAACTTTTAACATTTGAAAAGTATTTGCTTTTAATTTGAATATATACCATATATATAAACTTGAGTATAATTTATATATACACATATAAGTAATTTGGAAGTATTTTTATATATCCTGTCCACTTTCTAACATAGTCTAATTACTAATTGTAATCTTTTATTTTGGCTAAATTCAGCTAGTCTGAATCTTTCATTTGGCTATCTCAATGAGCCTAGAAATCTTAAGCTATGTTAGTAAGTTTCCAATTTTTTTTTTTTTTTTTTTTTTTTACAAAATATTTCCATTGTTGAGTTGGTTGGAACATTTTAAAGATACTAAGTTCTTCAAAAACTGCTAGGAAAGTTTTTTAAGTTGTTTTTTGTTTCGATGATCAATGTATGATTGTTTAAAATCAACTTTGATTTCTAGCTAACTTAGGTTTGTTTAAATTATACAGATGATGCTTCAAAAGCTGACAAACCGAAAGTAGATGAAGAAGGTGATGAAAATGAAGATGATAAAGATTATCACAGAAGTGACCCACAAATTGCTATCTGTCTAGATTGTTTACGAAATAACGGGCAATCAGGGGACAATGTAGTAAAGGTGAGTGAACAAGTACTGTGGTATTTTTATGATTAGTTTATAGTAAACCCTTGGTAATTTATTGACAAATTTTCTAACGCTTCAAAATGTTTGTTTTCAAAGTTTTAATTAACATAATTACATAAAATACCATTCTTTGACAATCCTGTGCTTACAAATGGTTACAAGTCCCACAACTGAACCGTCCTGGGCCAATGCCACCATCTAGTGGCTAATGCCCAGAATCACACCTCTCTTTCTCCACCTCCTTTTATACCTTTGTTGGGAATTCATATGCATGGTTTCTGTTTTTTAGAGTGGTGACCAACTTAGAGAATTTCATGTCACTAGTAGTTCTAGCCGTTTTATTCATTCTCTTCTAATTTTATCCTTTATTTCTCTATTTTTATTTGCAACTCAACAAGATTTCCATGTCAGAGCTAACATATTTTGTGAATAATTTAATCAATTAGTTTTGAAGTAAAATTAGATGTTGTAAAATGCCTCTGAACTTTTAAATTCCTTGAAGGCCCTCAGTTATTTCCTGTAGAATCTCCATTTCTGGTACTGTTCTCCTCTGCCTCTGCTAATTGAATCTTTCCTTAGAGGATCTTTATAGAAAGTTTAAAACATTCTGCTTTTATTGATTTTCTTTGGTCTTTAAATGGTGTTACTTTAATAATATTTTCAACCTTTTTATTGCAAGCAGCTTTTATTTTTATTACACATCTTCACTACTTTAGCTGTTAGATTTTTGCCACTTTATCCTACTGAGAATATTGAGAGATTATTCCACTTGCCATTATGCCACTGAGAATATTGTTTATCTCACTGTATTCTGTTTTATTCAAATGCCTATATTCATTGTCTCTAATTTTCTTTTACTTCTTCTGCGTAAATCTGTAAGCTAGTCGGTTGAATTTTTTACTTATATGTTTAATGGCATTTTCCTACTGGGAAGTGAAAAACAGTTTTTCACTTCAGATCAAGTTTTCCTAGCATCTTATAGCAACATTAATGAGCACAGTAATTCAATGAATATTTATCCACTATGTGAATAGTAGGCAGTGAAGATGTAAGTAGTAAGAAAAAACATCTTTCACTCAAGGAACTGTTAGGTCTTACACATACAAATAGTTAAAATAAGGTAATTTATTTTGTTAAGGGGAATTTATTGGACATGTAATAAAGTGCATCCATATTTACAGAAATGACCACTGTACCTGTTTATCCTTATAATATTTTCAGTTGTTTCTTATGATCTTTCCCAAAAGTCATCTCCCTTTTTGGGAAGTTATTTTTCATAGAGTTCATGGTCATCCTTTAGCTCTCTAATACATGAGCTAGCTCATAGTGAAAGTTAAATCAATGGAAAGGCTGAATATCTTCTCATAAACAAATGTAAAGTCCACTTCTCTGCATCATTTCTCATATGAAAGTACAAAATATTGAACTTTAGAAATTTATTTGAAAAATTAACCACCCCTGCTTGTTGTTCTCCATTTTCACATCTTTGACACTTTGCTGTTCTAGTCGACCTTTTATCCATTCACTCTTTCCTTTATGGACTTTTCTTCATCCTTGTACCTTCATTCTTAGTTTATAAATTACTTTTACTAAGCTACCCTGGTTCTTCCTTTGTTTCCTGGGCCATTCCTGCTTTGTCTCCACTGGCTCTACTTCTTGCCTTCTACTTGATATATATGAGTATGTCCTAATACTTTCCCTATATCTATTTTAGAAAGTCTTCTCCATTTTCTATGTGGCTTCAACTACGCAAAGGATTTTTTAACTTTTATTTTAGGTTCAGAGGTACACGTGCAGATTTCTTACATAGGTAAATTGCATGTCACAGGTGTGGTATAAGGTTATTTTGTCACCCGGGTAATAAGTATAATACTCAATAGGTAGTTTTTCAATCCTGTCTCTCCGCCTACCATTCCACCTTCAAGTTGAGCCTTGTGTCTGTTGTTCTCTTCTTTATGCAAAGGACTTTTAAGGCCTCATTTCCAACCCTGCTTTTTTTCCCAAGCTCGAATATTATATCTCTATTTTTAAATAGACCAGTTGAGAGTTTCACTAACACCAGAAACTTGACTCATCTAAGTTGTCTAATGCATTACACTTTCATCTAATTTTGGTCCAGACATGCAGTTTCAGTTATGACTACTGTCTTTCAGCCAATCAAATAAGTTCTGAAGCTTGACGTCATCTTTGACCTGTTACTGTTTTCTTTCAGCCAGTCACCAAGTCCTGCAAAATTCCCCCCAGTTTAGTGCTGCTCACCCTTATATCTACATTTTTTAAAGTAGTTATTAAGTGTTTTCTGTACCCTTAATTTTTCTTTTGTTATCCAGGGCTAGGGCCACTTGCCTGAGTGTGTGTAAGGCCCAGAGTAAGGGCCGTGACCAATCTCAGGGTCAGATGGTAAATATTTTAGACTCTGTAGGCCATATGGTCTCTGTTGCAATTTACTCAACTTATTCATTATAGCACTAAAGCAGCACAGACAATAGTAAATGAATGGGCATGGTTGTGTTTCAATAAAACATTACTTATAGAAATTGATGGCCAGCCAGATTTGGCCTGAGGACATGGCCATTGTACAGGCCAAAAGTTTGCCACCTTTTGGCCTGTACAATTAAGTCGTAACTCCTTACATTAGCATTCAAGGCCCTTCATTAACAAGCACCTTTTTAAATAAGTTTATCTCCCATTAAACCCATTAGTAAATCCTCCCTTCAAAGCAAGTGATTATCCTTTATGTATGTGTTCCTTCTCTCTCTCTCTCTGTCTTCCCCCCCACTTCGTGTGTGTGTGTGCGTGTGTGTGTGTGTGTGTGTGTGTGTGTGTGTTGGAGACCATATATCTGACAAAAGATCTGTATCTAGAATATATAAAAGTTTGTGTTACGAATATTTAAGACCTCTAAAACTTTGAACAGCCCTTCCTGTTTGGCGTGTTCTTTCCTCTTCCACCATCCTATGCTTCTGTCAAGACCCAAAGATTTTTATTCTTTGTGATGCTTTTCCCAACCTAGTGAATCCCTTTTCTGAAATTCTGTAGTACTTACATTTATCCCTCAATTAGGGATTAGTTTGTTATCTATTAAGGATGTGCCTAAGAGTTCTAGGCACTGATACTATCTTTTTTTATGTGTGTGTTGTCCTTGATACTAGACTGTAAATCCCTTAGTGGCAGAGACACAATGTCTGTATTGCTTTATGGCCTTTTCAGCCATCTCATTCCTCTGCAGTGGGGTGTGATTCACAAGTGTGGTGGGGCAGTAGTTGCATGTATCATTTATACAGAATACCTACTGCTTTTGTAATACAGAAGTCAAAGTCAACAGTGGGATGTCAATAAAAAGAGTAGAGTAAGTATCTCTGAAAATTCACTTTTCCATAAAAGTATAAAACTACTGGCAAAAATGTTCAGTATCAGCTTTTTCAGAGATCTGATATTAAACAAAGGCTTATAGATGCCTATAGAGCATTTTATCAAAAAGATGACTAACTCTCAGTATAAAAGGTGAGCTTTGTGGCATTTTAACTTGCTTTAGTTCCAGCCCCTGCTCAAATTCTGCAGTAGCCTTGAAAATAACAGCCTGCTTTCCCATTGCAGTCTCTCAGGACCAAAGGAAAAGAATAGAGGTAGAGCTCTTTCAAAGCCTCATTGCCAAAGAATGGTCATTATTTGACCTGTCTGGTTGTTTCCTAGGAGACCCCACTTACAAGATTGTCAGTATTCAACTTGACTTGGAGCTTGCCCCCATGGAAAAAGCCTTCTCTGTTGGTGGGGGAAAGGGGCATTTGTCAAAAACAATTACAGACAAATGTTTCAACTTTACAGCTGCCTGAGGTATAGATAACATTTGGAGCAAACAAGAGGCTAACCAAATAGCTTAAATGGAAGAGCTGGAGAACAAGATGTCCCTAGGAGCTTCAAAAAGCTGTGACATATTCCTTGAAATCTAGAGGGCCATGTGCATATGTAGAGTTGTATGCATGTTCAGGAAAGACCTGAGAAGGCCCTAAGTTCTCACCTCTGCCTGACCTTGAAGTGCTCTGCATGAGTAGGAAGTGAAGACTAAGGCAGAGTTGTCAACACCTTGGTTGAATATTGGTGGTATGCCACCAAACACATACCCAGACCCTTGGCAAAGACTGAGCAACTTAACGGCTCCAGATGTATAAAGAAGTCTCTCTTCAATTATTAGCTGACCTCTAGGCAGAAACTTTCATGACTACATATGGTAAAGAATACAGACTTTACGGAATTAGTTTAGGACTGAAGAGCAGGCAGGAATCTGATTTCCAGTACTGCAACATTATATCATTTAAAATGTCTAGTTTCAACAACAACAACAAAATATGAGAGATACTAACAAATACAATGGTCCCTCAGTATATGTTGGGGATTAATTCCAGGACCCTTCATGGATAACAAAATTTGTAGATCCCATGTCCCTTATATAAAATGGTGTAGTATTTGTACATAACCTGTGCACAGCCTGCTATATACTTTAAATCATCTCTAGATTACTTTTAATACCTAATATAATGTAAATGCTATGTAAATAGTTGTTAATACTATGTTATTTTTATTGTATTGTTATTTTTATTGTTTTTAAAAATATTTTTGATCTGTGATTAATTCACAAATGCAGGACTGCAGTTACAGAGAGCCGATTGTATGACCCATACACAGGAAAATAAGCAGTCAATAGAAACTGTCCCTGAGGAAGCCTAGACATTGTACTTATTAGGCATAGATTTGAAATTATCTATTTAAATATGTACAAAGAACCAAAACCATGGTCTGAGCACCTATATGAAAATATAAGAATGATCTCACCAAATACAGCGTATTAAATGTTTTTAAATATTCTGGAGTTGAAAAGTATAGCAACTGAAATTAAAATTTTACTGGTGAGACTCAACAGCAGACTTGAGCCAAAGGAAAAAAAAAAAACCTATAAAATTGAAGTTAAATGAATTGAAAGTATTCAGTCTGAGAAACAGAAAATAGAATAAAGAAAAATGACCAGGTCCTCAGAGACCTGTAGACATCATCAGGCTTACCAGCATACACATAATGGAAGTTCCAGAAGGAGAGGAAATGGAGAAAAAAGGACAGAAAGTGTATCTGAAGAAATAATGGCCCCAAAAAATCAACTAAATTTGATGAAAATCATTAAGCATCTGAGAAGCTTACAAACTTCAGGTATGATAAATTCAAAGAAATTCATACCTGGGCACATCATAATCAAACTATTGAAAGACAAAGAGAGAATCTTGAAAGCAACAATATAAAGGTGACTCATGCACAAAGGACCCCCAGTAGGGTTAGTAGCCGATTTCTCACCGAGAGCTGTGGAGGATAGAAGGCAATAGGATAATATATGCAGAGTGCTCAAAGAAAGAAAACTGTCAACTAGTAAATCTATATTCATCAAAAATCTATAACTTTCCAAAAGGAAGGAGAAATTAAGATATTCCCATGACCTTGGATTTGGCAGTGGATTCTTAGAAATGACACCAAAAGCACAAGCAACAAAAGAAAAGAAATAGATAAATTGGACTTCATTAAAATGTAAAACTCTCGTGTATGAAAGGACACTAAAGAAAGTGAAAAAAGTTATAGAATGGGAAAAATATTTACAAATCATATCTGATAAACCTTTAATATACAGGTATATGAAGAACTCTTATAAATCAACAATGAAAAGATGGCCCAATTTGGAAAAAAGTAGGCTAATGTCTTGAATAGACATTCCTCTAAAGAAGTTATAAAAATGACCAATAAGCACAGGAAAAGTTGCGAAACATCACTAGTCACTGGGGCTCTGCAAATCAAAACCACAACAAGATATCATTTTATACCTACTAGGATGGCCAGAAATTTTTTTTAAGGAAAATAATAAATGTTAGAGAATGTGGACAATTGAAACCTGATACATTGCTAGTGGGAAGGTGAAAGTGCAGCTACTGCAGAAAACAGTTTAGCCGTTCATCAAAGAGTTGACGTGGTAATTCCACTTCTAAGTATGTGATCATATCCAGTAGTCCCCCCTTATGTGTGGAGCATATGTTCCAAGACCCCCAGTGGATGCTGCAACCACAGATAGTACCAAATAATCCTGTATATACTGGTTTTTTTATTTGATAACTGAGATAGCTAAGTCACTAATGGACAGGTAGCCTATACAGCATGAATATGCTGGGCAAAAGGAGGATTCACAACCTGGGCAGGACAGAGTACGATGCTGCAAGATTTTAACATATTACTCAGAATTGTATGCAGCTTAAAACTTATGAATTATTTCTAGAACTTTCCATTTTGTATTTTTGGACAGTGATACATTGACTGGGTAACTGAAATCAAGGAAAGTGAAACTGCAGATAAGGAGGGACTACTGTATAAAAGAATTGAAAACATGTTCACACAAAATCTTGTATATGTATATTCATAATAGCATTATTCATAATAGCCAGAAAGTGAAAACAACCAAAATATCTATCAACTGATGAATGGAAAAGCAAAATGAAAGAAAATGTGATACTATTCAGTCATAAACTGCAGTGAAGTACTGATACATGCTACAAAATGGATGAACCTTGACAACTTCATGCTAAGTGAAAGAAGCCAGATACACAAGATCACATATTATGTGATTCCATTTATACGAAATGTCCAGACAAGGATAAAGACAGAAAGTAGATTAGGGTTGTCAGGGACTAGGAAGAGGGAAAATTGTGGAGTGACTGTGAATGGATTTGGGTTACTTTTAAGGATGATGAAAATGTTTTCGAATTAGATCATAGTAATGGTTGTACAACTTTGTGAATAATATAAAAACTATTATTAATCTCTGAAAGATTATGAGTAGTGATACCAACATCATTTCTGGAGATTCTTCCTGATTTCTTGGCAGATGAAAAATACACAAATTAAGAGTCTTCCAGTACAGGTTGAGTATCCCTTATCCAAAATGGTTGGGACCAAAAGTTTTTTGGATTTTGGAATATTTGCATTGTATATACTTACAGCTGAAGCTTCCAAATCTGAAATGAGTTAGTGTCATGTCAGCCCTCAGTTTCAGATTTTGGGACATTTCAGATTTCAGACTGGGATGATCAACCTACACCCCTATATTCTTCTCTGACTTAGGCTTGTAAAACTGTGTTAATGATTCTTTGTAAGCTGTTTGGGGCAAGAAGAAAATTGACAGGAAACCTTGGGATAGTTGAGAAGGTGAACAGATAACAGGGAAGATAGACTTGTACATTTATCGCTTTGTTTTCATGCTGTCTAGAATATCCGTCTTCACATTTGAAATGGGTAGAATATGTGTTGATTTAAATGTAACTTTTCTGTTTTCTTTTAATGGATACTTTATCATCTGTATTGTGACCAGGTTATTATTTGTTAATTTATTTCTGTTGGTCTTTGCCAGGGAATATGTTTTGCTAGGAAAACATCTGCTAGGAAATAAACATTGACTGAATAGTTATGACTTAGTGAATTTAAGAACACTGAGATGTTGTTCCAGATGCTGACCTCATACAAATAGGAGTAATATCTTTAAAAGATTCTATTGTTTTCTGTGTTTTAGTATTCTGATAACTTTTGAGGTTGTGGAATGTAATTTTGTTTCACATATTGGTTTGTATTTATTACGTCTACAACCTCATTTTGCTTCATTTTCAGCTTGGGTGTCCCTTCTGGATTGGTTCTTATATTTTAGTGATATTCAGGCTTTAAGAGTGAATTAGTACTGCTCTGCACATTTTACAAATGAGACACATCAAGGCACATAGAAGTTTGTTCTTCAGTAAAGTACTGGCACAGCCTATCAGACACTGACCAGACGTGATTCTTCCCAACACGAGGTCCACACTATGCAACTTCTAATTTCTGGGGCATGCTGTGGCCTAACCAGCCTCTCTCTGTTGAACCCTGTGGCTCCTCAGAGTACCATTTGAAATCCCTGCTCTTTCTAAAATTATTTAAAAGCTGTGATACCATATTTTAGAAAATATCCCTCATGTTTCAGAAGTTATACTTTATAATAAAATATTTTTATGCTTTTTGTGACCTTTTTTCTTCTTTTTAGTTTAAACTCATGTTTTCTTTACTAAAATGTCTAGAGGTAAGCAGATTGCCTATTTGCCAGAATATTCCTAGTACACATGATAATACATTCTTGAAGAATGTCATATAAGTATCCAATAATTAGGAATATTTTTGCTCGCAAGTACTAAAAAGCTATAAATTGAAATGTTTTCACAATATATTTTAAAAATACCCAAAATGATAGTGGAAATGGTAGCTCTGATTTCACCAGAAGCAAGATAGAACATTTTAACTGGTAATCTTTATTTCCTTTAGGGTTTAATGAAGAAATTCATTCGATGTTCTACACGTGTAACTGTGGGAACTATTAAAAAATTTCTAAGTTTAAAACTAAAACTTCCAAGTTCTTATGAGGTAAGTTAAATAATATCTAAGCTTGATCATTGTGATAATTCTGATTTGAAGTAAAATTCTAACAAAAGTGAAAACTGAGAATATATTCAAATTAATTTTTGTGGAAACTTTGGTTATTTTCATGTTAAAAATTTAATTTTCAGAATGTATTATTCTACTTAGGTAATATGTATTTTCTAATTGAACATATCCTGAATAAACTATGATACTAATACATTTAGTGTTTTATAATTAGAAGAGATATTTAAAGAACTTAACATTAAGTACTCCCAAAATAAATATACCACTAAATGTATTCATGCTTTAGGGTATGTCATTTTTATGTGAGATCTTTGAGATCCATTATTACCAATTCTTTATAGACTTCTTCAGAATGTAAAACATTGTCTTTTTATCACAAGGAATTTCATAAGTAATCACAGTTCCATGAAATGCAGAAGTGGTTTTGTTTAGCACTAGATAAAACTAACATATTATAGCTGCATAAATGTAGTTTGCCAGTTTATTTACAGAAGAGGTAAACTGCCGTGATATTGATCACAGCATAGCTTGTCATGTGTTCCATGTTTAGAGAATGTTTTTAATCCTAGAGTTATGACTAAAACATAGTAAGGAAATATGGCTATCATTTCTAACCTGCCTAAATGATAATCTTACAACTCATTAATTTCCCCTTCTTCCCTTTCGAGTTCTGATAGCAGCTAGAAAATTCAAGACCTGGCCGGGCATGGTGGCTCATGCCTGTAATCCCAGCACTTGGGGAGGCTGAGGCTGGTGGGTCACATCAGGTCAAGAGTTTGAGACCAACCTGGCCAACGTGGTAAAACTCCGTGTCTACTAAAAATATAAACATTAGCCAGGTGTGGTGGTGGACGCCTGTAATCTCAGCTACTCAGGAGGACATGGCAATAATCACTTACTTGAACCTGGGAGGCAGAGGTTGCAGTGACCCAAGATCATGCCACTGCACTTCGACCTGGGCAACAGAGTGAGACTCCATCTCAAAAAGAAAAAAAAGAAAAGAAAATTAAAGACCAGGACTAGTTTCCTGTATAAACAAAGACATCAAAGGAAAGGCAGCATAGTTTTTCTGGCTTATCTGCAGTAATATGAATATCATGAAGAGTCATCAGAGGAGAAATAAAATGTGATAGACATTAACAGGTATTATGTCCATGTTTTGAGGAAGCCTCTGATCCTGAGCTTATTTGAAAATTTCTTTCAGATGACTAGTCTATGGGTTGAAAATTGTTATTATGGCATGGTTCTACAAATATTTTTTAAAATTCTAGAGACATCAACTTTTAGGAAAATATTATGGAAGTATCAAAGCCCAATGTACTTGGTAAAAATAAATGATAGTAACAATGTATGGATACAACTACAGTGAAAAATAGACAATAAATTGTTTTTATGATTTGGTTTGCCCTTTATTTTCTTCACACAAAATACCATGTGTGGTTTTATTTCCTTTTAAGTCTAATTCATTGAGTTAACATTTTCTAATTTTTAGGAAGCTGTTATTACTAAGAGAACTATTACTCTTACATAGTCTTACTTCTGGCATGTATATATTTCCCTTTAAACAAAGATGGAAGGGGGACAGATTCAGTACACTGACACCTCCTTATGTATCCCAATTCAAAGGACTTTTCCTATGACTTTTGGGAATCTTTTTCAGTTCCCCACTTACTTTGCTGCCTAGCATGCAAGGGGATGGTTTAATGAAATACCTGACAGCTGAAGCTTTTGTAACAGCATTGCTAACTGGGGCAAGATAGTTTAGTTGTTAAATGACACTAACAGATGCAGTATACGTGATTAGCAAAGTGCATCCTAAGTAAGACCCTTTACTTTGCTTATGAATTAATTTACAAAAAAGATTTAAAAAATGAAATTATCTCCTTTATTCTTTCAAAAGTTAATAAAATAATGCCTGAAAAACATTTTGAGGTCCATATAAGTCATAAATCATCAAAAAATCAATAATTTTGCTTTACATGTCTAATACAATTAACTGAAACTATACTCATCTTAAAGTTCAGAACTATAGTCTCTGTCAAGCCAGATGCAGAATTACTTAAAACTCATTCTTCTTCCCCTCCCACACTTCAAATGAAATCTTTCCAGTTTGTTTTTAATAGCTAGAGAACTAAAATATTATTTTATTTATAGGGATCGATGATAAACATTTGCTTAATTATGCTTTCTTGAATTAGTGAATTATAGCCACAGTTCCTGTAGCCTTCCTAAAGATTTAGGGGTTGTTCGGTTCCTGCAACTTGGAGCAAAAGTTAACGCTGATAAGTACGCTTTTTCGAAGCTTTGTGCAAAGTGGGAAGAGGATCCTGTAAGTATTGTGCAAATTACCAGCCAGGCAAACCAGAGAAGCCAGACAGCCCTAAGAGACACAGATCTGTGGCATAGTCCTAACCTTTGTATCAAATTAATAACTACTGGTAATTACTGAAAATTCTCATATACCTTTAAGGCCCCATAAATCATTGTATCTACATTCATTCATTTCCCTCTTCAACCCCAAACTAATAAGAAGAAAGTAATCCCTTCAAATCTTGGGAAGGTAAAAGAATTCTGAGAGAGAAATTGAGAAGCCGAAGGAGCTGAGAGGAACTGTGAGGTTTCTGCAGGTTCTTGTTCAGAAAGGAGCAGTCACAGAACTATGCCTTAAACCGCTAAGAGACATGACGGAGATTTGGACTAAGAAAGGTTACATTGCATTTGTAAATTATGTGTATGAACTTGAGATACAGGTATATGGCACAAGATAAACAGTATCTTGTGTATAGTATACAGCATAGTAACACTATATAAGTAACACATCCAAATTGTTAATGCTTTAGGAGAAGAATAAATGCTTCCTATTGAAAATAATGATAATACTTTTGTTCCAACTATTTGAATATTTTTTGAAATTTCAAAAAATATGCAAAATACTTCTGAATTCAACAGTATGTTAATAGATCTACAATTATTCTTTTTAAAGTTGGATGTGCTGTGCAATGGTGAAATTATGGGGAAGGATCATACTATGGAATTCATCTACATGACAAGATGGCGACTAAGAGGCGAAAACGTAAATTGCTTTTATATTTACCTATGTGTTTATTTAGTTATATACCATTATGTTACTCAAATTTAACAATATTTGAAACTAAAAAAGACAAACTAGCTTGAGAAGGAGAAGAAACTGGTTCTTCTTGCTACTGTTTCTCCTAGCACTCTGAAAATTGGTCCTATGTATAAATCAAGGTCTGTAGTAAATGTGATTGTATTGGATTTAAAGTGAGATGAAAACCCTGTCTAAATATGTTCAGGACTCTACTAACCAAGACAGAGAAGATGACATATTTTTTAAACCCAATAAATTGTTGGAACATTTATGTATATGGAATGGGAGTGGGGGAAACTAAGTTCTCTCCTAATATGATTAATGGTTGATAAGGGTGTATATTTTTGGTTGTGGTAGAGGGGACAGATAGGGTGGAATCTAAATAAACTTCTTTCAGGTACCTCCTTTTCGTTGAAAATATAAACTCGGACTTAAGGGTAAGTGAGTTTGCAGTGCTTTCTGATGCCAGAATTAGATTATTGTGCCTTAGGCACTAAGCATATGGGAGAAATGATTCAAAGGAGAAAACCAAAGAAAACCCAAAAAACCCAAAAGGCGAACTTTGTATTTTGAACTATATCTTTGATTCTGGTTAATTTTGTAGGACTGATATATGAGACTGAGGTATGAGACTAAGGAATACAATAGTAACTTAGGTTCTACTAAGTTCTATAGTAGTAACTATAACTTAGGTTCAAGCATGGGATATTAGGCAAATTTGAGGTACTAGGGATTATAGGACTGATATATGAAACTAAGGAATACAGCAGTAATGCTATCAGAAATTATCTTCATAATCTGAGTGCATAAATAAACATGAATTAAGATTGACTAGAAGCTTGGAGTAGATAACATCTAAGATTATCTTTTGGACATTAAGATTCTGTGGTGTTTATGATATAATATGCCATACTCTGTGTAATTTATTCTGTAAACTAGGGTTGTTACATTTTCTCATGAAAATGTAAATTATAAAAAAAACACAAAATTAAGACATTTGACCTCACACAGTAATAAGCAATATAGAATCCAGATATAATGAGGGTTGTCATGTTACAGTATTTCCAAAACATATTTATATTAAATGTAAACATTTGTGGAATTATTACAAAACAAGCCTCAAAAACTCATTGCCTATTGCCTTATGGGTAAGATATTTGGCTCTTTTGCAGAAGAAATGTCTTGATACTATATAATAATAAATGAAGCACCTACATTTGTAAATCAGCAGTTTTTTTCCTGCTTGAGATGTAGTAAAAGCCCTGGTTAAAGCCTTCCTTGTGAGACTGAACACTTTTGCTAACAGCGGAAAGCAGGAAGAAAAAATTACATTCTAATACCAGCCACCAAATAGTGTGTGCCCTTGAAGAACTCATCAAACATCTTTGTGGCTCATATTTTTAAAAATCTACCTTTGTATTTGGTACATTACAACCTGCCTTTCTGTAACATTTTATGTTTTAAATGACTGTACATATATCAGTCACCCTCAGTTAATCCTTACAATCAAAATGTTCCAGGTACCAGGTACAGATTGCGCAGGTAGTAAATTCTTTCTTACCCAACACTGTTGAGGAATGGATATTATGATATTACACATCGTATTGTATTGAATGTAACTTCAGCTTTCTTTGATAGTTTAGCGGGCATTGCAGTGTGTTTTAGTGATTGAAATCACCATGATGAATAGGCTTGCCTTAAGGTTAAAGAGATGTAAGTGGTCATCCACTGCATGACCTCTACAAGTGGCTCACTTGTTCTTTACAAGATCTCCCAAAGTTGCCCCAACTGCCATTATTTTAATGTCAAAGTATGAAAGAGCTAATTTATAGACATTTTTAGTAAGAGACTATGATTTAAATCAGTCCTTACTGTAATTACATTTCTGATTACATATTTGTGAATAGTTTAAAATTTTTGGTTGTTTAAGGCATACTTTAATAAAAGTTCAAAAAGTGCTTCAGTAGCTATGGTTTATCATTCAGGTGGAAACTAAACCAATAAACAGAAAAATTACTACCTTTTACATTTAGTGCAACAGTAAAATAATATATTAGCCCATTTCATTTCTTGGTGTGACAAACCTGTTTTTTAGTTGCTGTCCTTCTCCAAACCTGTTTCACCCTCAGTCATCACAATCTCAGTAGTTCTAAGATTGGTAGCTCCGTTTTACCAGTTACTCAGACTAAAATGCCTGATGTCAGCACTGATTGCTGCCTTTTTCTTTCATCCATCCTTTCTTAGCAAATTCTGTAACCTTCACCATCAAAATGTACATTCAGAATCCAGCTATGTCTCACTTCGTCCACTTCACTACTGGTCCAGCCCACCACCACCATTCTCCTAGCAAGGCTCCGTGCCACCACCCTTGCCCCACCTCCATCTTCATCTCACACAGCCGCCAGCATGATCCTCTTAAAACAGGTTAGAACATACCCACTCCGTTCTCTGATTCCTCCAATGCTGTTTAATTTACGTAAAATCCAGAATCTTTCTAGAGACCTACATATATGGCCCCCATACAGCCTTCCCCAGATGCTCGCTCTCCTCATTTATTCTGTCTCCCTGGCCCCACAGCACTCCAGCCACACTGGCCTGTTTTCTCAACCACACCCCACTTACCCTCACCTCCCCCGGTATCCAGCTAACTTATTTCCTTTACCCCCTTCACCTAAATAAGTTTGCTTCTATGTCACCTTCTCAATGAGGCCTCTGATCTCCTCTAAAACTACAACCCCCTCTCCCTATGGCATTCTTATTCCCTTTTCATGCCTTATTGTTTTCCACAATATTTCACCTCTGACATATTATGCCTCTTATTTATATGTTTATTGTTTGTCCCCAAGTAAAATATAATCTGAGGACAGGGATTTTTGTTTGTTCACTGCTAAATCTCCAGCACCTAGGGCAGTGCCCAGCATATATACGCAATACTTGTTCAAAGAGTAAATTGAATGAAAATGTTATCTTTTATAAGATAATGATTATGTGAAATATATCATAAAGATAATTTTTATTTATCTGAATCTCAGCTTCCTTTTTTTCTGTTAAATTTTCAATTTTTGTTCAGCTTCCAATTACGAATTAATATAATATTAATAGATGAATTCTGACAGTTGAGTGACATGGACGAATGCAGCCATATCACTAAAACAATCATTTCCTGATTAAGCTCCTGAAGCATATTGTTGTGATCACATCCCTTCTTATTTCATCATCCACTGCCAGCAGGATGCCAGGATGTCTGAAGAGCTCTTATTAGTCTACCTATTGGCTAACTAGCTCTGCCTTGGGCTGGATTCAGCTGATTTCCTAAACTAATGACCGCTATGTGGTTCTTTTACTTGTTTCTATTGCTTTTTTGTATTAAACATTTAAAGCTACCCAAAATTAATTTATTTATACAAAAACACAAGGCTAAGATTCTAATTTATTTCAAATTGTTTTTACATCAGAAATACAGTATATTGAATATTGAATAATCCATATTTAACTTTATTGTTTTGAGATGTCACCATGTCTGTGCATATGTGTGTATATATGTGTGTGCGCATATATGTGTGTGTGTGTGTGTGTGTGTGTGTTCCTAGACATTGTTTTGTTCTTGTGAGCAGGTCTTACTCTGTACCAGCATTACACATCATCTACCTTTTATGAAGATCTGATCACATAACACCCCTCTCTGAAACCCTCCAGTTGTCTACTTTCTTTGGGATAAATTTGGATGAAGTTTAAACATGTTTTGTAAGGCAAATAGTTGGGCCTTCTAGGTTGCTTTATGATGTGTATTAGTACCTATTAGGGCAAAATCCCCAATTCTTTTGAAAATTGTGTTGACTAATTTTACCCATTTATTCTTCCAGATGAGCTTTAGAATAGGATTGCGACTGGCACTGGGTTATATTTCTAGATTGATTTGGCTGGAATTGGCATCTTTGCGGGTTTTTTATTCTATTTGGTACTGTGGGATGTCTCCTCATCTATTCTACACACTGTGAATAGATCTGTCATTTTCTTTCCTCCTCGTATTGGATACCACTCTCGGACCCCTGGAGTCTTTCATCTCCGACAAGGGTACTCCATATTCAGATTACCCCTCTACCTTGCTCTACTTCTAGCCTCTTAGGAAGAATCTCAGGATAATTGATTTTGCCTCAATTTCTCAAGTATAGTGGGGTGTTTCCCTGCACCACACGGATTCTGTGCCACTGCTCTCCTTATCTTGGGGCAATTCCACTTCAGGCTAAGCCTGTCTTCTACAGTCCCTGCCCTCTCTAGACCCTTGTCTCCATTGTTATGCATTTTTGAAAGATTTTTATCTTTAGGAATCAAAACAAACAGCTGGTCAGACTTAGCTCTTAAAATTTTCTCAGTTCATATCAGTATTGCCACCTTAAGATTCTATACTCAAGCTTGGCATTAATCTTTTTCTTATTAGTGGGAGAAAAAAGAAAAAAAAAACACGCTTCTTGATCTTTAATGCAAATTTAAATCATCTAAGGATCTTGGTAAAATGCAGATTCTGACTCAGTAGGTCTGGGAATGAGACTCAGGTTACTGTATTTCTAGCAAACTCCCAGGAGATACTAATGCATCTGATCTTTGAACCATCCTTTGAGTAATAGTGTTTCAGGAGATGTGATCTGTGACTACTGACTTTCCCTGTAGTTTCCACATCTATAAATTGAGAATGCAGAATTACAGAATCAGATCTTAGTTTGGAAGGGACTTATGTCATCTGATCTGTCATCCATCTAATACTTGGACTTTCTTCACAATATTCATACCCAGAGGTCATCACATTTTTTGAAACATAAGTGGAATCATATGTATTGTTTTACAACTTTTTAAAAATTTGATAATGTCTTGTGCAGAATCAGTAAACTTTGAAACAATTTTTTAGTACATTAATAATATTCCTTTTGTGTGGCTGTAGCATAATTTGATTAACACACTCGTTTGGTGGACATGTAGATTTTTTTCAAATATTTTGACATTACAAGCAAGGTGTTCCAGTACCTACTACACATATGCAAGCATATCCATTGGCTAGATTCTTAGAAGTGGATTTTCAACAGAGTATGCATGTTTTAAATTTTGGTAGATACAAATTGTCCTCTGAAAAGGTTTTAGTGGATATTATTTGAAATTTACAAACATATCAGTAATGTATGAGAGCATCCATTTTCTGACATCCTCACTAACACTACATATCATCTATTTTGTATTTCTTCTGTGAACTTACCTATCATATTCATTGCCTTGGTTCTTTTTCATCATGTTTGTCTTTTTCTTATTGACTTCTAGGATCTATGTGTTCTGAATGTGAATCTTTTGCTGTTATGTGTTACAGCTATCTTCCAATTGTGTCCTGCTTCCTAGTTTTGCCTCAATTTTTTGATTCTTTAAAATTTGGGTAAAACTAAGAATCAATGAAATATTGCATACTAAAGTGTTAGCAGAGTGTCTGACATGATAAATATTATTTTATTAATAGCTTATGCATATTAACCTTTATTATGATTATAATTCCCTCTTCCTTCACCTAGTTTCATCCCTGAGAGTTTATTGTCAATATCTCTATCCAGCCTTAGCTTTCATCATGGACTCACATTCTTCCTGCTCCCCTTTTCTTGGATGGTTCTCAGTACAGCCCCCTTTTCGCAGCTCATCCTGATTTAGTTTTATCTCTTCCAGCAATCTCTGCCAGTCCAGCACCTAAAGTTACTACACCATGCTTGTCTTCCTTTGCTTTATTTGCATTAGCAGGCAATTGTAAGAAAAGCAAGTTTATACATCTTGACTGATACCAAAGAGATCAATAGAAAAAAAAAAAGAATCACTTAGTGAAATTGCCACTTTCCAGCTTACTCTTGTTGAACCCTGTTTAGGATTTTCAATGTTACGCAAAGTCTGATAGACCAGAGCTTGGGGACTCTTGGGAGCAAAAGGAGAAGGTTGCTAAAGGAGAGCCGAGCTGTGCCCGCCTTACAGCATGTTGATGCACACTGTACCCAAAATCAAGGACTGACTGTTAGAGAAAAAAATTACTAAAGTATTTTGGGAAAATAGAAAATTCCTTAATTTTTATTTAAAAGCCTAGAAATATATTTGTTTTAATCAGTGCTTATTTAAATCTTTCAAAGTATATCTTTTAAAAACCTGCTTTGCTATGTTAGAAATATCCTGGTTAATTTGTACCTTATTTTTTATGTATTTAATTTTTCCATTTTGAAAAGTATGCAATGTTGAATTCATATATGCATAATTTTAAAGTATACATTTTATGTTTTATAGTCCACTTACAATTAAAATTATATTTAATAAGAGTTTAGCATAATATTGAAGAATTAGGATTTGGGAATGAGTTTTTTAATGTGAATAAACTGTTTTAAAGTAGTAGGTTAACAAATGAATCTACTCCGTAGTTTTAAAGTGTGTTCACTCATTGCTTTACTCATAAATCTGATGGCTGATGTATGCCAGTTCTGGGCCTTAGCTATTAAGACCACAAATGTGACTAAAATATAGATTCAAGGAGCTCACAATCTAATGCTAATATAATCAGCAATATAAAGCAATGTAAAGAACCTACTATATAACAGAAAGTAGATGCCTTATAGGTTGAGCGGAGTTCCGTGTCCCTCTCAGAGCTCTGATTTCCTTGAACAGTATTACTTTCAGGGGAAGCTGAAGAAGAGATCTGGGAGAGACTGATCAGAGGAAGGTATGGAAGAATGAGGATGTCCCTCATGTATGCAAGAAGTGAGGTTTTCCCAGGAAATAGTATTTGTAAAGGATATAGAAAGGAGAGGCCACCATTTTTGCATTTGCAGAATATTAAAACTCATATCTAGATGCTAAAATTACTTCAAGCTAAATTTTACCAGTTACTAAGTTATTAAAATCTTTTTTCAAAAACAACCACCATTTTTTTGGAAAGTGTTTATTTACCATTAATCATGTTGACTCTTGTGTTTGACGTTAAACTATTTTAAATAATCAATTTTAAATATGTGTCCAGTTGTGGATGCCTCTTATCTGATGAGTTCATCTCCTCCGCAGTTTCGGTGTCTGAACTGCTCAGCTTCGCAAGTCTGCTCTCAGGATGGCCCTTTGTATCAGGTAAGAGGCACTCACGACTGTACATATGACCATCATGACACCATGGCGGTGAGCACATTCATCCCAAACTCAATTCCTAAGACATTTAACTTTGTAAAACTAATTGTTACTGGAGCTACAAAAAGTTATCTTTTCAACTTATAAACCCAAGATTTCCCATTATTTTGGTTCTCCTGAGTTATCTATTTAATTTTACTGAACTAAAAAATTGGAAATGTTAAGGCTATCATTTATGAATCAAGAGTTTTTAATAATTACTACTTTCAGTCCTTGAGAAATCTCTGCTCCATATTGGATTTTGAGATGTTACTTTCTTTGTATGAATGTTATTTTTTAGTGAATCATTCAACCACAAGTGAAATATAAAATGCCAGATTAGGTGAATCTAAATAACAGCAACAGCTGATTCTAATTATGAGCTTGCTTATTAGCCCTTCCCTAGTACTTTACTTGGGTTACCTCTTTAAAAATGATAGTGAGCTGATTTAATAATGCATTAAGAAAACTTGAACATGTGTCTGAGGAAAGTTTATCTGATAAAGATACATTTTAAAAATTTGAGAAACAGACAAGGGTATAGTAAAGATTATTGTTGGGTACAGACGTGATTGAAGATCAACCTTAATCCTGTGAATTAATCATACCATTTCTTTAAAATATCCGTTGTTGGGCCAGGCATGGTGGCTCATGCTTGTAATCCCAGCACTTTGTGAGGCTGAGGATGTAGGATTGCTTGAGGCCAGGGGTTCGAGAACAGTCTGGGCAATATAGCAAGATTAAAAAAAAATTGTTTTTTAATAAACTTTAGGCCAGACATGGTGGCTCACCTCTGTAATCTCAGCACTTTGGGAGGCTGAGGCGGGCAGATCTCTTGTGTCCAGGAGTTTGAGACCAGCCTTGACAACATGGTGAAACCCTGTTCCTACAAAAAAAACAAAAATTAGCTGGGTGTGGTGGCACACCCCTGTAGTCCCAGCTACTAAGGAGGTTGAGGCAGGAGAGTCACTTGAGCCCAGGAGGTGGAGGTTGCAGTGAACTGAGATTGTGCCACTGCACTCCAGCCTGGGTGACAGAGCAAGACTCTGTCTCAAACAAATAAATAATAAAATAATAAAATCCAACGTTCTTTTATTTCAGTAATTAAAGTAGTCTTCATCTTTATTTCCTTGGAGCCAGGGAGAAAGGATAATTGTAATTATATAACAAACTTAACTGGCATACTTACCTCCAGTGTTACAGTTTTGGAGTTGGGACAAATGAATGTATGTTAAGCATTAAAAGAATCACTTGAAATTGCTAATTGAAAACATTTAATTAGCAGTTATCTAGAATTTTCTTCAGCCTTTTGTCAGTGCTCTATGACATGGGAATTCTCATGCCTTCATTAAAATGTGTTCTTTTTGATACATACTCTTTAAGTCCTAGCTTTTCAGCAATGTAGTAAGTAAATTTAACATCTCTGAAGGCCAAGTCATTGAGGGAGAAAGATCATTCTTCTCTTTATGCAGATAAGGGTCTGGGGTACATAATGTAACTGAGCTGCTGAGATTTGTGTATATCCGAGGTATATAGATGTTTCAGCTGCTTTAGCCTCATGGCTGATTTGGGGATGCTGAAATGTAACGATAACACTGCCTGTAGCTATAACCTGTGCAATGCGTGGCTTTCTGCTTTTACTCTTGGTGTTGATGTCTATATATTTCCTTAGAAATGAAGATGTCCTTAAACCATGATCCAAAGTATTAGGGAAAAACTGGAGTGAGACCAAATTTCTAAATCCATACAAATTTCCTTTTCTTCCTTCAACACCTCATTAATGGCTTATAGTCCTGTAAGAAAATTGAACTTGTAGCTAATAGGATGCACTCTTAACTTCCTGAAAGGATACCTAAATGGTTTTATGGTCAGAATTCTCTCTAATTTTCAAGGAATAAATCATTCCTATGCTGTATCTATTGTTAATCATTAGAAAAGGTGGAAACTTTCCAATTTGCCATTCTTAATAGCAAAAACTGACAGAGAACCCACAATTAGAAAACGGGTACCAAATCTTATTTTGAATATAAATAAGTGATAAATAATACACTAATATAGTAAGATAATAGTAAACCAAGGCCTAATATCATTTTTTATCAGAAATGAAGGAATGACTTAATATTGGGAGAATGGGATTAAAAATATATATATAAAATATACATATATTTTATACATATATACTCTAGGTTAAAAATCATCAGTAGATACTGAAAAGGTGTTTGATAAAATTCAATGTGAAGTCCTGATGTTTTCCTATTGAAAAGTTTTTCAAAACAACAGAAAATTGCAATGATTATACAAAGGAATATTCTTTACGATTACCTAGATTCATCAGTTAACATTTTGCCACATTTTTTGCCTCCTCTTCCCCTCTCTTTCTCTTCTCATCTCCTTATTAATTAATCTGTGTGTGTGTGTGTGTGTGTGTGTGTATACATATAATTTAATCATTTAAAAGTAAATTGCAGGTATCAGGAAAATTGACCACTAAACAGTTCAGCATATATTTCTTAAGAACAGAGACCTTCTCATATATATACAGAATTCCATTTTATACCTAAGAAATTTAAATAGTACATTACATTTTATAGAGATGCCAGTTCACCCCTCAATTAAATTATAGAGTTAAATGTAATTCCAAACACACTTTTACCAGATCTTTGTTTAAGATGACAAAGTCAGTCATTCTAAAGCTCATAAGGAAATATCAACAGGTGCTTCTGATCAGTCATGTTTTTACAGAGTAATGAGAGGGAATGTGTACTACCACATACTAAAGCATATTTTAAAGTTGAAGTAATTAAAATAGGGTCTTGCCTTAAATATAGACATATGAATAAAAAGAATAGCTCAGCAACAGACCCTAGTATGTATGAGTCTCTAAAGAGGGTATTTCAAATTAATGCAGTAAAATGATTAACAAATATCTATTGAGTATTATGCATTGGGCACTCTTCTAGGCCTTTGAGGGTACAGAAGTAAAAATGAACATGAATCTTTTCTTTCATGGAACTTACACTAATGATGGTAACAGACAAAAAATATAAACATGTTAAAATTTATAGTGTTAGAAGAAAAAGTAAAATAGATAAATAGAATAGTTTTGATAAGATAGCCAAGAGAAGCCCTCTTGGAGGTGGTGATTGTTGATCAAAAGAAATTGAGAGATGTTGCCATGTGAATATCTGAGGTAGAGCACTGAAGGCTGAGGGAACACACTGCAAAGGCCCTGAGAATTGATTATATCTGGTTGTTTGAGAATAGCAAGGAGGACAGTGGGGCTGGAACATGACAGTGCATAAGGGCCGATTGGTAATAGTGCACTCAGGAATGTAATGTAGGGTGCAGATCTAGTAGGATTTGTTTTCAATTAATTATACTGAGACTGTGGGTGGGGAATTCAATTCCACCTCACATTTTACATCAGTATAGGTTTATGATGGCTCAAGATGGTAAATATTTTAAATGATACTATAAAAGATCAAGAAGAAAATATAGTTGAAGAACTGATCTCAGAGTGGGGATGGCCTTTCACAGTGTACCTAAAAAAATTGAATTGACTATTAATATTAAAAGCACATGGCAAAAATATCATAAAATATATTTATAATGTATGAGAAAGGTTTAATGTTTTTAATACATAAAGAATTCATACAAATATGTAAGAAAAATCCCAACTTTTCATAAAAATGAGCAAAGGACATGATCAGGCAAGATACATAAGGAAACACAGTGGGCTAATAAACATATAAAAATGAGTAACTTTCTTAGAAGTCAAGAAATGAAAAAAAATACTATTTTATGCTTATTAGATTGCCAAATTAAGAGGTGGGAAAAGATAGTAATCATTATTGATGAGGCTATAGAGGAATGGGCATTCAAATTTCTTTTAAAAATGTAGAAAAATGAAACTACTTTTTTTTTTTGTTTTTTGTTTTTTGTTTTTTTGAGATGGAGTCTCGCTCTGTTGCCAGGCTGAAATGCAGTGGCGCGATCTCAGCTCACTGCAACCTCCGTCTCCCAGGTTCAAGTGATTCTCCTGCCTCAGCCTCCTGAGTAGCTGGGATTACAGGCATGTGCCACCATGCCCGGCTAGGTTTTTTTGTTTTGTTTTGTTTTTGTATTTTTAGTAGAGACGGGGTTTCACCATTTTGGCCAGGATGTTCTTGATCTCTTGACCTCGTGATCCACCCGCCTCGGCCTCCCAAAGTGCTGGGATTACAGGCGTGAGCCACCGCGCCCATCCAGAACTACCTTCTTGAAGACCAGTGTAACAGTATTGATCAAAAAGCTCTTTAAAATGTGTATGCTGTTTGAACTAGCAGTTCCACTTTTAGGAATCTATCCTGGGGCAAAAGAAATAGATTGGTGGGTTAAGATTAAGTTATAATAGCAAAGGAGAAAAGGACTAAACTCAAATGTACAGCAAAAGGAGACTTACTGATAACTCACAGTTCATTTCTATAACAGCATAATATACAGCTGTTAAAAATTATGTAGGACCATATCAAATGGTATGGAAATAGGTTTGTGGAATTGCTAAATGTATAAAAAATTTAAATGATACTAAACAATGTGTTTAGCATGATTCTAGTTTTGAAAAAAAAAAACGAATGTAGATAAAATGAGTAGAGGAATATACACTAAAATTATTATGGTAGTTACCTTTGGATGGTAGGATTTAAATATTTTTCCTTTTTTTCTTGATACCATTCTGTATTTTCCAAATCTACAGTAAAAACAAGTTTTGACAAAAATAATTCATTCTTTAAGGAAAAAAGTATATCAAAGACAGTTTTATCATTTTCTAAAATTATTTGAAATGTATTCTCTAAGTATCTGTTCTTTATTTTTATTACATAATGAGACTTGAGGACTAGAAACTGTAATGTAGGTCTATTTAATGCAGTCACTTAACACTAAGAGGTAATTATATGCCACATTTCATTATTGTTAGTGTGGTGCCATTTTATTTCAGAAAACAAACCGAAACACAAATAGAACTTAAAATATACCTTTACAATTTTCAGTGTTGTGACACATTTCAATAAAATTATTAAACTTCATATGTTCTTATAGAACACACACAAATGGCTACTTGGGGGAGAAAAGAAAATTATTTTCAGCCCAAAACTGAGAAAATCCCAAGCATTACCAATCAAGCCATTTTACTTCCCTCTGTACCTTTATCCCTAGTAGAACTGATGATGGATACTTCTATATATGATGAATGCATTCTAAAATGAGTGGCTTATGTATTTGCAGAGAGTGTGCAGATTCAATAGAATCGGGAATCAAACGCAAAACTAGAGCAGTTATCATAGTGAAGGGCAAGCTGTGGGTTGGGTGACGTAGAATGGAAAGGATGTTGGTCATCTCAGAATCTCTCTGGGCTTCAGAAACATCCAGAGTTTAGTAAAATGGAGATATCTGTGTCTTACTCCTTCCCAGGTATTCTGATTCAGGGGGAACTAAATAAAGTTTAAAATAAAAACAAGTAAAACCAAAACAGTTTTAGAAGTTTTAGATCCTGGAAACCCTGAGAGACTGTCTGAGACTTTTACACTTTTACTCCAGCCCTTAGACAGCTGTGGTAGCATCTGCTGTACTTCAGCTGGGAGAGCAAGACCTAGGGCATTTGTATTCCTACCCTCTAGTTCCATCTTGAGCTGAATGGTTACAGATTCCTACACTGAGTCGTCCCAGTGTGTAGCATAGCTATAGTAAGCACTGAAATGGTCATTTTTCAGGATTGTTATGTCTCAGTCTAGCCCTTTTATCTATATGAAAGAATACAAAGTTCTCTATACCGTATTTTTGTATTCATGTATACTAAGATGGAGAAACATCAGTCAGTGGCCATCTCAGCCCCTTCTTGATTCCATAAAATTAGCTCCTCAAATTTCATTTTAAGAGGGGGTATCTGCAGATTTAAGGAAAGGAGAAACCACTGATGTTTTGGTTCTATAAGATATGGTACAGGGTAAAAACAAACACAGAGGTAGCGTGGCATATGCCATATGCCTTTATCCCAAAGAAGCTGTTTTCTCTCTAGTTCTGTATGATAGCCAGATGTATGATACCTTTTCTACATAGTGACATGAAGAACAATATGAACCATTCGGTTATTTTATGTTGTAGTAAAATCCAAATGTTTATTAGTATCAACTGTTGAAAGGAGGCAGTGACCTAAATGTTTCATGTAACAATTAGCTACTTTTTCAATATTTTTAAAGGATCATTAAAATAAATTTTAAATTAAAAAAAATGTGTCAAACTTGTAAGAAATGTGATTTGTGAACACTACTCCAGTTTTACAGGTTCCTAGCAGAGGGGGTCTCTTCGTTGATTTGTGATTTAGTGGGCTCTCACCAGCCTAAGCTGTAGTGGAATCCAGGCTGCTGATTTGTCTTGTTCGCCTCATAGGGTTACTAACTGAATGCCTATAAGCAGGGTATGTAACTTTCAGTCGTCCCCAGGTCTTGCCTCTTCTAAGTGTTGTGCTGGTACTAGTCATATATACAACCTGCATCATGTCTGTAGACCTTTAAACTTGACCTCTGCTGCATATTATTGAAAACTTGACTGATTACAGAAAAATAATGGCAATCAAAAGAAATCGAGTTTTAATGGTAACTCAAATTTTAACTGTTGTAATCTCTAGTACCAGGAAATATTGTAAATTATAACCCCAAATTCTTAAAATCTTTGTATATAAACTGTATTGTTTTTATCCAAGTACAGTCTTATTCATTATCTGTCTTTATTTTGTAGTCATACCCTATGGTATTGCAGTATCGACCAAGAATTGATTTTGGTTAGATGAAGGGGCCCAGACCTCACTGAGATGAATCCTGCACTATTTGTTTACTCGTCAACAGATTGCACAGTTAATGGTGTGTGGACTAGAGGAACACAACCAGATTTTCAGCATGCAAATAAGGCCATTGTCTATCTCTCAATTGTCAGTTGCATTCATGTTGTTTCTATTAGGAGCAAACCAAGTGCCATTCTGCTACTGAACCATCTGCATAAGGTATTTGTGTTGTCTCAAAGTGTGCAAGTCATGGTTAAAATCAGTTAGGTGTGCCGCCATGATTCAACCTTCTGAATATTTTGCTTGCCTGTTCCAAGATTGTTCTAATGTTTAATTACACTAGTAAAATGGCTCAATTTTTGTGGTGTTGCAGTTTTCACATACTTACTATTTTATTCTTGTTTAAATAGCGTACTGTACAAGAAACTAATAATTATATCTTGAAATTATTTTGTATGGAAATATATTTAGAAAAGTGGTTTTTGAGCCACTGTCTTGTTCTTGGTAAGCTTTTTGTGTGAAAAAGTTCATTCTTGAGTGTGCAAGTCCTTTTGCCAAGAATTCCAGTTATTCTGTAACATTAGAGCACAACATAATTGTAGACATTCTAAGCATCTGTCCGTGTAGTCTACCAATTGCACAAGGAAGGCATGTTAGCCCTCCAGACTGAAAATGTATGTGACCTCTTGAACTGAAGTTAGATTCCCAACCATTCAAAATGTTGGCAGCTGATCACATTTACTTTTGATAAAATTAATGTGTAAGTAAGGTTAATCTTCTTTCATAATGCCTTATGACAAGCAGGTGCTGCTTCATGGAAATGTCATTGTATAGCTCATTTCATGTATCATTACATTGTTGCTGTCATTTAATGAGTGCATTATTTCTCTTTTTAAGTTGGCCTTAGGTATATGTCATTGTGGCATGCAGAGGGTTATGATGATTTTAAATATTAGGATGTTTAGAGCACATAACATTAGCTATTTTATGGATTTCAAAAGTCTCAAAACAGTTGTAGATTAAAACTGTTAGTTACCTTTCACATTTCCAAACTTTGTGCATAAAATAGAATAAATGCAGTATAGAACTATGCTAACCAAAATTAATAGGTTAAGGGTATTTTATTTTAAATCCTGTAGTAATTGGGGAAATGAGATTATTATTTTATACATGAGTTCATTAAGATCAGAAATACAAAATGTCTTGTATTTTGCAGTTTTGTTAAGTCTTCCATTCATTTTAGGATTAGTCTGCAAGTCAAAGAAAGTCTTGTTACCTTAAATTATATGAAAACTGTCATTTTAAATCTTTTAAAATTTACAGTTTTCAAAAAACTTATTTGGAAATAGCTTTGAAACAAACAAGCTAACCTTTGAAACTTAGGAAAAAATCTTGAAAGTTAGGGAAAATATTTGTTTGAGAAATATGACATGAGCACAACCTGTGTGTTACACACATTTAGGTTTTATACTGCATATGTGGTAAATGTGCCACATTTTCCAGTAAAATGTATCAGAAATCAAGCCTTCTGAATTTCAAAATGATTCTTAGAAATAAGATATTGTACAACTCTAGCAAACATACAAACTACAGCTAAATCTTAATATGTTTCACTACGTAAAAGGCTGAAACTTCATAATTATCTTTTCCTTGTATCTTTTTTTGAGTCAAAAAGTCTATTAAATTTTTCTGTTGTTCTAACTTTGGTGAAAAAGGTTAAGGCAATACTTTCTTAACTTTGTTTTGTTAGATTGTTTTTGTTCTTGCAATGGCTCACAAGCACTTAAAAGAATTTAAAAGGCAGATTTTCGTTAACTACAAATGGCTGAAAAAACTGAATTTATTATCTAGCTACAGAAATTATTTTTCTATGCTGTGAAACTCAGTTCCCAGACATCCCTAAGAACTTTTACAAATTATTATAAATTTGTCACACCTAGGTCAGTGATTAAAATAGTGTTTTGCAAATAGAATTTTAATTAACTCAAAACGAATTGAGTGCATTTTTAAAAATCACAAGTGAGACTTTGATGTTTTGACCCTCCAGCCAAAACTTAATGGCCATAAATGAATTTTATTTACAAAATCTCTTTAAATTTGGCTAGTTGCCTTGTCATATTAATTTCACTATTTTCCAAGGAAATATATAGGAAGCAATTATGAAACAGAATAGTTTTGTATAGAATTCTTTTATTTACTGATAATGCATTAACATTTTTATTGAAATGCAATGGAATATGTGCCAAAATATGTGAAAAGCTTACATAAGGAAAGGCATCAATTGTCGTTTGGAGAAAGGTACACATTTTTTTGATGGTCATAAGTTATATAGTATTACTACTAGAATCACAGATTTCTTCAACTGACTTATTTTGGTATATTATTCAACTACAGCTTTCTAAGGATAGGACTACTTTCATGTCTAGTAATACACTGTATTCCCCGTTAATTACCCCTTAAGTCAGGTTGTAGAATTTGCAAGAAACTAGGTATAGAAAAAATGTACAGGCAACTTTTGTGGTTAGCTTTATAAATTTAGGGTGCTTATAAAATGAATTCTTTATATAAATAACCTATAGGAATCATCTGAATCTGTAAAATCAGAGACTAAAACTAAAAGTTTTCTTTAATCTGTTGTTTCTTAAGCAATAAACTGAAAGACCTTTACTTCCATAAAAGATTTTGTTATCTCTTTTATCTGCCTTAGAAATTATAAATATAAAAGGGTCAAGGGAACTTAGATATAAAGAATGACTGTGGTTTATAAACATTACTTTAATTGAAGTAATCACATCAGTTAATAGAGAAATCAAAATATGTATGGCCTTTTCTCTAGATTAGCAAAACACCTTTACAAAGTTTGAAAAAATAAACTAAAATGCTCATTGATGAGGTAATACTCAGTCTGGAGTACAGGTAACTTGGGTAATGCCTTTTAACTACTCTTAGAGAAGTATATTATTTCTTTATACATTAAACATCTATCCCATACTAATGTGCCACATTTTATAAATGTAATGATTTTGCTCAACTACATTACACACTCAAATGTAATCTAAATTTAAACTGATTCTTTAAGAAAAAAAGTGTGTTATATAATATTGTGAACTGTTTAGCTTTACTGAAATATTTAAGAGAAAGTGCCTCATTGCTAAAGTGCATTTCTGTTTTAAATTTACTGCATAAAGTTTAAGTTATCTGTACCTGTCTCTTATGAATGGTTTCCTATCTAAATAGGCTCTTGTAAGTTAATTTTTTGGAAGATTTTCATAAGAATATAGATATCACCAAAGACATTTTACAGTAAATTAATAACCATGTTGGAGAGACGGTTTTAACAGTTTGGAGGTTGGAAATTTTTAGATTGCAATTTAATTTTATATAGTTAGGCAATAACCTTGATTAATTGCTAAAATATCACCAAAGAAAGGCTTTAAACTGAATTTTCTTGGTGAGATCAGTCATATGCAGGCTTTTCTTGCAATAATCAGGACACACTTCCTTTCAAATATGTTTATTGTTTTTCAGCGTCATCTAACAGATATTAGGAAATCCTCAAAGGTGAGAAAGAGATAAACACAACAAATAGCCTTCCTTTGCATGAAAAGTGGGAGAAATACCTACTTTAAAAGAAAGTTGAGATTTTTAATTTGAGAGGCTTTTTATTTCATGGAGGCAGTGTAAACTAAAATTAAGCTTCGATTTAGCTCCTGTATTCTTCGTAATATGAGAAATTTTATTAAAGGCAGACTTTGGTAAAAGTGCCAACACCCTTACTTATATAGAAAAGAGTTCATTCTATGGAATTTATATAAGTAAGGGCTTTCTCTGTATTCAAAATATTTCATAAGAGCCTGTGGTTTTTTTCCCCTTAAAAAGAAACTCTAGACCGGGCACAGTGGCTCACGCCTGTAATCCCAGCACTTTGGGAGGCCGCGGCAGGTGGATCACTTGAGGTCAGGAGTTCAAGACCAGCCTGGTCAACATGGTGAAACCCCATCTCTACTAAAAATACAAAAATTAGCCAGGTGTGGTGGCACACGCCTGTAATCCCAGCTACATGGGGGGCTGAGGCAGGAGAATCTCTTGAACCCAGGAGGTGGAGGTTGCAGTGAGCCGAGATTACACCACTGCACTCCAGCCTGGGTGACAGAGCGAGTCTCCATCTCCAAAAAAATGCAACTCTTTGTCTTATTCCTCAGCACTTAGTTTATTATCATTAGAATTTAGCCATACAGCCAGCTTTGACAAAATGGGTCACAGAACAAGCATGTACATCAAGAGGAAGTTCCATATCCCCCTTGTACCATTTTCCTTGGGAATTCATGCTATGGGCTACCTTAAAGGTAAAACTCATGAAGCCTTTCTGATAGGTCACTAGGTAAATCTCCTTGGAGAGGGTAAAAATGGATGCACACTCTATTACATATTCTGATTTATCATAAGGAATTTTCCAGAAAGCTAAGCTTTATACTAGTAAGATATTGGTTGGTAGTAGGAACTTCAAAAATGAATGAGTTTGCCGTAACTTTAATTTTCTGGATTAGAAACATGAAAACTTGAAATGCAATTATCAATATTTTGTAATATATATTCCTACAGTTTGGGTAAAAATAAGGAACATGTCTGCTAGATCTGGTTTATGAAAAAGTGAAAAATATTAAATACACCAGAGACTCAAACCCTTTCAAGGCACACAATAACTGTTTCTGGATTTACTTGACAAACCTAGTTGAGTAGCATTTTGATGGAAAACATCAGACTGAAAGTTAATTCAGATATACTTAAATGTACAATACAATTTTCAATAGTTTTTATTGCAGTGATGTTTTTCCAATAATTTAAGTAATTCTCTTCCTAGTGTAATACAGTTTTCATAAATAATGTTTACTTGCTTTCCTTATATTTTCGAATAGAATTAAAATGCTTGAGCACTTCCTTTCAGAAAGTTATAAAATTAAAAATAATTATTTTAAATGCTCATTCAAATGTGTCTGTATACTCGTTATGCCCCTTTTTCTATAGTTCCAAACTGAGACTGATTTTTCAGAGATTTTTAATTTTTATAATTTTAAATCTAAAATCAAGTGAAACAGATATGTTAAATACTGAGTCTAGTTTTCTTCCATCTATGGAGCTTCATGGAATAAGAAACTAATCTAGTGTAAATGAAGATTAAATAGTTCTGGGTGATGGAGAGATAGTCAACAAATTTATTTATCCATCCTCTGCACATCAGTCCACTGGAGCAGGAGTTCTACACATTAAAAATGTAATGGGATCAGCCTAGCATTGTTTGGGGTCGGTTTTCTTTTGTAGTATTTTTTAGAATGGGGGTGGGGGCCTAAGTGTCCTTATGAAGCTGTGGTCCGCGACAGGAGCTTGTTGGGGGAGTACCAGGGTTCTGCTGCTTTCCTGCATCTGAGCAACACAACAGAGATCATCAGTTTTAAATAGAGTAGCCCTCACAATCAAAATATCATAGGATATATTGTAAAGTTATGTTGCTAATTTTCCTTTGAAATATAAAATATTTTAAGCTTTTTGTCAAAAGTGGTAACATCTTAATACAAATAAAAACCTTTTTGTGGTTGTAAGATTTAGCTTATAAATCATTCAAATTGAAGTGAAAGAATTACCAGGTCATTGTTAATGACTTAGTCTATTAAGAATATATGTATTTTTGTAAAGGAAAAGCACTTGTAGATATTTAATCAGTACAAGATATGTCTTTTGCAGAAATAAAATGCTGCTTAGAGATTCTCTTTAAATATTTTTTATTTTTGTGCTCAAATGTATTTTCTGTTGATCTATGGAATGTTCTGTACAAAGCTGTATGATTGTACTGTTGGGCTAGATACTTTTTTTTTTTAATCTGGACTTAGCCAAGTATATTTCACCATGTTAAAATATAGTATCTTTGTTATTAAAAATTAAATTGCATAATTTATTGTTGTTTGTCATCTTTAATATTAGTCGCTGTAGCTTGCAGCCTTCATTAAAAATATCTCCTTTAAGTACTAGTCCTGTAGCAAACTTTATTGAAATTTATTGAGTGTTTGAGATCATAAATATTTTCTAAGGATTCTTCAGTTATTTATTTTAAAATGGCACACTGTCCCTCAAATACTACTTAAGGTGTATACACACACACCCTTGGAAGAATTTTTTGTTTTGTTAGATTAATCAAATCCAAAAAAAAACCTTTTGAAAGTAATTAGGAATCAAAGGCAGGCCCAAGTGACTTGAAAGACAGACTGTTTCATTCAGCCAGTTTAGATAGCTAAGCGTTGTTTATGAATACTTTCCATGTACACTTGCCTCAGGAATTCATTAGGCCAAAGCAAGATATTTATGTCAGGAACACTGCGATGGTTTCTAGCTCGGCCCCATTGTGATTTTGATGCCTGAAGCTTTGTCTTACGTTAGTGAAACCATGGAGGTAGCTAGAAACCCCAGTCCTTCAGGGGTTTCAGTGAGATAGGGAAAGCAGCTTTCCTCTGAGCAGAATTTGGCTTTCTTCTGTATTTGAGCTCCACTCTCTTCAAGGCTGCTGCAGAATGGGAAAGAATGTGGAGGACTGCACATGGGAAGTGCTGGAACATGTAGCACACATTGCTTTCATCACATGTCACTGGCCAGAGCATGGCCTCACCTAACTGCAAGCAAGGCCGGAGGACCTAGTGAAGCCACATCCCAAGGAGAAAAAGGAAAATTTTGTGACCTCCTAATGTCTGCCACACCCTACATTTGCAAAAAGAGGTCACAGTTGCCTTAGGTCTTAGAAGGGTGTTGTCCACACAGGCTCAGCACTTATCGTTTCACTAGTTTGGAAAGAGAAAGAGGGGTCTTGCACCCAGGCCAGGCGTGAGAAGCTTGGGAGTCACTCTGCTCTTCATGTGGCTGGGGAACGTGCAGGTAGCATTTTTCTGGAAGGCATGTACCACCCCACTTGGCATTCCAACCCTTGCCGTGGACTTTGCAGTGCCAGGATTTGCCCCTAGCAATCAAATAGAGAATAATGCCTGGAGAGGACAAATATGCAGTGATCACTACCAGTAGAAACCAGCAAAGCCCAGCCTTTCTCACACAGCCCTCCTTCTAGGAAGCCCTGCTCCTCCTTACAAAGCCCCACTCATCCCTACAGAGCCTGCTCCCTCTTCAAAGCCCAGCTGCTCCTCAGGAAGCACCTCCACTACAAAAGCCTCTCCTCCCTGAAAAGACCTGTTCCTGCAAAGAACTTTTGGTCCTCATAGGAAGCCCTGCTCCTCCTACAAGCCCTGTTTCTGCATATAGTGCCTTGCTCTTCCTCAAAAGCTCTGCTTATCCTTATCCTGCTCCTCCTACAAACCCTGCTCTTCTTAGGAATCCCAGCTCCTCCAAAGAATCTCTAGTCCTCCCAAGGAAACCTTGGAAGTCTTGCTCCTCCTGCAAAGTCCTGCTCCTTCTTACAGCGCCCTGCTCCTCTCTACAGATCCCACTGCTCCTACAAAGCCCTGCTCCATCTTACAAAACCTTGTTTCTACAGATACCTCTTCTTCCTCACAAAGGCCTCTTTCTCCTTACAGAGGCCTTTTCCTCCTTCACGGCTTTGCTGTCATACAAAGTCCTGCTCCTTCAGCAAACCCTACTCTTCCTGCGAAGTCCTGCTCCCGCAAAGCCCTGATCTTCCTTAAAAAGCTTTGCTTCCCCTACAAAACCCCACTCTACCTACAAAGCTCTGCTTCGCCTGCAAAGCAATGTTCTTCATACAAAGCATTCCTCCTACTACAAATCACTTCTCCTCCAACAGAGCTCTGCTCATCCTTACGAAGTCCTACTTCTTTAACAATCCCAGCTTATCCTTAGGAAGCCCTGCTCCTCCTAACAATGCCCCGTTTCTCCTACAAAGCACTGCTCCTCCTCACAAAGCACCACTCCTACAAATTCCACGTTATCCTTACAAAGCCCCGCTCCTCGTGCAAACCCTGCCCTTACTTACAAAACCCTCCTTTTTAAAGAGAGCTTCTCCTTTTTCCAATGTCCTGTTGCTCCTAGAAATCCCCGCTTCTTCAAAGTCCAGCTCCTCTTTACAAAGCCCTGCTCTTCCTTCAAAGCCCCAATCCCCCTACAAACCCTACTCCTTTACAGAGCCCTGCTTCTCCCTATAGAGCCTTGCCCTTCCTACAGATCCCTGCTCCTCCTTACAAAGTCCTGATGCTGTTACAAGCACTGTTTCTCCTTACAAATATGTGCTCCTCTTCACAAAGACCTGCTCCTACTTACACAGCCCTGCTCCTCCTACAAAGCCCACTCCTCCTTACAAAGACCTATTCCTTCTAGAAGAGCCCTGCTCCTCCTAAATCCCTGTGCCTCCTACAAAGCCCGCATGCCTCATTACAAAGTACAACTCCTCTTACAAATCTCAGCACCATAACACCCCTTCTCATTAGAAATCGTGCTCCTCCTACCAAGCCTGCTCCACCGTCCAAAACCTTGTTCTTCCTACCAAGGGCTGTTTCTCTTTACAAAACCCTGTTCATCCTACATAGACCAATTTATAGTCCATCATCTCAAGCTTATCCAGACTTCTTTCCCTTTCTATAACACTTAGCTCTCTTACCACAACCACAGTCATTGATGTTTGTTTGCCCTCCCATTAGAGTGTGAGCTTTGAAAGAATGCTGACTTGGTCACTGTGGTATATCCCCACCCTCACAGACACGCACACTTGCATAGTTACTGGCACCAGTATACAGTGGGGAAAGAAACTGAATTTCAGAAACATAAGCATTGCTGATATAGATTTCAGCACTTTGCCAGACAATATCCTCTCCCCCCACTGGCTCCATCTCCGACTTCAGAACTTTGGTATAGTAAGTATATGAAAGATGGCAAGGTTCCAGGTGGCCATATTTTCACTTTAAAAATAGACACCCTGACCCTCTTGTGTAAGATCCCAGTATTAAGATTTGTTCCTTTGGGTGGACAGCATCTCCTCTTATAATAAAAGTTTCTAGAGGAAGGCTGTGTGGCATCAGATCATTTGTCCCACCTGCTTTGTTGAGCCTCAAATGAGGTGACAAGCTAAAGTTGGCTTAAGTGATCATTAGTCAGTAGATACACATGAAACCAATGGCCCAAGTGGAACACCTGGGCGAGCAGGAATAGCGCCCTAGAAAGGAAGCCAATTCCGTGAAGCGTTATCTGCCAAGGAAAACAGGATCTCAGCAGTCACCTGTTAGATCATGTGCTTTTAGACATACTGTGTACCTCCTCCCCTTGCAAACATGCTTCCCTCTTCACCACTGGCTTATTAAGTACTAGGAAGGCAGGAACTGTCCTCCTTTTCTCACCACATTCCCAGATTCATATGCCAGACAGTGCTGGAATGAATGGGTGAAGAAACAAATTCCCATCCCTTGGGCTCTGGCATGGAACTGTGGTCCCCAGGGATCTTGCTCACATCATGGTGTCAGCCAGTCCCCAGCCAGCCTCTCTTTTTTCCCTGTCTTTTTCTCTCCCTTCCTTTTCCTCTTCTCTGAAATTATCTTACTGAAGTTCTCAGCACGTGGGACCTACTGGGACCAAAGTTGGGCATTCATGCTAGACCACAAAGGCCTGAAGAGCAGGGGCCCAGGCAAGGGCTGCTGTCCAGTAGACTGTGGCTTCCTCCCCTTCCCCAGGTCCAGCTCTGTGTTCTTAACTCCAGGCAACTGGCCCACAACTGCATGGCACTGACTTCAGTGGGAGGAGGGAGAGGCTGAGCAGAGGAGATACAGCAGCGCGCGCCAGCCAGCTCTCAGGGAAAGCAGAGCCCGTTATTTCTGTCTTCTTTTCTCTCCCCTCCATTCTGCATTTTTTCATCCTCACTATCGTCCCCTACCTCTCTTCTTCTGTTTTCCCTCTTCTTCCCTCTCTACTTTGCACTTTTGTTTTACCTGTTTCCCTCCTCTGTTGGTCTCTTCTCCATCCTCAGCCACTTCCAACAATCTCCCTTCCTTTTCCCACGTGTTTCTTCCTTGCCTCTCCCTTCTCCTCGTCTATTTCCAGTTCCTTTCTGTCATTTCGTGTACTCCTGTTTATAGCTTCATTTCATTCTCTTTATCCTTTTTCTTTCTCTTCTCCCTCCTCTTCCAGATCCAATTCTTCTTTCCTTTTGGTCTTCTGCCCCACTCCAGGAGTCACTCTCCTTTGCAAAGCAGATTTCCACTCACTTCACACACACATACAGTGGGAAATGGAAACAGCAGAGAGCATCTTGGAGGAGAACTTGAGCTTGGATCCTTTGGTAGATGCTGCCAACCTCCAGCCAGACCTCTCTAATAAGGCCCAAAGGCCAGCAAGATAACAGCCTTTCTCAGAAGGTAAGATCAGTTTGTTAGGACTGACATAATAAAATACCACAGGCTAGGTAGCTTAAACAACAGAAATTTATTTTTGTCAGAGTTCTAAAGGCTGGAAGTCCAAAGTCAAGGTGTTGTCAGGTTTGGTTCTTCCTAAGGCCTCTCCCCTGGGCTTGCAGATGGCTGCTTTCTCCCTGTGTCCTTGCATGGCCTTTCCTGTGTTCACAGGCACCCCAATGTCTCTTCTTCTTTTAAGGCCACAAGTCATATTGCACTGAGGCCCTCCCTTATAACCTCATTCAATCTAAATCACATTTTTAAAGGCCCTATGTCCAAATATAGTCACATTCTAAGGCTCTGGGGGTTACAGCTTCAACATACAAATTTGGGGAGGACACAAATTCAATCCAAAATAGAGCTATGCAGTGGCCTACAGACCCGGCTCCAAATGCAGGGTCATTCTGTCGTATAACTGGGAAATCTACCTAATCTCACTGAGCTTCAGTTTCCTCATTTATGAAGCAGAAATCATTATAATGTATCCCATAGGTTTGTGGAGGTATGAAATGTGTTACAAAGCAATCAGAGCAATGCCAGAGGACACACTAAAAGATAGCACTGTTGTTTTCAATCTCTATCTGATCATCTGCAGATTGCAACCCTTAGTTATATCAATGTTCTGTATTTGATTTGCTTTAAGACCTAAATTCTGCCAAGTAACCAAAATCCTGCTGGCTTAGAGCTTTTCCTTTCACATGATGGTTCATAAAAGTCATTCCTTTTATGTGTCAGACTGAATGTCCTGACACATAAAGGACCTATTTATAGCACAGGGTCTAGTGCATAGTAGGCACTTTCGAAACGTTCTCCCTTTTCTCTCACACTCATTTATTCATCAGAACAGACTTATAAGACAGGCATTCTTAACTCAATCTCGTGAATCTGAATCTAAGTAACTAGCAAGCAATCACCAGGGATGTATTTGTGTCTCCACCATGGGTCTGTCTTCTTCCAAGGGTAGCCCTGTCCCGCCGCACTGGCTCTTTGGGTTTGAAAGCTGAGAGATCTAGAGAAGACTGTCCTTAGGCCCTCCTGGCCACTGGAAGAGGAGCAGTGTGGAGGACAGACACTTGGAGGCCAGCGTGTGTCAAAGACAACATGTACGTCATTCATGTGGTCACACTGTCTTGAGTACCCATAACATACCAGGCATTGTGCAAAGCTCTGGGACTTGGTGGTGAGCTGAGCAGGTTCCACCTTTACAAGAGCAGAGTTTGTAGTATTGTATGCTAAACACATACAATAAATACATAATAAAAAGACTGGAGGTGAATGTTCTGAAGAGAATAAGCGTGATGAGAAAGAATGAGAAGACCTTTCTAAGAAAATGGCATTGAAGCTGAGACCCGAAAGATAAGCTGGAGCTAGCCAGGTGAAGGGCAGGAGGAAGAGTATTCCTGAGAAAAAGTCATCATTGCGATGACTGCTCAAGCAGCCCAGCGACCTGCGGAAGGCCAGTGTGCAGGAGCGGGAAGCAGGAGGAGGGCTGGGAGAGGACTCTGCAGAAAGAGGCAGGGCCGGGTCGTGGAGACACTTTCAGGCCATATTTAAAAGCTGGTATTTTATTCTGAGCACAGTAAGAGGATTTTTAAACAGGGAACTGACATCATCTTATTTATATTTTTAAATGATCACGCTGGGAGCTTGGTGGAAAATAGACTGTCAGGGGGTAGGGGTAGGATAGAAATGGAAACAGATGAAAAGCCTAGTGCAGTAGTCCAGGTGAAAAGAAAACAACGCAAGGGGCCCAGGGCAATGCCAGTGGTGCTCAAGATGAAAATATATGCTGATGGAGAAAAGTGGGGTTCTCTGCACATCTCACCCCTCAGCCCGGTGTACAGGACCTCAGTTAAATGTAACCTGAGTTTTTAGGTCATGCGTGAAGCTCTAGATGAGAGTGGAGGGGAGGAAAGGATCCTGAAAAGCCTTTTCCACTAGCCCTATCCAGGGGCTCCCCACAAAACCAGCTGCTCTGCCAAACACCCCAGCTCAGCCCCTCACCCCTCCGGCGAGCCCCAGCCCCAGCACCTGCCCTGCCATGCCTTCTTCAGTGCCACCTACTCTCCGCCCTCCCCAGAGGTGGCTCTTGCCTGCTCCCCTCAGAGCACTGCTCACTGCAGTGGCATAGCCATGAATTCCAGTTTGGGTTCCACCACTGGCTTGCTGCAGGATGGGTAAATCCCATAATCTCTCCCAAGTGGCCAATGTGCCACGAATGTAAATGCAACACCGAACTAATGGAACCCAAAAGACGTAATTCAAACGTTTGTTTATCTGTGCCTCTCACAGACCCCCTCCACTGATAAAACTTCAGCAGTCCCTGGACATTTTCTGTTTCCCTCCCTCTCCTCTCCTTCCTAGTTGTGGTACGTGGTTGGGGAGGAAAGTGAATGGAAAGCACAGGAGGTTGTAAACCAGCTCCAGGCCATCCGGGCCTGCCTGATACTTAAAGCTCTCAGAAATCTTTCTTGGTTTTTTGGAGGGTCCTCTCCCCAACTCTCAGCTGCCACTCACCTTGCCAGGGGCCATGCCTCCATCTCAGTGGGCAGTTTCCCATAACCCTCACCTATTCCAGGGTTACAGCCCACAGCCTCTTTCTACAGGGATGTGCTCTTCCCACAGGCCACCATCTTGGGCAGGATTTCTCTTCAGTGGCTCCTGACTGATATTGCTACTGCAAGTTCTCATACCAACCCCAAGAGTCAAGCAACATCGACCCACTCTCAAAGAGGAGTCTGTGTTTACCCGCACAGCAGCCACGCTCTCTCTCCCTTCTTCTGCCCCGTGCCTCCGGCCTGGGGCACAGCCTCTAGTCTTCGGATCCCTCTGGGTCCGTTGACTCCAGGCAAGGCGTCTCTTAACTGCAGCCACACATGTCAAGCTTTCCTAAGGTGCTGCGGAAGCCCTACTCCCACTGGTTTGGGAGAAGGGAACAGCACCCTCCACCCCTCTGCCTGGAGGAACAGTGTTCACGGCACAGCTCACACCACAGAAAGCCTCTGCCTAAGTTTTCTCTCCTTAGTTCCTGGACTATGTCTTTGAAAGCTGGAAACAGAGTCCCAGCCACACAGGTAACCAGAGCCCCTGGGCACTTTATCGTCACTAGGTCTGAGCAGACTCTCCCTCTTGCATTTCTTCCACCTTCATGGCCAGAGGAACAGTGGTTGTCCAGGCTCCCAGGAAAACATGGCTCTCTCTATGGTTACCTCGTCCAGATGCAAGAGCCCTTCAACCATAATCCAGCTCCTGAGGGCAAAAGCAGATGAAGAGAGAGCCACTCACGCTCTGCTTTGCGGCGTCCAGTCCACGGTCTTTCAGAACAGCCACCCCTGAGAGCTGAAGGCTGGACTGTAGAGAGGGAGAGTGAAGCCCTGTCTGATGCACCACGGGCCAAACCTGCTGCTCATCTAAATGCAGAGGGCTCTGCCCCGGACCATGGAGTCGGTGCCACCTGTTCTGGGCTGGTCAGTACTGCCTACCCGCATCAAATGCTCTTCCTTTCTCAAGCCCCCTCAGGGGAGCAGTTGGAGAGCACTTGCTGAAGGGGCAGATTGTGTCTGGGGAAGTTTTCCCCGTTGGGCTGACCCAGAAGTGAGATGGAAAGAGCTCAAGGATGATGTCTGTGATTCTTCTAGATGTGCTCACTGAGGGGCGTCTGGGAGCTGCCACTGGGGTTCCCCTCCAAGGCAGCCCCATAGCTCTGGGTTGAACGGTGCTGTGATGGGGAGGTGAGAAAGGATCCAGGAGTCCAACCAAGGTGGGCTTCATTCATAGTTCAGCCGCTCACTAGACTAGCCATGTGGCCATGGTAGGTCGCTTCCCTTCTTCTTCACCCTGGACCTCCCTTCTCGTGACACTCATCTCAATTGCAACTGCTTGTGTCGAACCTGTCATCCCAGCCACAGTGCAAGCTCCCTGAGCACACAGGCCAGGCCTTGGTGTTCAACCCTATGTCCTGGCCCTAGCACAGGGCCTGGCCCATGGGAGGTCTTCAGAAAAAAGAAACACCTGAGTAAATAATATGAACAGTAACTCTCCTACACTATAAACTAAATGATTCTATTATTAATCCAGAAACAGTTGCAGTATCAACACCACCCCTAGACTGAGGCAAGAGAACATGCCATCCAATTGGGCCTCTCAGGCCACAGGAGGTTGTAGGGAGGGGAAGTGAAGGATTATGGTTTTTGTCCTGGGTTTTTACCAGGGCCACAATTTACTTCAAGTAACATACCCCAGATCACCCCAAGTGGACATCCAGACAGACAGATCACTGTGCCTTCTACTTCACCTCTGCTTGGGTGACAGTTTCAGGAAACCCTGGCATCCTGGGCAGCTTGATAAGTCAGTCTCCATCCCAGGTCCAGTGGGTCCACGTGGGTCCAGGTAACCTGGGAGCCTGGGCCACCTTCTGCCCCACCTGCCTTGACAGGGCCATGAAATCACTCAAGTTCACAGGCAGCAGGACAGGCCAGGAAAAGAACACCAGCATCATTCTCTGGGGATCACACTGCAGGGCCCTGAGTAAGAACAGGATGGCTGTAGATGTGGCATTATATACAACTTTAAAATATTTAGGCACATGCTATGTGGGCTTCATTTGTACACTTGCTTCAAGCCCTGCAAATTCAGGGGTGTATCTGCATGGTTGCTCGATGCTCAGGCTTAATTAGCCATGAGCTATCATTCCTTTGTGCTTTTAATCAATCTTTTAAAAGTTCCTTCTATGTGCTGGATATTGTGCTAGTGTCAGGTTCTTTAAGGGTCTCATTGTCCTCATCAGCTTCTCCAGTGAAGCTGACATTGTTTCACAAAGTCTCATGCTTAGTCATGAACTACAAGTTCCATCCAGACCCACCTGGCTTTCTTTCACCCCATCCTTGCCAATTTTACCCCAGTACTGAGGCTTGGATCAGGTCCTCCCCACCTCCCTCTTAATCTACGTAACTAAGTAAATCCAAGCAGCCCTTCCTATCTTAGCCTACACATCATTACCCAATAAGCAAACCTTTCCCAACTCAACTCAGGAGCACTTTCTTCAGAAAAAACTTTCCTGGCCTTCACAATTGGATTAAGCCTCTGTCAGAGGCTCTTGTAAATATCAGCTATCTTCTTAGCATGTGACACTGGCAACTTTATGCTCCGGGATTGGATGAATAACTGTCTCCCGCACTAGGCTGTTGAGTTTGAATGGGCTCTACCGGATTCACTGTTGGATCTCTAGGGCTCAGCACAGTGTCTGACACAGAGCAGGCACTCCAGGAATATTTACTGATTGAATTAAATAAATACAAGGTAATGTATGGATAAATTCAATACATATTTCATGGCTTGAATTTGACTAACATTTACTGGGTTTTCATAAAACATACTATGAGTTAAGGCAAATAGTACCAAATGAGAACCATTAACATGTATTTTCGTGGAGCTCAAATGAAATAACTTTGTCTAGCTATGGAATGTATGGGGAATTCATGAGAGGCTGAGAAGAGATGGTATAACTACATTCTGTGGTCAGTTCTGCTCCCATCCTGCTCTGCTTGCACTCTTTACTAAGCGCTACTTTTCCTGATATTTTGTTTTTATGAGTCCTCATCTCTTCTTCTCTTTTTTCCTCCTATGTGTTTTTCAAATGCATTCATCATCAGCAAAATTAATCTAATAGGCATGCCCTTTGACCCAGAACTTTCAACTGAAGGATTCTAGCTCCTAGAAATATTACTGTCATTTCAAATGACATAATACAAAGAGTATTCACAGCAGCAGTGTTTGTCATGACAAGGAAATGGAAACAAGATGCCTGCCAATAGAGGAACAGATTCATACATTCACACTATGACCTTGCAAAGAATGTGGTAGATCTATGTTCTGATGAGGAAAGCTGCATCTAATACCTGGCCAAGGAGGAAAAAGGCAAGTTGTCATGTAATATGTACATTATGATCCCTCCCCTTACAATCAACCTATCTGTTTGCATACACGTGGTAGAAATTACAAATTAAATTGCAACAATGGTTACCTTTGAGGAAGGACTTGGAGGGAGCTTGGGAAGGTCACTGTTACTTCTTGCTTTATACTCCTCTGTATTATCCAAATTTATGACAAAAGTAATGTTAGATTTCTAGCTTAAAAACTCCAGTAATGTAAGTGATTAATTTGCTTGTTTATGATCTGCTTCTCCTCTCTAGGATGTAAATTCCATATAAGCAGAGACTTTGTCCACCTTTTCTCACCGTCATCTCCACTGTGCTTACAACAGTGCCTGGAATACAGGAAGTGCTCAATGCATATTTTTTGAGTGACAGATCAATTTTTTAAAAAGAAAATTCCATTTTGACAAAATCTATCTTTCATATCCCCCTCCGCAACCCCTCCATGTTCTTATTGGTGAAGTGACTGGGTGCTGAGGAATCTGAAATTCTCTGCCTCACATGGTGGGCCTTGAATTAAGGTTGACCTCTTCCCTGAATCATTGGTTCCCATGATAAATGGGTTGAAAACCCATAAGGCCTCCTACACACAAATGTGAAAAAGACTCAAAGTTCTTAAGCGATAGGGTTTCAAGCAACAAAGAATGCGTTGTTTTAAAAAAGAAACCTTGATATTGGTTTAAAGTTAATCCCTTCAAAAAGTAAGAGCTAAAAAAGAACACATTAAGTTAGAAACAAGGAACAAAAGCCTGTGCTGTCTGTCCAATCATTGAAAGGTCACAACTGTTTAACCACCAGATAATTCGACCTATTTAGAAGAGTCCAACAAAACCACGAAAATATAATAGATTATAGCTTAGGAAAAGATCTGCAAAAATATGCACTAAATTGTATTCTGTGGTTACTGCTTCTCTTTAACTTTCCCTTTGCTTTACTGCAGAACCAACATACAGCCGCTCAGGAATGCACACAATCTCAAGGACCCGTGGGCTGCCTTGCCTTTTCTTCGCGAGTGGAATTGTAGAATTTGGGGACCATGATGCAGAGTGAGAAACTGGTCAGGTCCAAAGATGTCAGAACTCAGGGGTTTCATGTTGCGCACAGACAAGGAAGAGAAAAGAGGGAGTATGTCAGTCATATCGCCTGGACCAGCTGGTTCTGGGTTTGGGAATCCTCATTTCTTGCATCTTACAGTTACATAAATCTATTACTTCTGTGCTTTTGGTTTTTTCTTTACTGTATCAACAGGCTACTGCAGGGGTCATAGCCTGGACATGGCCAACCAGAAAGATACTCAAGGAATGTTCAATGGAAGAAAGCAGGTACACTCGATCCCTGCATAGAGCCACAGAAACAAATGTCATTTGTGAATTTAACTGCTAGAGGCTAATGGAAATACGATGCAAACAACCTAAAGAACTTCCAGCTTAATCAATGATTCTTTTTTATCTGTAATCTTTATTTGTAAAAGAGAAACCTATTGTTTTTCCCTTAAGTTGTGATGCCAGCGTAATGTGATCTCATGCAATGTGGGTGAAAGTTAAATGATTTTTTTAAAATAAATGTATAAGAGTAAGTTTAATAAGTAGAAAACGTTGAATTTTATCTTCAAGGTAATATTTACAGAAAAATGAAATGGAGCATGTGCTTTGAGGTGAGGAGAAAGTAACGAGACACTTTCACTTTTAGCTTCATTCTGTTCCATATCATCAAATTTGTTCCCTGTATCAGGAAGTAACAAACATAAAGAGATAAAAAGTGATCTCAGAAAGGGCAAAATCTATAGTTTACTCCAAATGCTGTGTAAGTCCCTTGGGTTTCTTTTTCAGGAAGTCAATTCCCTGTCCCATGACTGCCAGTTAGGGCTTGTGGCTTCTCACCAATATTCCCCCATAAAAATCAGCTCAAGGTGTGACTGCAGCTCAAGTCTGATCTCTCCTGGTCAACTGGGAAATTTACAGGGGACACTCGCACTTTACCAGGGAACAAAATTCTGTGCCACAGGAAAGAAACTGGAGGGGGATTAATTGCAGGCTGGAAAGACTAATGGTACCACAGTGGAGGGAGATGCTTATAAAATGTTAAGCAATGTGTTATTTTTATAAGGTAAGAGACCATATACAAAACAAATCTAATACGTGTGATTTAGAGCACAGGCTTTGCGGTCAGAGACCTGAAGGCAAATATTTCTCTGCCGTTTACTTTGGCCAAGTCACCTGCCTCTCTAAGGCTCAGTTTCTTCATCCATCAATTGTGTGTAATAAAAAGACAGTGTGGTTCTGAGTAGTGAAGTGCTCAATAAAAAGTAGCCATTCACAGAAAGACAAACTTTGCATGTTCTCACTCATTTGTGGAAATTAAAAATTAAAACAGTTGAATTCATGGAGATAGAGAACAGAATGATGATTACCATGGGCTGGGAGGGGCGGTAGGGAGGGAAGGACATTGGGGATGGTTAGTGGGTACAAAAATATAGTTAGATAGAATAGACAAGATACAATGTTTGATAGCACAATGGGGTGACTACAGTCAACAGTAATTTATTGTGCATTTAAAAATAACTAAAAGAGTATCATTGGAATGTTTGTAACACAAAGAAATGATAAATGTTTGAGGTGCTAGATACTCCATTTACCCTGATGTGATTATAATGCATTGTATGCCTGTATTAAAATATCTCATATACCCCATAAATATATACTCTATGTACCCATAAAAATAAAAAATAAAATTTAAAAGTAGCTATTACTTTTTACCTTTTATGAGATGCATAAGCTTTTTAACTAGAGTAACAAGAAATTACACAAACATGCATAAATGGAAATTATTAATGTTTCCTTGACAAAAATGTGGGATTGCTTTTGAGGGACATTGTTAGTGTGAATGCTTCAAAAACAGAGTCAATAATCATCTGACATTAAATCCAAATCAGTGTACTCTATACACCTGCCTACATGTCTGCGTGAGCATGGGTGCTCCCCAAATGCCTGTAATTTGTAAGAGCCATTTAATATTTACTTTCATTTTTCCTTCCCCACTCAGAGTTCTTCCATTTCTCCCGACAGAATCAAGGAGAAATCTCCCAGGAAGGCGAAACCTCTGGACCACCAAGTCCTTGAAGTAGGTTGACCCACTGCCACAGGTTTAATGGGAGTGTCCCAGTTTCAGCACTTAATAATCTCATGCTCCAGAAGCTCCACCAGTCTTCTGCAAACTGGGGTGGTGGTTTCCTCTACCTGGGAGCCTGGCACCCCAGCCAGGACCTACAGGATTACATCTGTTGACTGCACTCAGTTTTACTTCAATGCAGGTGGCGTTTCTTTCCTTTGGTAGAGTTCTTTCACTAACACCCCTGTGAGTCTTGTCAGATGTGATTAAACTATGGGCAACACAAATGGAATGAAAAGAAGGAGGTGGAATTGTTTGTTTTTTTTTTTTTTAACCTAAGATAACTGACAGATAAGACTTGAGATGAACCGGGGGGTTAAAGAAGGGTATGCGTGCCTCTGGGTGCTTTGCTATCTATGTGCTTACACACAGGAGGGAGTGTGTGTAATGTACTGGGGAAGAGACCATGGGAAGCTCGACCTGGGCAGGAGCCCCTGGAAAGTGGGGGAGGGGAAGGCAGCCGTGGCTGCAAAATTGAGGCACACAGTTCCCCATCATGGCCTCCAGAGGGAGCCATCATCCCGCAGTGATTCTTTGCCTTTTGGGGCGGGGAGAAGGAAGTCGATGCACCTGGAGGGTAAGGAACGCGGTGGACCACTCGCAGTGCTTGAACGTTCTCCTTGTTAACCCCAGCAGGGATAAGCACCTCCGCCTCATAAGATCAAAGCTCTTTCGTTCCCGCTTTAACGTTGCCAGTGTCCTTTACTTCGGAAAGAATGAGAAACCTCATCCTAGCAATCCCAGGGATCCGTGCCCTCCAGAGGAAGATCTCTGCAAAGCTGTTTACAGCGGGTTGTGTGGAGGCCAGCTTCTCTGGCACGGCGCGGTGTTCCCGTGGAGCGTTTCCAGGGCGCGGAGGCCCAGGGTCACCGGCTCGAATGAATAGGGAGCTGATTGCCGCTCCACACTGATGGATGTATATTTGTTACATTTGAAATGTTCTGAGAAAAGAACTGCTTCTGAAAAGAAGAGCTTTGTGTGAGCACAGTGAACATGAAGGGCGAGATTCCAAAACCTTTAGGGGGGTTTTCTTTCTGTGCAAGAATGAGCCACAGAAAGCTGTTCCCAGCATCCTGTGGTAATCTAGGAACACCTATGGAAAAGCGTTGCCCCCGTCTCAATCCCAGGGGTGGGAATCAGGAAGTACAGAAGCCGCCATCAGAGCCCAGGTCTGGCTCTGTCATTGCCCCTTGGGTGACCTCGCAGCAAACCCCCGCCTTTTTCTCTCTCTCTGTATACAGTACATGACCCACCAACCTAACTGGCACTCAATCCAAGGTGGGCTACTGACTCTTGACTCCTTTGCTTAGAATTTTTTGGACTTGACACTGAGCAATCTCCCTATGGTGACTGAAGCTGGAAGGTTCAATATTAGGGTTCTCCATAGATATGGGACCAATAGGGTGTGTGTGTGTGTGTGTGTGTGTGTGTGTGTGTGTGTGTGTGTGTGTGTGTGTAGAGAGAGAAGAGAGAAAGATTGTTAAATAGATAGATAGATAGATAGATAGATAGATAGATAGACAGACAGACAGATAGACAGATAGATAAAAAGGAATTTATTATGGGAATTGGCTAAGACAGGTTGTCTGCGAGCTGGAAACCCTGGGATGCTGGTAGCATGGCTCAGTCTAAGTTCAAAGGGCTTGGAAGTAGGGAAGCAGGTGGTGTAATTCTCAGTCCAAGGCTGAAAGCCTGAGAACTGGGGGTGGGGTGGAGGACTGTGGTAAGTTTTAGAGCCTAAAAGTTGGAGCTTGGAGTTCTGATGTCGAGGGGACAGAAGAAAATATACCCCACATCCAGGACGGAGAGAGAGGAACTCGCCTTTTTGTTCTATTTGGGTTCCCAGCTGATTGGATGGTACCTGCCCACACTGAGAGCAGATTTTCCCCTCTCAGTCCCTTGACTCACTTGGCAATCTCCTCTGGAAACAGCCTCCATGACATACTCAGAAATAATCATGTATTTACCTGTTCTTTAGGTAATCCTTAATCCAGTCAAGTTTACATCTAAAGTGAACCATCACAACAGACAAGGATGAAGTTGGTGGATATGTTTCCGCTGACATGGAGTGATCCAGTCTGCAAGGAAGGAGAAGGAAGCTGGCCACGCACACACAGCACAGGAGGAATGAGGGGAGGCTCCTCACGCACCTCAGTAACTTGGCTATAGTTATTCCTGAAGCCCATTTGCATCCCCACTCTTTCCCACACTTGGTTTTTCAACATTTTCTTTTAGATTTTTGTGGCTCAAATCAATTCCTCTTTGAGATGAAGCTAATTGGGATTTGGTTCTGTCACCTGTAACCATAGCCCTAACCGAAAGAGGTGTTTGAACAGCTTTAGGGTGATTAAAATGAGTACAAAGGGGGAAGTCCACCAATAGCTCTGACATTTTGGTTTCTGTCACCTCATGTCTTTCTTAAACACATGAATTTTACCAGATACACTTTAAGGGTCAGTTTTATAGTTTTTTTTTTTTTTTTTTTCAAACTTTTAAATTGAATGATAACATACATACTAAAAAAAACCGCACAATCATAACTTTTCACAAAATACACATACCTGTATAACCAACACCCAGATTAAGAATCAGAACAGGCTGGGCATGGTGGCTTACACCTGTAATCACAGCATTTGGGGAGGCCAAGGCGGGAGGATCACTTGAACCCACCCAGGAGTTCAAGATCAGCCTGGACAACATAGCAGGACCTCATCTCTACTAAAAATAAAAATGAAAAATAGCAGGGCATGGTGGTGTGTGCCAGTAGTCCCAGCTACTCAGGAGACTTAGCCAGGAGGATCGCTTGAGCCCAGGAGGTTGAGGCTTGGTCATGCCACTCCACTCCAGCCTGGGTAACAGAGCAAGACCCTGTCTCAAAACAAAACAAAGAAACAGTAAAGAATCAGAAGATATCTAGCAACCTCCCAGTCAGCATCCCCTCACCTCAAGGTAGCCATGCTCCTGACTTCTGACATCATGAAACATTTTGCCTGTTTCTGAACTTTAAGGAATCATACAGGATGTTCTCTTTCATGTCTGGCTTCTTTCTCATTGGTAAGAGGCATCCATGTTGTTGCCTGAGGCTGTAGTCTATCCTTATTGCTGAGTAGCATCCCCAGCTTTGTATTTAAATGTTATTTTTCTTAAAGTAGGCTAGAAATCAGTAATAGAAACATAGTAGAAGTAGCTATTTGTTCTCGTGATGATCTATTGATCCTAAAATATCTAAATCAGACAAGCTGCCTGGAACTTTGCAGAAGAGAGAAACTGCTCTTATTAAGTTGGAGGCTTCATTGAGATTCCTCTTATGCTGCTCAGCTCAAGTGAGGGCATGAGCTGCTTCCTCCTTATGGAGCGGGGAAAACAACAAATGACCCACCTCTTACCCTTGCGTGGAACAGAGCTTCTGAAAGAAAAACATGCTGCAGCTGTCCTTAAAAGTGACCCTTTCAAAAAACCTAATCAGACTGCATATTGTGTATTTCAGCAAATAGCATTCAATGACTCTAAAGACAAATAATGCCTTACTGCAATTTTTACATAATTTTTGGAAAACAATACTATTCTAATTTTTACCAAGCAAGCAAACAGTAATTTATTCACAGGGCTGTTCTAGTAGACCTTTCTTCACTTGCCTTGAGATACAGATTCTGAATATGAATTTCATCAACGCCTGTAGTTTTGCTTCTTTATCCTCCGTAAGAATTAGAATGCAAATCATGAATCCCAATTCAACTGGCTTAACAAATAAGGAAAATTTATTATTTTTCATCACAAGAAGTATGGGCTAACATTGACAAGAACCTGAGTTCTTTCTTTATCAGACTGACCTAAGGAGAGCCTGGTTGGATCCAATTAGACAGAGGCCATGCCAGGAATCATATCCAGAAATAACAGCTTCCAACAGCAAAATATACTGTCTCTCTCTCTCTCTCTCTCTCTCTCTCTCTCTCTCTCTCTCCTCTCTCTCTCTCTCTGAAGAAACCATCCTTAGAAACCTACCACTTCTTATCAGCCAGAATTACATCCAGGTCCATTGGAAAAATCAACCACTGGCAAAGGGAATGAGATTAGCATACTTGGCATATAACAACAGTGTTTATCCCTAAAATGAGGAATACAGTCCCCTTGCCTGAGTGACTTTCAAACAGAACAATGGCTCTCCTGGCAAGGGAGACAGGGAGAAAGATTATTGGACTAACAACTACCCAACCATTATCCTCCACAGTCTACCTCTTCGACTTCCCAGCTTCCATACATTGTTCAAAAAATGCTCATACTTCCACAAAATGCACATAGTCCTTCCAGTGAAAAGAACCTAAAGTCTCATCAAGAAAAAAACAAGATAAATCCAATAAAACCTTTCATTCAGAGAAGTGACTGTCATCACTGATCCATAGCACATGTTATTTCCTGAAGGACATCAATAGCAAATACTAGTTCCATGACCCAGGAATCGAGTGAGTTTCTCTGTCAGCCTGGTGGACATCCCTGGTTCCACTCCACTGGAGCCTCCCTTTCCCATTGTCTTCCATGGCCATTTCTGGGGTAAGGGTTGAAGAAGATACCCTCCTGGATGCTGCTGGATTTAACAGCTCACTTCCAGCAGATACAGATTCTATGGTCTCAGAACAATAGGACTTGAATGGTTCCAGACTTTTATCAGTCTGAAATTCACTTCTGGTCAGGTCCAGGCACTGATAATGGCCAGTCATCTTGTCTGTATGAGGCCTGTGAGAGACACAATCGCTCCTCGTCGCCACGTGTCTCTATGATCTTCCCACCTTCAAGCACAAAGTTTAATGGCCTCCACCTTGAGCCAACTGGTAACAAAAGCCACGTGGTGGAAGAGGGTGTGAAGCAGGGGAGGGGTGATGTCACCTGTGATCCCAGCCCTACTGGATGCACCTAAGCTAGACGGTGCCTCCTGTCTTACAAAGGATGTGTGGTGAGAGATACTAAGGGGAGGCATGGGGAATCAGATTTGCTTTTGTCCCAATTCTACCAGTCATACCTCCTGAGAAATTTCTTTTTTCTCTACCTTTTGGGAGGTAAGTAGGAGAAGGACATCAATTTTGTACAAAACTGGGATTTGCAAGCTTGAAAATCTCCAAATTATGGCTTTTAAATCGATTTAGATTCTAGGTTATGGGCAGGAAGAGTCTGTATTAGCAAAATTTGACTGTCTTCCCTTTCTGCATCCAGGCATGTCACTTTTCACCTAAACTTGCCTCTTAGACTATCCCTTTCTCAAAAACTTCAAGGAATAACGAGCATGTGCCAATATCCCTGATTTTCCTACCACTACCTCTAACCCTACAGTGTCCGTAGGCACATGATCAGAGTCCTGAAGTCCAACTTGTGACAAAATGACCAAAACCTACAGACTCAGAAATTTTGAAATATGGCTTTTACTGTTGTAAAATACTTAAGAGCTACATTTAGAAATGAAGGAGTTGACCACCAGCTGAAGTCAGGAACTATCACACCCAGTTTCACATTTTCTCTGTCATATACATGTGGAAACCCCCGTTTCCCTCTGCCTACACCACCTTTCCAGAAATTGTTTTAGGATCTACAGGGAAGGGAGACTCTTTTCCTCATAAGTAAACACACTTTTAAAAAGATATTTGAATACATACTTTGAAAACAAGAGGAATCACAGCAAACAATATAAAATATAAATCTGAAAATAGATCAGGATATACTGCTTACACAGGGGGAGGATCATATCATTTTGATAAGAAGAACTAAAGGTAATATAGCATTGAAAATGTGTTTGTCTGGCTGGGCATGGTGGCTCATGCCTGTAATCCTAGCACTTTGGGAGGCCAAGGTGGATCACCTGAGGTCTAGCCAACATGGCAAAACCCTGTCTCTACTAAAAATACAAAAATTAGCTGGGCGTGGTGGCACATGTTTGTAATCCCAGTTAGGAGGCTGAGGCAGGAGAATCACTTGAACCTGGGAGGCAGAAGTTGCAGTAAGCCGAGACCACGCCACTGCACTCCAGCCTGGGTGACAGAGTGAGACTCCATCTCCAAAAAAAAAAGAGAGAGAGAGAGAAAGAGAGAATGTCTTTGTTCATTGAGATTTTTAACTTTTAGAAAAGACAATATGAAGTTCTGTTCATTAGGGACAGTGCCAGTTAAAGTTTGGTTTGTTTTAAGGCAGAAGCTCGTCTTCAGTGTTCCATTAATAGCCAATTGATTTTCCTCTATGACACTGGGAGGAAATATGAGGGAGGGTTCACCATTGATCCTTCTGATCTCTGCACTCTTATTCAGATTCTAATCTGGCAACATGCTGCACAAACACTAGCACTAACACCAGCATCTGGGGCTTCGCTATGTGGTTCTGATGGTATGATTCTCACCATGCGTAGGTTTGATGATATCTAAGCCATATCAACTTCCCTTCCAGAAAGGAGTACTCCCATTTAGTTTTGAGTTGAACGTTAATCAATTCCCTTTACACAAGTTCACCATAGTTGAACAAAACAGAACCATGTTCCAAAATCCAGGTTGATGCAATATATCATGTTCACCAATTTATCCCTATGGTTAGTACATTCCTGACACACGGCCAGTGCTCAATAACTACTTACTGCCTAGATGAATACATGAAAAAGACATGGCCACTGAGCAGCTCAGACAGCCTTGGCTTGGAATATTTTGCTGGTCACATTAAGTTATTCACAGTTTACTAACAACAAAGACATGGGGAAGCCAGATTTCTGTAATTTTGAAATAGTTTATAGTTTCATTAGACTTTGAGTCTTGCTTGTCAAATAGCGTTTATTAATATCCACTTTCTCCCAGGCAGAGCTCTAGGCACAAGGCAGAAAGTTAAAAATTCCAGAACAAATCTCTTTTTTTCTTTTCTTCCTCCACTTTTTCTTCCTCCACTACATTTTTCTTTCTCCACTACAAATACCTGATTCTAAGCCAGGTGTCTTTGAGATCCAGCCCCAAAACACTGCAATGATGGACACCGATGAGACTCCTTAAAAGCTGCCTTTCCTTTCTCCTTCCTCCAATCTCAGAAGTAACCGCTGCCTTCCAATTCCTGTAACATTGTTCTTAGCACTCATATAGTCACTATTATTGCAAGTTGCACACACGGACATGGAATTACTAAAAAACACATGGCTCTCTGTCTTGCTGTGCTGCGTCATGACTTTGTTGGAGGCGGACACCCATTTATAAATAACACACATTTGTCAAATCAATGAATAAACAGCAGAGATGCATTTTTTTCTTCTCTCTAACTGAGAATTTAAAGATAAAAAGTGAAAACTGGATAAAGTTCCTTTCTTCAGTACTGGACAAAGAAGGGAAAAGACAGGGAAGATCTACTATTTAGCTAGAAAATGAGCAAAGCAGAAAAGTCTTATCTCTGGACTCAGTCATCTGGGAGAATGCACATAGTAAGTGAAATTCTTTGATATGCTTCTCATCGAGATAGGTCAACTATACGTTTTCCCCTCGACTCCTGGCCTATCTTGTGACTCAGTTGTAACCAATAGAATGCAATGGAAGTGATGTGGCATAACTTCTGAGGCTGTCAGCAAAGGCCATGCTGCTTCTAACTGATTCTCTTGGGGTGCTCATTCTAGGAGAGCCTACCCCTGCCACCATGTAAGAACTTGGACTATCCTGGGACCATGGGATTGCTGTGCTGGATGTGCCATGTGTTTGTGGGCCTCTGGTCAACAGCCCCAGCTGAGCCAGTCAGTAGCCAGTGTCGGGCACAGTGGCTCACGCTGTGGTACCAACACTCTGGGAGGCTGCCATGGTGGGTATCGCTTGAGGTCAAGAGTTTAAGACTGACCTGGTCAACAAGACAGGACCCCATCTCTACAAAAAATTAAAGTTAAAAAACCAAAAAAAAAAAAAAAAAAAAACCGCCAGTGTCAACTACCAGCCATGTGCATGAGCCACCTTGGACATCTGGCTCAGTCAAACCTTCAGATGACTGTAGCCCCAGCCAATATCTGACTGCAACCACATGAGAGACAGTGAGAACTGCCAAACTGTTTCTAAACCTCACTCTCAAAATACAATTGTTTTAAGCTGCTAAATAATGGGGAAATTCACTACACATTAATAATAACTGGACTAATTGCCTCTGGGTATTACCACTGTAGAAAAACCCTGAATTTTTCTTCTCTACTCTTGAATGGGGCTGTTGAGCCCTTTGTCAATTTTCAGACCAAGCATATACAAAGACACACAAGCATATGACCATTCATCAGTGAGTATCTTACTCCATAAATGAAAACAGGCTGGGCATGGTGGCTCACACCTGTAATCCCAGCACTTTGGGAGGCCGAGGCGGGTGGAGCACCTGAGGTCAGGAGTTCATGACCAGACTGACCAACATGGCAAAACCCTGTCTCTACTAAAAATACAAAATTAGCTGGGCGTAGTGGCACATGCCAGTAATCCCAGCAACTTGGGGGGCTGAGGCAGGAGAATTGCTTGAACCTGGGAGGTGGAGGTTGCAGTGAGCCAAGATCACGCCATTGAACTCCAGCCTGGGCAACAAGAGCGAGACTCCGTCTCAGAAAAAGAAAAAAAAAACCTTCAGAGCCTGTACAAGTAGAATCCATCAGAATGTAAACTAAAATCATAAAAGGTTTCTGGAATGAAAGCAATCTCTGCTTAATTAACGCAAGCAATGTAACACCTGTTAAGATGAGCGTCATAGGATAATTATTAGAGGCTTCTACAAAGTAATGTTTCTTAGTTACTGAACAAAGACTTGGTAACTAGAAAGACTCAGAAATTATTCTCCTCTGAGAGGAAATGAGGGGAAAAAACATTCACAGAAACATCTTGTGACTGAAGCTAGCTCTGCCCCCATGTAGGGAAGCAAGGCTGACTTCATGTTGTACATCCCCGTGACTAATCTCTGACTATTAGTCTAAACTACAAATATACGCCAGCCAAGGCAACAGTAGGAAACCTTTCCATATGGCCAAATCTTTCCACAGTCAGTAGGGTTTGCAGGATGTGTAAATTAGACCTTTCACTTCCACAAAAGGAAATAATTGTACATGTGACCATTTGTTCTTCCTTGCTTTGTACTCCTTTCCATTGGAAACGTGCCCAGTCCACGTGTGCTGTCCTTCAGCGTAATGAAGAGCCTTCTAGAGGCTGTCTCCTTCCTTGCAGACCCTGCTCTTTTCTGTTCAGCCCTCAGCACTCCCCACATGTGGGAAGGATTGGCCTGGCCTTGGGCATAGTTCAAAGAGCTGAGCTGCATCATATCTCATCTTTCCTCACAGCCTGGCAGGCCAGGACCAGGGCAGCTCAGGTCTAAGCACACACAGGCAAGGATCTGGTTATTGGGAGTGACTTCTTCTCGGTATACTTCTGGCTCTACTTGGGACTGAGAACTGAGAACTCTATGCCAATTCTTGGAAATCCCCTGCTTGAGTGATCTTGTTGCAAAGATCCCTTAGAAATCCAGAAAGGCAGTGGCTTGAAAACTATGCTTAGAAAAGCCATAGGAACACAACTCAGGGTTGCCACAGAGAAGGAAGAGTGGGGTAATGAGATGAGTGGAATTCTGAGACCCACCCACATGACAATCCAAAGCATCTTATCTGTTTCCTGTTTCTCATGTTGGATTTGAAATCTTTTATTTGTAGAAATTGTTTGAAAACTGCTGCAAAGTAGACAGATGATGAATTTTGAAATCAGAAGGCTGTGCACTTAAATCTCAGCTCCGCCCCTTATTGACATTCACTGAATGTCCCTGGCCTCAAATCTTCTGCAAAATGGGGATAACAATGTAAAACTCACAGGCATAGTGAAGATTAAATGAGATGATGTGATCAGAGAGCCTGGCACATAGTAGTTGCTCAATAAATGATAAAGGTTGGGGATTTAAAGGGTCAGTAATATGGCTCTCTTTTTCTCTGCCCAAGTTCAGAATCAGTTAAAAAAGAGACTCAGAAATAATACAGAAAAGCCCTAAAGGAACAATCTGGTTAGAGAATGAGGATTAGCTATATGGCAACAGAGGGCTTTCTAATATTGCACCCCAGAATTAAAACCACCTGCTCAATCACAAGCAGAACTGGAAATCTGTAGGCCTCCAGAAGAGATGGGGGCTCCCTTGTAAAATTTACAGCATGGAAAATGTCCCCACAGAAAGGCAGATCCCGAATAAATAAGGATAAAGAGAATGAGTTACACCTACTCAGTTACTCAAATCCACTAACAGGTAAGTCACTCATGCAACTTATGAGCCATCATATACAGTTGCACATGTTCACTGCACAATTACAGATAATGTCACTTATTATGTGCTTTGACTTGCCTTCTAAATAAATCTAAAAGTTTCCACAGGTCACAGCCAGCAACTCCATTGCTTTCTTAAAATTTTATTAACTAGCAAAGGAAAAGCAAGGCATCTATTGGAAAAGGATTCCAGGAGGAAAATTCACCACATTTAGTCTTGGCCTTCCCTTTACAAAGAATTTTCAAGAAGATAGATATATGTGAAATGACAAATGGGTTAATGAATCTCATTATACTAAAAGTGGACAACATGGCCCATTGCCTGAGAAACATGAATGTATAAAAGCTACAGGTTCCCATTGGTTTCTTCAACTGGGATTGCTGCCCCAGGGCTTGACAACATGTTGGGTCATGTGACATAAGCCCTGTCACGTATCTGTGTAATCTTTGTGGTAATTTTCCCAGGGTGCTTATTCATTATTGTTAATGATATCAGTTGGTGCATTTAACTTCTGTAGTTATACAAAGACTTTTTCCCAGCCCCTTGACTCAGAGTATTTCTATCGACCCCCAGGGTGTATCTTGCCTGAAATCTATGCAGATAAAAGAGGCATTTGCAATAACTCCACAGCTTCTTTCAACATAAAGGCTATCTTGGGAGAGTACCAACAACTCACCCTAACGTCGCAGTGCAATATATATATATATATATCCTACTGAGATGAAAATGTCAACTCTGTGTGAAGACAGGCATTTACTCAGATGTCTGAAAACACTCAGTATAACTAGTATTAACACTAGCCTCAAGTTGCCAGAAATACTTGGAAAAGGGACAAAGAGTGTTTAGTTAATTTTGCTCTGGTTCTCTTTCACCCCCTGTTCCTAGCTTTCTGTTGGAGAGGTTTTGCCATATTTGGTTACAACAAATGGAGAAGGGAATGGTATTATTTGTGGGATACCAGTGATAGGAAACAACAGTAAGTTAGCTGGCAAAACATCAAGGCCTTAATAGAAATATGAGTATTTCTGGGGCAAAGGTTTGAAAGATTTGATGGTGGTTCTCTGTAACTATGGAATTTCTTTGAATTTCTGGCTCTAAAAACTCCATGGATTTGAATAAAAAGCCCAACACAGTGGAAATAACAATAGCTAACATTTGTTGAGCTTTTACTGAGTGGAGTGTGCTAAGCACTCTAATTTTGTTTTCACTTAATCCTTTTTACACCTCTGTGCAATCAGTACTATTATAATCCTCATTTTGTAGAGGAGGAAACAAAAGAGATTAAGCAATTTATCAGAAGGACACACAGCTGGTAAGTACCAGAGATGTGCTTGGATTCAGGAATCTTGACTCCTGAGGTTGTGAGAATATGAAGAAAGTATTGTTGCTCTTGAAAGGATTCAAACAAATACAACTTGTGTTTATGTTCTCTATAGAAAAGCCATTCTGGGTTCAACTGGTATTGAGGGGTTTAACCAAAAACAGAACTCTTCAGAAAACCATCTTCTTATTACTATAAGCAAAGGCCTCCCCAATTTATAAAATAAAGCAGATAGAAATGTATATCCCTGGGAAGCTGAGGGACATTCATCACTTGAATCCGGAAGGCAGAAGTTGGAGTCAGCTGAGCCGAGATTGCACCACTGCACTCCAGCTTGGGCAACAGAGCGAGACTCAGTCTCAAAAACAAACAAACAAATGAAAAATTGGAAATGTGTATCCAGGTAAGGAGCTCTGTGAAAGAAAATTGCTCCTGCCTAGGGGGCATGTAACAGATTATGAACAACAGCAAAAGAGCCTCTGCATTGCTGTAATGAAAATGGCTCATTCCTGAGCATCTTTCACAATTCAAAGTTGGGAAGACATTTTGCACAATCAAGATTGGGGTAGACCCCTGGTCTCCATTAAAAATTAAAATGCCCATGGGTCATGGTGATAATCCAATTATTAGTCTTCATATTGCTATAAATGAAGAATTTAATGATAAATAAAGTAGAGTTTTGAGTAAATTTTTATGAAAAATAAACCAAAAATGAGGAATCCTCTTGAGAAGCTCAAGACAAAAATTTCTTAACACATTTTAATTAGGGCTATTTATCTTCCAAAGAAACTGGGATGCTGTGATGAGAAAGCCTATTGGAATCGTTTTAAATTGCACTGCATTGGTTTTCTGGCTAAGTTTGAAAGGCAATAATACCTTTTTAAAAATCAAACAAGATTTGGATTCATCATTATCCAGAGGTTCAACTGATTGGCAGCTTTTAGTGCCCTGGATACAGGCTTTCTAAATAAGGCTCAAGGGTTTGGAAATTGCCCATTACTTCATCAGAAACAATCTTCCATGTGAGGTTAGGGGATGATGGGAAATTGGCATTGTAAACAATATAGGAAGTATTTTATGGTCAACTCAAACCTATGGTATTGCCTCATGTGCTGGAACAGAATGAAATTCTGTTTATTAAGACAGAAAACAATCCTAGGGCTAAAAGGAACTTAGAAAGAATTCTCTCTTTGACTCGACTAAAATCAAGATTGAACAATCCAAGGGCTACCTCTGGAGCTAATTCTATATATTATGCATCAATGCCAGTCATACCATTATTATTCAAAACTCATTGAACTGTGCAGCACAATGCTAAGGAGTTGGGGTATAAAGAGGAATGTACTTGGTTCCTACATCAAGGAGCTCACAACACAATTGAGGACACAGGGCACATCCATATCAAGATAGATCATTATTCAAACTAGCATTTGACAGCTGATACATAACGGTACACAACAAAATACTTTAGTGCTTTAGATGACAGAAATCCTGGGGCTAGAGAGGCAACTAGGTCTCCACGCGCATGTAAGGATCCTGGGAAAGAGGAGAGAAAAAAGTCTTTAACAGTCTAGATGCTCCATCTTGAATTTGGTTAAAGCTGCATTCATAATTCAAGATTCATTCATGAGAATTTATTGGGCTTTATACTAATTATTTCTGCATATATGTTATACTTCAATAAAACTTCAATTAAAAAATTTTAAGAAATACATACTTGTAAAATAGTTTAAACAGATAGATACAGATACAGATCAAGATAGAGATCATATATATTACACATATGTGTATATAATATATGATATGTGTATATATTACATAAATGAGATCAAAACTAGTTATTTTGAGTTGACATTATACTTTTCCTAACACTGAATGAATGTGGGGCTTTGGCTGGGGCTCATAACCCACATTCATGGGATCTTCTTCAAAAATACAATATAGAGAGTCCATGTCATATGAGGGAGCTAAAAAACAATTGAAATCATAGAAGTAGAGAATGGAGTTATGGTCATTTAGAGGCTGGGAAGGGGAGGGGGAGGAAAGGATAGCAGTAAGTTGGTTAAAAAATTACAGCTAGATTGGGAGGCCGTACATGGCGGGTGGGTCACCTGAGGTCAGGAGTTCAAGACCAGTCTGGCCAACATGGTAAAACCCCATCTCTACTAAAAATACAAAAATTAGCCAGGTGTGGTGGCAGGCACCTGTAATCCCAACTACTTAGGAGGCTGACACAGGAGAATCGCTTGAACCCAGGAGGCAGAAGTTGCAGTGAGCCAAGATCGAGCCACTGCATTTTTTGAGACTCCATCTCAAAAAAAAAAAGAAAAAATTACAGCTAGATAGCAGGAATAAATTCTAGTGTTCTACAGCACTGTAGGATGAATACAGTTAACATTAATTTAGTGTATATTTTTATATAGCTTGAAGAGATTTTCAATATTCCCAACACAAAGAAATAATAAATGTTTGAAGTGATAGATATCCTAATTACCCATTTTTGATCATTACACATTGTAGATATATATCAATATATCACTGTACCCCATATATATTTACAATTATGTGCCAATTAAAAATAAAAGTTAAAGAAGGGCCAAAAAAAATGTAGAATCCGAGGGCAGACCTGAAAACTGCAGAAGTTTGATAAACAAAGGCAAAGAGGAGGGGATCTCTGGAATCTTGGAGAATATGGTTTTCCTAGCAAGGGGCTTTCCCAGGAAAGATGCCGAGGCTGGAGTTCTGTTTGGGGTGTGAATGGATGCTGGGAGCATGAAGGCTGAAGAATCAGAGCGTCACAATACAGCTCATTCACATTGTTCCTTTCCTCCCCCACAGCAGGGAAACTCATCTGCCCTCAGGCCAATGTACAATCAGTAGCTTCTTTACCTCCATCATGGCTTCCATTGACAACTGAGAAGTGCTCTGCAAGCCTTCCCAGAGGCCCACACATCGGAGGGGAAGGCCTTCCTGTTTCTTGCAGTGCCAGAACTTGTATTGTTTGTGCATAGGGTTGCAAGATTTAGCAAAGACAAACAAACAACAACAACAACATAAATCTAGAATGCCCCAATTAATTTGAATTACAGATAAATAACAAATAAAATTTTAGTATAAGTATATTCCATCAAATATTGGGGACATACATATACTAGAATATTATTTGCTTTTATCTGAAATTCCATTTTAATTGGGTATCCTGTATTTTGCCTGAAAATCCTACATGTGGTATACTTGGGTCTACACATACCTCTCCACAGATTAGAGTTTGTTTCCTACCCCCAAGTTATACAGGAAGAGCAATTGTGTTCTCAAAGTTCCAAAACTTAAACAAATTTTGGAACTTGCTTTATGTTTTTTCTCATTTATTTTCTGTATTATTTGTTTTATTTTAAAATCTATACACGATCATGGATTTAAAACAATTAAACACTACAGAGGACACTGTTGGCAGGAATGATGGAGTAGGGACCTCCAAAATTTGCTCCTCTATAAAAGCAACAAGAACACTGGCAAAAGTTGTCAAAATCACTAATTCCAAAACTCTGGAAATTAACCAAATACTGACAGTAATCCAAGAAGTGTTCATTAAAATAAATGGCTGAATCTTAGTAAGAACAGCAAGATTTGTGGTGATTTGATTTGCCCTATTCCCTCCCCTTTCTGCTTAGCACCATAGCAGTCTTAAAAAGGGTTCTCTAAAGTCAGTAAAAACCAGCAGCCTAGCAACCACTGGAGGTGGCAGAATGGGTTTTAAGTTGCCCCAAAACACCATTCTTAGAGAATTGTTATCATTTGACTCATATGGCAGCTACCTAGAAATGGCAAATTGTGGGACTTATCTTTATTTGACATGACTCAGAACTCTTTCATTTCTTTTTTTTTTTTTTTTTTTTTTTTTTTTTTTGAGACGGAGTCTCGCTCTGTCACCCAGGCTGGAGTGCAGTGGCCTGATCTCAGCTCACTGCAAGCTCCGCCTCCCGGGTTCACGCCATTCTCCTGCCTCAGCCTCCCGAGTAGCTGGGACTACAGGCGCCTGCCACCTCGCCCGGCTAAGTTTTTTTTTGTATTTTTAGTAGAGACGGGGTTTCACTGTGTTACCCAGGATGGTCTCGATCTCCTGACCTCGTGATCCGCCCATCTCGGCCTCCCAAAGTGCTGGGATTACAGGCTTGAGCCACCGCGCCCAGCCAGAACTCTTTCATTTCAAACAGCCTTTTCCCTGGGAGTATTTGCTGAAAACAATCAGTGGCAATTGCTTAACATCACAGTTGTCTAGGATAGCAAAAACAGTTGTGGCTAATTAGAAACTAATGAAAAACTTAAAAGGAAAACGTAGGGAATGAGATTTCCATGGAGGGGCAGGCAGTGATTAAAAGGCTCTGAGATATTCCTGGGCATTCAGAAAGCTATGTTCATACGTCAAGTTGTACATATGCCCAGTGCTGTGTGTATGCCCAAGAAAGAACTCAAAAGGCCTCACCCTAAGCTCTCACTACTAATTAATCTTGAGGCTCTGCATAAACAGGAAGAACAGGAAGTGAAGGCTAAGACAGAGTTTAAAAACTGCCTGCCTTACTTTTTAACAGTGTTCTCCAAATCACACACAGACCCAGTGAGCAACGGTTGAGAGACTTACTGGTTCCAGGCATTCAAAATAATTTTTGTTCAATCATTAGCTAACCACTAAGCTAGCCAAGGAAAGAATTTATTAGCCAAAAATTAAAAGAATACAAACTTTACAAAATTAGTTCAAGAAAGTTACTAAACAAGCATGCAGAAACAAAAACTACAAATCTTAGGGAAGGGACAAATATTATTTCAAATGTTACAGCATTATACTTTTTAAATGCCCGGTTCTTAATAAAAAGTCACCAGACATACAAAGAAACAAGTTTGGCTCATACACAGAAGCAAAAAGCATTCAATGTAAACTATTGCTGAACCAGCCCAGATACTGGAATCAGTAAGCGAAGAATATAAATTAGCTATTTAAAATACTTTCAAAGAATGAAAGTATGAGAATGGTGTCTCACTAAATAGAGACTATCAATGAAGGGATAGAAACTATTAAAAAGAAATATGTAGAAATTTCGGAGTTTAAAAGTTCAATAATTAAAATGGAAAGGTCAGTAGTGAGGCTTAATTACAGATTTGAACTTGTAGAAGAATGATCCAGCAAACTTGAAAAGAAGACTATTGAGATGACCCAGTCGGAGGAACAGAAAGAAAAGATGTAAAAAGACAGAGACAGGGAGAGAGACAGCCTCAGAAACCTATGGGACATCATCAACCATATCAACATACGTATAATGAAAGTCTCAGAAGGAGAGGTGAGAAGAAAGGGGCCGAAAAAATATTTGAAGGAAAAATGGCCAAAACCTTCCAAATTTAATTTAAAATATTAACCTATGTATCCAAGAAGCTAAACACAATGAAACTGGATAAAGTCAAAGAGACACAAATACGTGGGTACATCATAATCAAACTATTAAAAGACAGGGACAGGCCAGGTGCAGTAGCTCACGCATGTAATCCCAGCATTTGGGGAGGCTGAGGCAGGTGGATCACTTGAGGTCAAGAGTTCAAGACCAGCCTGGCCAACATGATGAAACCCCATCTCTACTGAAAATACAAAAAATTACCCAGGCATATTAGCATGTGCCTGTAGTCCCAACTACTCAGGAGGCTGAGGTGGGAGAATTGTTTGAACCTGGGAGGCAGAGGTTGCAGTGATGCTGGCAAGGCTGTGGGGAAATAGGAATGCTTTTACACCATTGGTGGGAATGTACATTAGTTCAACCATTGTGGAAGACAATATGGCGATTTCTCAAGGATCCAGAACCAGAAATCCTGTTACTGGGTATATACCCAAAGGAATATAAATCATTCTACTATAAAGACACATGCACACATATGTTTACTGCAGCACTATTTACAATAGCAAAGACTTGGAGCCAACCCAAATGCCCATCAATGATAGACTGGATAAAGAAAATGTGGTGCATATACACCATGGAATACTATGCAGCCACAAAAAGGAATGAGATCATGTTCTTTGCAGGGACATGGATGAAGCTGGAAGCCACCATCCTCAGCAAAACAACACAGGAACAGAAAACCGAACACCGCATGTTCTCACTCATAAGTGGGAGTTGAACAATGAGAACACAGGGAGACAGAGAGGATAAAAACATACAAACATACACCACGGCCTGCTGGGTGGGGGGTGGGGGGTGGGATGACGGGAGGGAACTTAGAGGAACAGTCAATAGGTGCGCCAAACCGCCATGGCACATGTATACTTATGTTACAAACTTGCACGTTCTGCATATGTATCCCTTTTATCAGAAGAAAAAATAAATAAAATAAAAATTCAACATAGAGTTATTAAATGACCCAGCAATTCCATTTCCGTATATACCCAAGAGAATTAAAAATGCATATCCACACAAAAACTTGTAAATGCATGTTCACAACAGCATTTTTATAACAGACAAAGAGTAGAGACAACCTAAATATCCAGCTACTGATAAATGAATAAATAAAATGTGCTATACACATACATTGAGTCATAAAAAAGAATAAACTTTTTTATTTATTTATGTATTTACAATGTATGTGCTATACACATACATTGAGTCATAAAAAGGTAATAATACTACATGAGTGAATCTTGAAAACATTATACTAAGTGAAAGAAGCCAGATATTATATGATTCAATTTATATGAAATGTCCAGAATAGCAATCTTTAGATATTAAAAAGTAGATCAGTGGTTGCCAGGATTGGGGAAATGAAGGAACAGGGAGTAATGGATAATAGGTATGAGGGTTTCTTTTTGATGATGAAAACGTTCTGGAATTAGGGGAGTGGTAACAGTTTCACAACCACTCTAAACATGCTAAGACCAACCACACTGTGTACTGTAAGGGCATAAGTTTTATGCTATATTAATTATATCTCAAAAAAAGAAAAAGAGGAGAAAAACACTAGATCAATGTTTGAAGTGTAAAAACTCAATATGCCCTGATCACTGGTCCTTCGAACACCTAGAGGTAACCATAAGTTTTAAAAAATATTTTTACAGAAATGTTCTAAGCATATATGAATAGATATTTTTGAAATGTGCCCAAACAGGAACACAGTCTACACACTGTCCTGTCACATGCTTTTTTACACTAAGTATATCTTATTTTGTTCCCATTTGATATGCAGATAATTGGTCCTCATTTTAAAAAAAATGCTACAAAGCATTCTACTCTTCATACGTGTCGTAATTTATTTCATGATTCCCTGTTGAAGGAAATTTGGGTTTCTTTGATTTTTTTCCACTAAAAATGTGCTATAGCAGATATGTTTCTATGTATATCTTTGTGCACTAATGAGGAAAGATGGCTAAATTCCTAGCAGAGGCAGTGCTGGGCTACACACAAACATTTAGAAGTTGACAAGAGGCAAAGTATGGTTGAAAGAGAAGAACTTGGTTGTCAGCTTGACCTTGATTCCTGGTTCTGCCACGTATTAAATGTCTGATCTTGGCCAAATCATTTAACATTTCTGAGCTTCATTTTCATCAGGTGTAAAATCAAACTATGTTGAGGAAAGAGTTCCCCACTTTTGAAGTTTCCTTTCTAGTAGGAGGGTTTCAAATAGGGACGTGCTTATACCCTTTCTCCACCCTGTAATTTGTCTATCGCAGGGGAGGTGAAATGACTTATCTGATTAGTGAATTTGGTAAAAATAAATGTTCTTGGCTCAGATTACCCACTTGGGAGTGAACTATTTTTCTGTGTTTTCAGTCTTCCCTTGACAGCTCCCACAATGGGAAGTCCACACTGGTACGGCATTCAAGTGACTAGGTAAGTTCAGTGCAGGAGCATTTGGCTCTCGTGCTAATCTAAGTCATCTAACTTAATCTTTTTCAGTAATAAAAGTGATATTTTGCTTCTCTCTTCTCCACTGTCTTATTTCTCAGGTTATTTAGAACTTAGGTAAAGAAACAGGGTGCTATTTATTTGACCCTCTCAAGATCTTAACCAACTATTAATATCTTCCTTGAAATAAAGTTTTGAAGATTGAAAAATGTATGTCTGGGAAGTATTTGGCATATCTAGGTGCCTTAAAAATGATGCCTATTACTATTATTTCAGGAAAAAACCCTCAATAATTTACATTACCCTCTCACTCTACATTATGTGTATCCTGTATCCTCACTAGCCAAAAACTTTTGGCTCCACTTTTTGTGTTTTGCATTATAAATAATGCACATTTATTGAATATATCATTTCAAATTACACAGACCCATTTTATATTCTTGCCAAGACACTTGTTCAACTTCTATATTGGTTATATTCTTTCACATGCAAGGGACAGAAACAGTTCAAGCTATCTTCAGCAAAGAGGAAATCACATAGCCTTACATAACTGTGGAAGGCAGAATGGATGTGTTCTCAGGTGAGACTAGATTTAAGATTCCAGTCAATGTCAACTGGACTTCCTTTTCAATCATCATCAAGTATGCCCCTCTTTCTGCCTATTTGCCACTGTTCCCAACATCTTGACCATTAACTGACACATACTAAGGATGCAATAAAATGTATACACAATGAGATAAGTGAATGTGTAAGTTCTTTCCTAACACCCTCAGGTTTCTTCCACATACGTACCCACAGTCAATATCTTGGGTTTTAAAACCAAGATATTCAACCCAAAGGCAAGAAAAGTCTTCTCTCTTTTGTCTTCAGTAAACCTGTAGATCTCTGTATATCTTTATCCATGTCCCGAATCATATTCATATACATGTATATATATTCATATATATATTCATATATATGTATATATACTCATATATATTCATATATATGTATATATACTCATATATTCATATATATTCATATATATGTATATATACTCATATATATATTCATATATATATATGTCTTCCAGGATGAGGTTTTTTTTCCTTTTTTTAATTATACTTTATGTTCTAGGGCACATGTGCACAACGTGCAGGTTTGTTACATATGTATACATGTGCCATGTTGGTGTGCTGCACCCATTAACTCGTCATTTACATTAGGTATATCTCCTAATGCTATCCCTCCCCCTTCCCCCACCCCACAACAGGCCCTGGTGTATGATGTTCCCCTTCCTGTGTCCAAGTGATCTCATTGTTCAATTCCCACCTATGAGTGAGAACATGCGGTATTTGGTTTTCTGTTCTTGCAATAGTTTGCTGATGGTTTCCAGCTGCATCCATGTCCCTACAAAAGACACGAACTCATCCTTTTTTGTGACTGCATAATATTCCATAGTGTATATGTGCCACATTTTCTTAATCCATTCTGTCATTGATGGACATTTGGGTTAGTTCCAAGTCTTTGCTATTGTGAATAGTGCCACAGTAAACATACGTGTGCATGTGTCTTTATAGCAGCATGATTTATAATCCTTTGGTATATCCCCAGGAATGGGATGGCTGGGTCAAATGGTATTTCTAGTTCTAGATCCTTGAGGAATCACCACACTGTCTTCCACAATGGTTGAACTAGTTTACGTTCCCACCAACAGTGTAAAAGTGTTCTTATTTCTCCACATCCTCTCCAGCACCTGTTGTTTCCTGACTTTTTAATGATTGCCATTCTAACTGGTGTGAGATGGTATCTCATTGTGGTTTTGATTTGCATTTCTCTGATGGCTAGTGATGATGAGCATTTTTTCATGTGTCTGTTGGCTGTATAAATGTCTTCTTTTGAGAAGTGTATGTTCATATTCTTTGCCCACTTTTTGATGGGGTTGCTTGTTTTTTTCTTGTAAATTTGTTTGAGTTCTTTGTAGGTTCTGGATATTAGTCCTTTGTCAGATGAGTATATTTTCTCCCATTCTGTAGGTTGTCTGTTCACTGTGATGGTAGTTTCTTTTGCTGTGCAGAAGCTGTTTAGTTTAATTAGATCCCATTTGTAAATTTTGGCTTTTGTTGCCATTGCTTTTGGTGTTTTAGACATGAAGTCCTTGCCCATGCCTATGTCCTGAATGGTATTGCCTACGTTTTCTTCTAGAGCTTTTATGGTTTTAGGTTTAATATTTAAGTCTCTGATACATCTTGAATTAAGACAGAGTCTCCCTCTGTTGCCTAGGCTGGAGTGCAGTGGTGCGATCTCAGCTCACTGCAACCTCCACCTCCCAGGATCAAGTGATTCTCCTGCCTCAGCCTCTCGAGTAGCTAGGATTACAGGTGTGCATTACCATGCCCAGATAATATTTGTATTTTTAGTGGAGATGGGGTTTTGCCATGTTGGTCAGGCTGGTCTTGAACTCCTAACTTCAAGTGATCCGCCCACCTCAGCCTCTCAGCAGGAATGGGTTTTCAATGCCTGAGTCTTTTACCAAATCGTTGAACCACTAACTATTGAAAGGGGACAGGGCACCATTACCTCTTTTGCTAAGGCAATGTGACTGGCACTCTTACTGTAATCATACAGATGGGTAACCATAAAGAGAAAGATTCTTGAAAGGAGTAAGGATGCTGTTAACAGAAGAAAGAAAGAAGGAAAGCTGAACAACAACAACAAAAAATTGAGATTCACTACATATTCCATTCCAAGGGTCTGTGTCCTGCTGAAAATCACTACAGCCTAAATTAAATTCTATAACTGAGAGTATAGAGACTCCTTCCACAGGTACCTCTATTCCCTTTTTTACATCCCAATTATTCCCTTTTTTAAATCTATGAAAGTCTAATATTTCTGCAAATACTATGATCTTTTTAATGGGTATAACTGACATACAACAAACCACACATGTTTAAAATGTAGAATTTAGCCAAGAAAAGGTGGCACACATGCCTGTAGTCCCAGCTATTCAGGAGGCTGAGGCAGGAGGACTGCTTGAGCCCAGGAGTTTGAGGCTGTAGTGGGCTGTGATCATGCCAGTGAATAGCCACCGTACTCCAGCCTGGACAACATAGCAGGAACCCATCATTTTTCAAAAAATGTAAAATTTTGTAATTTTTAAATATGTATGTTGTGAAACCATCACTACAGTTAAAAAAAAATACCCATTATGCCCCAAAATGTTGCCCAAAATCAAAGATATTTACTATATGGCCTTTTACGGAAAAAAAAAAAAAAAATTCTTGCCTTTGATCTAGATCTCTTTTTTCACAACTTTGTTCTTTAAAGTTGGAGCAGTTCAACAGGGGTGCTCTGTGACTTCCATGGGGAGTAAAGGGAAGGGGCTAGCACCCACCACTACCACAACCCAAACCTCCACTTTCAATACAGCAACTCTCTTTTCATCTATTGGGTTGGCTTTTAAAATTTCTTTGGAAGATAGCATCTTAGAACGTTTAAATCTACTATTCTATTTCAACTCTTTTGTTTTCAGATGTGAATATAAAGAATGAGGTGGGAAAGTGAATTACTTGCTCAGTGTTACATAGCTCCTTCTATACCAAATCTCATGACTCTCAGGTCTGAGAGTTCTTTCCAGCACCCGAAATTAAAACCAATCAGGGGAGTGCTCTCCCAAAGAACCCCCAACCTAAAAAATAAAACAAAAAATTAAAAGCTGAGTGAAGAGAGTGCCCAGTACACAGACGGTGGCTAGAGAAAACCTGACTCTGGCTAGAATTCCTAGGGGCACATTATTCACCCCTTGGCAATTCTACCCCCTTGATTTACAGAACTAGTATGAAGTTGTACCACTCAGGAAAAGAGTTAGTTGTTGGTCATTCAGCCACATGTGTAGGGTGACCAAAAGGGGTAATAGGAACCTGAAAGGGCTGAGACCCAGAAACAAATATCAGTGGAGAATAAAAACTAGAAAACTAAATATGGACATGATAAACAGATTATCTGGGAGACACAAGGAAGGGCCTGTGCCAGGAGAAATTTACCGTCAAACAGGCCTGGATGGAAATGTGGATTCTCTACCCAGGCTGGGAAAACATGATGCAACTTCAAATTCTACTTTCATTAAGAAGGAAGGCTGAGTGAAATATGGGAAAGACCACCAGGGTAGTTCATCGTCTCCCTTAAGCTCTGGTCCCAAAGCTGAATATTCTACCCAGCAAACAAGGTATCTGTGAAGGCCTGCCCGCCTTGAAGGGCAGGTTAGTGTGTATTTATTCTTCCTCAAGCAAGAACTCTGGGTTCTAATACTCTTCACTCCAAGTGATATAGCAAAGTATTTCTTTCACCTTCCCCTCATATTAGTTCACCTTACTTATTAGCACCCAAAACTTCGGTTGAGGAACCAATTGGTTTTTATATCTTATTCACGGACATGGTTTGTTTCTGTGTCCCCACTCATCTCATGTCGAATTATAATCCCCAATGTTAGTCACCTGGTGGCAGGTGACTGAATTATGGAGGTGGATCCTTCCTGAATGGTTTAACATCACCCCTTCAGTGCTGTTCTTGTGACAGTGAGTGAGTGAGTTATCATGAGATCTAGCTGTTTAAAAATGTGTAGCACCTCGCACTCTCTCTTTTCCTCCTGCTCCGCCGTGTGAGACACGCCTAGCTTTCCCTTCACCTTCTGCCATGATTGTAAGTTTCCTGAGGCCTCCCCAGAAGCAGAAGCCTCTATGCTTTCTACATAGCCTGAAGAACCACAAGCGAATTCAACCTCCTTTCTTTATAAATTACCCAGTCTTAGGTCTTTCTTTTTTTTTTTTTTTTTTTTTTTTTTTTTTTTTTTTTTTTTTACAGGATCTCACTCTCTCACCCAGACTGGAGTACAGTGGTATAATCTCGGTCCACCGCAACCTCCGCTTCCTAGGCTCAGATGATCCTCCCGCTTCAGCCTCCCAAGTAGCTAGGACTACAGGTACGTGCCACCACCATGACAGGTTAATTTCTGTATTTTTTGTAGAGATAAGGTTTCACCATGTTGTCCCCACTGGTCTCAAATTCCTGAACTCAAGCAATCCACCTGCCTCGACCTCCCAAAATGCTGGGATTACAGGTGCGAGCCACCACTCCTGGCCAGGTACTTCTTTATGGAAGTGCAAGAAGGGACTAATATAGATGAAATATGTTAACCAATTGTGTTTTCTACTTAAAACTGGCAGTTGGAAAACTTATAGACAAACCTATGCCCTATCAATAGCAAGTATGTAAAAACTTCTTGGCAGGGCGCGGTGGCTCATGCCTGTAATCCCAGCACTTTGGGAGGCTGAGGCGGGCGGATCACAAGGTCAGGAGATGGAGACCATCCTGGTTAACAAGGTGAAACTCCGTCTCTACTAAAAATACAAAAAAATTAGCCAACTTGGCAGTGGCATGTGCCTGTATTCCCAGCTACTCAGGAGGCTGAGACAGGAGAATGGCATGAACCTGGGAGGTGGAGCCTGCAGTGAGCCGAGATCGTGACACTGCACTCCAGCCTGGGTGACAGAGCAAGACTCCGTCTAAAAAAACAAAAAAAAATTTTATTAGTACATTTCCTTATAGTAGCCTCATTTCTAGCTCTATTTTATGTCCCTGACTTCTTTGTTCTTCCCCATTCTAAGTGAAGAAAGTGGATCCACATGGGGCTCACAGGGATACACAGGGAATGATAGCCACACTCTAAGTCAGCATGGTGATAGCAATAGTAACTTGCAAAGAGAAGGAGACTCTCTTGGGACTCTAATTATCAGGTCCCAAATTTCCTCCCCATATGGGGGTTCTTCCTTCACTGCTTAGCATTTGAAAATTTGAATTTGACTGCCCTTGCCATTGCTGACTACAACTGAGTCAGCATCTCCCAAAACTCTGTTAATGGAAGAGAGTTTTATCATGGACATCAATGTTAGGAAGAAAACACACTCTATCTGTATGATCCAATTCAATATTATGGTAACAGAAAAGGTGTGGAAATTGTGTAGAGATCCATGGGAGATTATTGTTGAATTAAGACTTATATATCTATAACAGATCAGTTTTGTTTGTTTGTTTTTATTGAGGGATAATTTTAAAAGTCTATGTGTGTAAGCATCTCACATGAAGAGGGAATTGGAACTATGTCTCTGGTAAAAAAAAAAAAAAAAAAAAAAAAAAAAACCTGAGAATTTTGGAAAGCTATCCTATCTGTGAAAATGGGACTAGGAACAATCCCATCCACTAGCCTGGGAAAGTGTCAATAGATCTTGAAGTTAACCAGGAGCCTGGGTGGAAAATATATAACTCATGGGAAATCAAATATAAGGTTATAGAGTCCAAATTTTCATTACCTTTCTCTTGCAGGAAACCAAAGTGATAAATTAACATTAAAAATTATCTAGGATTAGCCAGGTATAGTAGTCCATGCCTACAGTCCCAGCTACTAGAGAGGCTAAGGCAGGAGGATCACTTGAGCACAAGAGATCAAGGCTCCAGTGAGCTATGATGGCACCACTGCACTCCAGCCTCAGCAACAGAGCAAGAACCTGTCTCTAAAAAAGAAATTAAGGCATGGCGTGATGGCTTACATCTGTAATCCCAGCATTTTGGGAGGCCAAGTGGGGAGCGGATCACTTAAGGCCAGGAGTTTGAGACCACCTGTGCAACATGGTGAGACCCCATCTTTACTAAAAAATACAAAAATTAGCTGGGTATGGTGGGGCATGCCTGTAATCCCAGCTACTCAGGAGGCTCAGGCAGGAGAATCACTTGAACTCCAGAGGAGGAGGTTGCAGTGAGCTGAGATTGAGCCTCTGCACTCCAGCCTGGGTGACAAAGCGAGACTCTTTCTCAAAAAAAAAGTAAATAAAAATAGGCCAGGAGCAGTGGCTCATGCCTGTAATCCCAGCACTCTGGGAGGCCAAGGCAGGTGTATCACTTGAGGCCAGGAGTTCAAGACCGCCTGGCCAATGTGGTGAGACACTGTCTGTAATAAAAATACAAAAATTAGCTGGGCATGGTGGCACATGCCTGTAATCTCAGCTACTCACGAGGCTGACGCACAAGAATCGCTTGAACCCAGGAGGTGGAGATGGCAGTGAGCCTAGATTGCACCATTGCACTCTAGCCTGGACAACACAGTGAGACCCTGTCTCAAAAATAAATAAATAAATAAAACACAAAATAAACTTAAAAACAAAAATTGGGCCAGGTACGGTAGCTCACGCCTGTAATCTCAGCACTTTGGGAGGCCTAGGCAGATGATCACTTGAGCCCAGGAGTTCAAGACCAGCCTGGGCAAAATGGTGAAACCCTGTCTCTACAAAAAATAATACAAAAAATTAGGTGTGGTGGTGCACCCCTGTAGTCCCAGCTACTTGGGGGCCGAGGTGGGAAGATCATTTAGACCCAGGAGATGGAGGCTGCAGTGAGGGAGATTGTGCTACTGCACTCCAGCCTAGGTGTCAGAGTGTCTCCAAAAAAAAAAAAAATCGGTCTAGGATTTGTGGACTCTAGGACTGAAGTAGAAGCAAACTCAAAATAGTTTTGCAGTGATACTTTGACAATTCAGAGCACAAAGGAGTCACCACCATCACCTTCCAAAAAAATGAAACACTAAGGTAACTTTACAATAAGAAATTATTAACTACACAAGGAAGCAATCTACCTTGAGGGAGAATTGGCAGACACAACAAACAGGGAGAAGCAGTATTTTCACCGTCTGGAGAAAATATAGCAATCTATAAGATTAAAATAGAAGTATGTTTAAAATAATTAAAGATACTGAGACAGCCAGGTGGGAGAGGGTCCCTGGCAAAACTCTAACTGACTGGCACACTGGGGCAGAGCCACAGAAGTTCACCCCATTTTCAGGTGGGAGGAGCCTAGCCCCTCCTCTTCCGTGTGTGTGGAACCTGGGATTCAAGCTGTGAGGCGAGAAGCACAACAGAGGAACTCTGGCCTTGTGGAGAGTCCCTGTTTCTCCCTTTATTTCCTTTTCACCCAATAAAACCCTATCTTACCCTTCAAACTATCTGCGAGTCTGAACTGGCCTTGTCCCTGGCCATGGGACAAGGACCCCGTCTTTAGCTGAACTAAGGAAAAATCCTGTAATGATATCATCATGAAAGAACAATGGGATGTGAAAAGAATAGGTAGAGAGAGAGAAAGACCAAATATAACTTTTAGAAATGAAAACCTGTTTAAATATCAGATTCAACACTGAATAGAGAATTAGCAAACTGGTGGATAGATTTGAACAAAGTACTCACAATATAACTCAGAGATAAAGAGGTGGAGATTCATCAAGAAATAGAAGCAGAAACAAGGATAAATGGGTGAGAAGGTTAATGTTCTATGTATCTAGCGTGTCTAACATGTCAAAGACAAAGTGCACCAAGAAATTAAGGAGATGATTTTATTCAGTCTATAGCAATAGATGAATGTTCATTAATGAGGAATGTTTCAGTGAAAAGGAAGGGAACCTGGGTTTGCAGAGGCTGGTAAACAAGAGAGTCGTCGAGAGTCCAACTGAGTCATGAGGAAGGATGGAGATGTGTCTTATATCAGACTATACAAGGGCAGGGTGCCCTTTGAGGTTAGCTGTTTCCAGAATACAAAAACGAGGGTAGATTTCTTAACCATCCCTGCTTTCCAGAAGCACAGATTTCAGATGAAGTTCAACATTACCAAATAGGAGTTCCAGAAAGACAAAGTAGAAAGAATAGAGGGTATCTGAAAAAGATAACATCAGAAAAATGTTTAGAATTAAAGAGAGACATAAGTCCTCAGAATGATGAAGTACATTGGGTCTCAAATAAAGTTAAGCGAAACATGAGTCATACCTAGACACGATAGAAAAACTACAAATATAAAGAAATATTAAAATGTCATTAATCAAGAATATTTTTCTTGCTCTTTTTAAAAAATCTTGCCACAATTTGATTACTGGTTTTATACAGTTAAGGTTATATTTTTTATTGAAATTAAGAAGTTAAGCAAAATCAAAATCAGTTATTAAAATAAGCCTTGGAACTCACATCGCTAGTAAGTGGTTGAGTTGGGCCTTCAAGCCACATCTTCTGATTCAAAATACTATTTATACCATTTTATTCTAGTGATACCATGAAGCCTATAGCACCTCCTTCTCAATTTAGTATGTTTCATTTAGCCTAAGGAAAAGATTGAAGGTTGTTGCAACTACATATACTTTATATTTCTTCTTAAGTGTCACAATTGAGTACAATTAGAGTTCAATTTCTCTTTACAATGGATGTTCCCAGAGGGTAAACAGAGAAAGAATGTATGCACTCTTTAAGCAAAGCTTTATTTTTCTCTATATGTCAGCATGCAAAATCCCCTAGCAACATTTGACTTTCATACTTATGGAAATCAGATTGGTCTCCCTTGTTAGAGTGGGCATATTGATGGCCCGTGTTATTTCCTCTATATGGGGTTCCAGCTGTGTTGTCAGTCAGCAGTACCCCTTTCTGAGGGCTGAAGAGCATCTTTTTGAAAGCATTGCCCTAAAGCTGCTGCTGCTGCCACTCCTACCATGCTCCAAATCATCAGCTTTCTAATGTGCCCTGAGAACCCTGGGCAAAGGGACAAAAAAACATTATTTTAGACTTCAGTTCAGTTGGGGATCAGAAGTTGTATGCAGCCACTGAGTGAAGGCATTTAATGTATTCATACAATAAATGTTTGAACACCTGTTATGCGCTCACATTGTGCTAGGCACTAGGGATCTGCTATCAAGAGATAATCCCTATCCTCATGTAGCTCACAGATTAGGCTGGCAAACTGACATTTTAAAAATACTGTAACTACACAAGTAACTCAGCCTCCTTTTCATCTCTTGCTAACCTTGATGCAGGACACAGCATCTCTCTCCTTTCCAGTAAATAAATAGACAATCTGTTCTGCACCAAAAGCATTAATGAACTGCATAGGTGTTGACCAAGATTTTGTGTAGTAAACTCCTACACAAAAAAACTTACAAAATCTCCTATACAAATCCTATGGGAAACTCCCACACAAAATCTTACAAAATCTCCTATACAAATCCTATGGGAAACTCCTACACAAAATCTTACAAAATCTCCCATACAAATCCTATAGGAAGCTCCTACACAAAATCTCCTATATAAATCCTGTAGGAAATTCCTATGCAAAATCTCAGCCTGACATCCCCAATTCTCTTTGGAAGTATCTGGTCTCCAAGCTGGATTCTTCTTTGCCCTGGACCCGTTTCCCAACCTTGTGGTCTTGTGTCTCCCTCTCCTGTTTTTTTCCCCTGGAAATTTTGTTTTCCTGTAGCGCCACCCTGTCCCCTTCCTGGTGAGCAGTTCAGCTCTGCCTGGGAGTTCACCTCCAGCCTTGCATACTGGTAGCACTTTGGGGCCCTCCAGCAGCTGGAACCCACCTCCTCAGAAGATGGTATGTGTGTTTGGGGGTGGGGAGTATAAATAACGTGGAAATCAGGTTGTGCTGCACTTACATAGGGAGTAATTATAATTGTGTTTATTTGATAGAGGGAGGCACAGGTGCCAGGAGACTGAGTAAGAAGTGAGCGTGTGAGACAGCTGCTCGCCAGCCGCATCAGGCCCTGGCCCCTGAGTCAGCCTGTGTCTAATTAGGAGCAGGCTTCAATCGCCGTCTGAATAATTCTCTGGGATTGAGTTTCTTCCTGAATGACTCGATTCACACTGGATAAGAAACTGTCTCTCTCCACTAGGAAGTGGAATAAAACAACTGACTCACATTTCACGCTTCCGTTTTTGCCAAGTGGAGATGATAATGTCTCAGTTACTCAGATGTGGGCTAGAGCTGAATCTGCTTTTTATAACTGACTGATTTAGTAAGGAAGTGAAAATCCAGGTACTGAGATGGAGCAGAGACCCCTTTTAGGGGTCTGTGGGCTCCCCAAGCATGGAAATAAAGGAATATCTTGAGCTCCTTCAAGGGAAATTCCAGACACCTAGCTAGCCCTGAAAGTGAATCAGCAGCTTGATAAACAAGAAGGTAATGGTAGTCCCAGCTACTCGGGAGGCTGAGGCAGGAGAATGGCCTGAACTCGGGAGGCAGAGCTTGCAGTGAGCCAAGATCGCGCCACTGGACTCCAGCCTGGGCGACAGAGCGAGACTGTGTCTCAAAAAAAAAAAAAAAAAAAAAAAAAAAAGGGTAATGGTAGCCCGAAACGAAGAAGGTAATGGTAGCCTGAAACAAGCCCCAAGATGTTTGGTTCCCTATAAAAACTAAAGATAACATCTTAACATATGTACCTGAGTTATTTTTCATAAACCTGGACCTCCAACAAATGTATACACTGGCACGTAGACCTCAGGTAAGGGAGAACTGAGGACTGAATTCTGACAACCATTCTTTGTTCTAGATTTCTTCCTGAGGGTCCTGGAGGAAGTCACACCCATGAGCCAGAGCTAACATTCTTTCTGCTGACCATAAATTATTAAACAAAGCTTCTCTTCTTTAACCAATTGCAAATCAGAAAATCTTTGAACCTGCCTATGACCTGTAAGCTCCTGCTTCAAGATATCCCACCCTTTCAGGCCATAACCCACGTGTAGCCTCCACGTATTGATTTATGATTTTGCTTGTAACTTCTGCTTTCCTGAAATTTACCTCTGTTTTTAAAAACCCTTACTTGCAAGTCATTGGGGAAGTCAGGACATAAGCTTTAGCTGCCAATTCTCCTTTCTTGGTGCCCTGCAAATAAATACCTTCCTTTCTTGCCACTTCAAACCTCAGTGTGGATGTCTGGCCTTACTGTGCCAGGCCAGTGGAGCCCAGTTTGATTCTATAATAGTACCGTGAAGCCAAGGGAGCCATAATGAGTCAAGTTCTGGGTCCTAGCCTCCACATCAAGTCTTAGAGTGGGATTATTCCTCAACCAGGTGGTCTGGTCTCACTCTAGACAAGGCCTATGAGGTCCTGTGGGTTCAGAAGACCCCTCCCACCAAGGCCCACCTTTCCTGGATACCTTCTGAAGGAGGTAAAAATTCTAGGTATCCTTTAAACACCTATGATGTCCTAGACCCAGACACAGAGCATGATGCTTTAGAGACCATTGGTGGATGCCACTTGTAGATACTGGAAAAGAGAGTTTAAGAACATATGGCAAAGACTAAATTCAAAGACTAAGCTGGGAACAAACCTGACCACCATGGCCAAAAGTAGGAACAGTCCCCAGATCTAGAGAACTGGGCACTTCAGGTGCCCAGGACCTGTGGTGTTTGTGGAGAGGTGAGGACTTTGACCTGAATTTATGTGTGTATTAGTTCATTTTCACATTGCTATAAAGAACTTCCCTGAAACTAGGTAATTTATAAAGGAAAAAGGTTTAATTCACTCACAGTTCCACATGGCTGGGGAGGCCTCAGGAAACTTACAATCATGGCGGATGGGGAAGCAGGCACCTTCTTTCACAGGGTGGCAGCAGGGAGAAGAGTGTGAGCCTGTGAAGGAGGAAATGTCAAACACTTATAAAACTGTCAGATCTTGTGAGAACTCACTCACTATCATGAGAACAGCATAGGGGAAACCACTTCCATGATCCAATCACCCCCCTCTCTCCACACATGGGGATTACAATTTCAGTGAGATTTGGGTTGGGAACACAGAGCCAAACTATTTCAATGTGTCTTTGAATTACCAATCGTGATTGAGAAAGGCAGCCAGTAGGATCCTGCTTTTTATTCTCTTAATATTATTTCATGTATAGTCCCCCATGTCATTTCATATTGGAAACACGGTAGTTCTACCAACTATTACCAAAAAAAGAGAAGAAATCCATGATTTATATGCACACAATTGTGCCACAGTACTACTCAGTGTGTCCTGGAAATGTGTCCACAAGATATTTAGCATCATGGTAAGTACATTGTACCACACTGAGGTGACAAATTTTCTTCAGCTGCGTTATGATCATCAATAGGGAGTTCACACATTCTCCCTACCCACATGGTTGGTTGCAGGACATGATCTTGTTATTTTAAAGAGCAACCTGCCAATGAAAAAAATGATCACTTTTGACCCTTTCCCTCAAGATTCAACAAAACTAAGAATTGACAAACTGAAGTCTTTATTGGGTAAAATCTGTAAAATTACAGTGAGCTGACATTTGCTGAGCTTGGAATACATACTAAGAAATACAACAACCATGCAATATAAGCACCTTTATTATCCCTATTTTGTAGAGCAGGAAACCAAACCTTAAAAAAGGTTAAGTAACTAGGCTAGAGTCATCCAGTAAACAAATAGTGGTACCAGGACTCAAATCAAATCTTTCTGGGGTCAAGCCCACATGTATAGCCATTCTGCTCTTTCCTGGGAATGCTCATCGGATACCCTTAGGAATCTTTTCTGATGTTTAGGTTCATAGTGTGTTGGTACTGCACCCTGGTTTTCCTCTCTTCCGCAGTGTGCTCTGAGCAAAACAGTTCTTCCCATGATCGAGAGACTCTTTATCAGAATAATTGTATCATGACTACTCTGTTCCCTGGCCCTTCTGTCCTTAATCAAGTCAAGCTAGATAACCATATCAAATAGTGGATTCTGATTTTAAATTCACCACCCCTAGGAAATGGAAAGCCACCAATCTGTTTAGATCAATGGTCTCCAAACTTTTTGGCACCAGGGATTGGTTTTGTGGAAGAAAATTTTTCCACAGAGGGGTGGGGATGTGGGGATGGTTTTGGGATAAAATCGTTCCACCTCAGATCATCAGGGATTAGTTAGATTCTCATAAGGAGCACACAACCTAGATCTCTCAAACGCACAGTTTACAATAGGGTTCGCGCTCCTATGAGAAACTAATTCTGCTGCTGATCTGATAGGAGGTGGAGCTCAGCCGGTAATGCTCACCTCCCCACCGCCCCTTACCTCCTGCTATACAGCCTGGTTCCTAACAGGCCACAGACCAGTACCTGGGGCCCGGGGGTTGGGAACCCCTGATTTAGATGATCCTATAGAAAAATCAGTTCTGCCCAGGCCTGACCCAGCTTGAAACCTGAAGTGGATGAAGGCACAGGCCTGAGGTAACATAGCGTTTAGAGTCACTAAGATGTCATTAGAACCCATCAGAAGTTTCTCAGTGAAGTCAAAAGCATCCTCATGTGGAATAAAAGAAAATGCTTACCATGGAATGAGCCCTTCTGTGATGTTCATTGGAACTGTAAGGTCCTCTGAGCTGGCCACACATGGTCAAGCCATCGTGACATTTTCCCCTCCCTTGTGATAATGTACTTTGTGATATTCCCCATCCTTGTGAATGTACTTTGTAACATTCCTCCCCACCCTTGTGACAATACATCCTCCATGCCCTTGTGAATGTACTTTGTAACATCCATCCCCTACCCACAAAAAATTGCTCCTGACTCCACCGCCTATCCCAAACCTATAAGAACCAATGATAATCCCACCACCCTTCACTGACTCCTTTCTCGGACTCAGCCCACTTGCACCCAAGTGAATAAACAGTCTTGTTGCTCACACTAAGCCTGCTCAGGTGGTCTCTTATACGGACGTGAGTAACAGGAACTTGAATAACCATAGCTGTGCCACGAACCCTGGGGCCTTCCAGGTAATAATGCCTTAGGTCAGTTGAAATTCTTAAACTAAAGAGTAATTTATTTTATTATCTAAGTTGTAAACCTTTTATATACCTTCCAATAAATTTTCTCTCCCCTCCCCGCCCCTAAAAAGTCACAAAACAAAACTGAAATTAACATTTCAGTGAAAAAGTGAAAAATGTTTTGGCAACATGAAAGTCCCAAAAAGAACTTTTAAAAACAATTTGAACAAGATTTTATAATTAAATACACATACATTTTCTCTATTCATAGGGACTATAAATGACTTATGATACTGAGTGGTAAATAATGGGAAAATAGTGGCATGAAAAATCACTTCAGACAGGTTAAAATATCGTATTAGATAATGGAAGCCATGTGTTCCAATGTCAAAGGGAGTTAACAAATAGAAATAGGGAAAGGTGAGAATCAACACTGTGGTTGGTGGAGTTAGGAAGGTAATCTCAAAGTATTCTGCCTACAAATTACTTACTAATTACAAATGGGGAAAATATTGATAGCAACTTTCATCATCAGTAATACATTAACATAATCAATAATGGAACAAGCTGATGTTGTGTGCCTCCTGATATGGCGCACAGACTAGGATACAATATCATGCCTGTCGTATTTCTGCCAAAAAAATGTATAACCTGAATCTAATTATGCAGAAACTTCAAAGTAAAATTTAAAAATATCTTATAAAATAACTAGCCTTTACTCACAATTTTCAAAAATATATAAGACAAGGAGAGATAAAGAAGCTGTTACACACTATAAGAGACTAAAGAGACATGACAACTAAATTCACAAGATGCTCCTGGATTGGGTCCTGGGCCACGAAAAATAACAACCACAAAAAAACATTACTGGGACAATTAGAGCAATTCAAATCTGAATTTTAGGTTACAGTATTACATCAAAGTTATGGTTTATGATGTTGATCATTGTAGTGTGGTTCCGTAAGAAAACTCCCTGCTTTTAGTATATACAAACTATAAAGAATTTGTGGCTAGCAGATTATAATATGTGAAAATTACTTTCAAATGGTTTAGGAAAACATAGAGTGAGTGAGAGCAAATGATAAAGCATATGGAATGAAACATTAACAATTGGTGAATCAGAATAAAGGGAACACAAGTGTTTCTTATATTATTCGTGTGACTTTTTTGAAAGTCTGAAATTATATTAAAATAAAAATGTTTAAATGTCCTGTCTCACAGCATTCAATACATCTCTTTTAAGAACATAAAGAGTGTATACTTTCTTTTTGCTGCTGTCACAAACACATTAGCTTAAAACAACACAAATGTATTATCTTACGTGCCTTTTTCAGCTTCTAGAGGCTACCTGCACTTCTTGGCTCATGGCTCCTTCCTTACCTCACTCTACCTCTACCTCAACCTCACATCTCCTTCCCTGATCCTGACTCTTGCCTCCTGCTTATAAGGACCTTTGTGAACACTTGTGTATAAGCCACAGAATGGTTGGCTTAAACCAGGGGTCCCCAACTTCTGGGCCACAGACCGGTACAAGTCCATGGCCTGTTAGGAACCAGGCTGAACAGCATGAAGCGAGTGGTGGGCCAGCCAGCGTTACCGCCTGAGCTCCACCTCCTGTTAGATCAGCAGTCGCATGGTATTCTAATAGGAGAACGAACCCTATTGTGAACTGCACATGCAAGGGATCTAGGTTGTGCACTCCTTATGAGAATCTAAGTAATACCTGATGATCTGAGGTAGAAAAGTTTCATCCAGAAACTATCCCTGCCTCCCATCCGTGGAAAAATTGTCTTTCAGGAAACCGGTCCCTGGTGCCAAAAAGGTTAAGGACAAATGACTTAAACAACAGAAATTTATTTTCTCACATTTCTGGAGACTGGAACTAATCAAGGGCTGGTTTCCTCTGTGGCCTCTCTTGGTTTGCTTTAAATGGTCATCCTTGTGGGCATGCACACAAGGTATCTCGTTTTATGTCCATATTTCCTGTCCTTACAAAGAAAACCAGTCAGGTTGACTTAGGATCCATCTTGATGGTCTCGTTTTAACTTAATCACCTCATTTAAGGCCCTGTTTCCAAAAATAGGCACAACCTGAGGTATAGGAAGTTAGGGCTTCAATATATGAATTTTAGGGGAATGCAGTTCATCCCACAACAGCCACATAAATATAAAGACACATGTCTTTCTTATTCTCCCTCCTTCTCACTCCAACCACAGAAGAGGGAGGGCAGGAGAAGTGAAAAGGCAAGTCATGCCCTTCTTTACCTCAAGCCCCTTCCTGAAACTTACCCTGGCCTGGTGGTTTGAGAAAGAGAATGAACATCATATTGGATGTAAGATTTAGTTTTTAAACTACTCTAGATAGGAAAGCGCATTTTAATAATTAAAAGTAACCAGAAAACTATGAGATCTGCCCAAGATATTCTTAAGGGCAGGAAAGGGAGATTTCATGGAATATGGTTGAAAGAAATGATTGGAAAAAAAAACCAAAACAGTTCATATTTCTGTTCTGTTGAGTGTAGACTATTGAATAAACTGAGCATAATATATGTTCATATGTAAAGAAGCCTGTGATATGTAATTTACTGATTAAAACAAATTGAGACTAATGATGCACATCATGATAATATTTAGATAAAAGATTGTGATAGGTGCCTACTGTTATTGGCTGCCAAGCACTCCTTCCCCTACTTTGTCTAGTAACCTTCTCCAGCAGTAGATTAGACATGTGACTCCAGCTGAGCTTCTCATAATACCTCACACCCTTGGCTGGAGTGGTTAATCAACAGGTTAAACCAATCAGAAACATTACCTGGGATTTTTCAAGCTGGGAGACCAACACCTCTTTTTACTTCAGTCATAAAGTTGTAAGAGACTCAGAGCCAGGAGGTCCTGGTGGCCACATCCTTGACTCATGGAAAGCCCAATGTGGGAGAATGAAGCCAACACACCTTGAGACATAGAGATGAGAGACAAAGAGAGTAATTCCTGGTGATGTTCTAGTCCTGGCTTCAATCATGTCTAAGGTAGGTAATTCTACTCGTATGCTTCCAGAATTTTGGTTATCCAAGCCAAGAAAATCTTTCTGCTTAAGCCAGTTTGCTTTGGTTTCTATCCCTTGAAACCAAAGAATCTTGAAAAAAAAATACGTATTTATGTGGTGTAATTGTGTTTCATGGAAAATATCTGGAAAGATACATACTAAATTGTTAATAATGGTTAATTCTCATTAACATTCTGCTTCCCCCCACTGTTTCATATTCTTTATATTAATTGTTTGCTACATTTATAATAAAATATGTTTAGGAAAATGAGAACACAAACTAGTATACCACTGATGATAGTCAAGAAAAATGTATTCATATATAGTGAATAAGAAGATAAAATTAATTTAGAATAAGAGACGTTTCATTTAACATTTTTAAATGGTAAACCACAGCCCTACAAAGATAAAGGGGATGTTTCAATAAGTCATATACAGAAAGAGCACTAAATATATACGGGACAACCAAATAATACTGATGCAAGAATGCAAATGTCCTCCCCTCCCAAAACCATGGAAACCTCAGGATCTGCCTATGGGGTCACCTCTGAGATCTCTTATGTGCATAGACGCATCTGCTTCCCATGCAACACTGATATATTACTTGATCATTGTTGGTCCTTGTCTTAGCTACCTATGGCTGCATTACAAATGACCCCAAAACTTAGCAGCTTAAAAGAATAAGCATTTATTATCTCAGAGTTTCTGTGTGTCAGGAATGGGGGTATGGCTTAGCTAAGTGCCTCTGACTCAGGATCTGTCAAAGGCTGTGATCAGTGCGTCATCTAGGGCTGCAGTCATCTCAGGGCTCAACCGAGGAAGGGTCTTTATCCAAAGTCACTCACTTGGCTGCAGGCAGGCCTCAGGTGCTTGCTGGCTATTTGCTTGGGACATTAGTTACTTGTGATCTAGGCTGTTCATAACATGACAGTTCACTTTCCCAAAACTGAGAGAAAGACAGAGAGAGAGAGAGAGAGAAAGGAAAGCAAGATGGAAATCATAGTCAACCAGGCCTGATTTTGCCCTCAGGGGGACCTTTGGCAATATTTAGAGGCATTCTTGGTTGTCACGACTGTGGGAAGGAGAAGGAAGGTACTACTAGTATCCTGTTTGTAGAGATCAGGGATGTTGTTACACATCCTACAATGCACAAGACAGCCCCCTACAACAAAGAATGACCTGGCCAAAATGTTAAAGTGCAAAGTTGAGAAGCCCTGACCTTGAGTGTTGAATGTTTGCAGAGCACATTATGTACATTCCCCCGATCCTCATATGACTCTATAAGGTAAGAGTTATTATCTCTTCCTTTTATTGCTGGGGAAACTGAGACTTACAGGAGTTCAGTGATTTGCTCTAAGCAAGCAAGTAGGGAGGCTGGATTTGAACGAAGGTTTGGTCTCATTCCATTGCCAGGCTCTTTCAGTGTGAAGCAGGAACAGAGAGAGGTAAGAAAAGGAACAAGCTCTGGGAGAGGGGAGGGGAGAAATGCCCTCTCTGCCAGGAAATGTTCCAGATGCCATTCTTGTCACCTCATTTGAAACTCGCAATGAGGCAAGAACATAAGCCTGAGCAGACTCTGTTCTCTGGGAGAAGACAGTTTGGCAAGGTCCTGGTTTGCATCATTGTTGAGCTGGAGCTGTGGATTGCTATGGTTCCTGGAAATCCACAGTGTCCACACTACCGCACCCTCTCCCTTCTTGGGGCCCCAGCTGGGTCCATATGAATCACTTGTGACTGCTCGGAGGAACCATGCTGAGCTCCCCTCCATTCTGCTTTCAATACAGTAGGCCTGGCCTCCTTGGTGCCCAGGGACACACCACCAATAAGAGCACATTGTGAAGCCATCTGATAAGTACATTTCACATTTCTTGTGATTTCACTCTAATTGTGTTCCCCACCCTACCTTCCCCTTTTAAGACTTTCAGAATTATTTCCTTCTGATCCCCTTGGTCAGAATTTGAACATTTCATTTCCCAAATGTCATTTTGAGATAGATTATCTATCATAATTATGCCCTCCCACAGTACCTTCCAGATGGGGATTCAGGATTCACCTCTTGATTTAAAGGGTTTGTTGTTTTTGGTTTTGGTTTTGGTTATGAGATGGACTCTTGCTCTGTCACCCAGGCTGGAGTGCAGTGATGCAATCTCGGCTCACTGTAGCCTCCGCCTTCTGGGTTCAAGCAATTCCCCTGCCTCAGCCTCCCGAGTAGCTGGGATTATAGGTGCCCGCCACCATGTCTGGCTAATTTTTGTATTTTTAGTAGAAACGAGGTTACACCACATTGGCCAGGCTGGTCTCAAATTCCTGATCTCAAGTGATCCGCCCACCTTAGCCTCCCAAAGTGCTGGGATTACAGGCGTGAGCCACCATGCCCAGCTTTGATTTAAAGGGTTTGAATAGGACTTACTCCTTCTAGAAAGGGAACATGCAAGTCCATTTTGAGGAGGTTCTAAAAAAAACAAAGAAGACAAAAAGTAACAAAACAAACAAACAAAAAACAGCAAGAAGCTGTGAGTGACACAAACTTTTAGAGGATTTGTATTAAAAATTTTCAGGTTTGCAGGCACTATGAAAGCTCTTAGTTCTTATTTAAAGTTTTACATAAAAGAAAAATTTGGCAGGGGGAAATAGTTTTCTCCACCCAGGAGCTGTAAAAATGAATGAACATCTATCTCCTTAGTTGAGAATTTGTAGGTCTATGCCTGCTGGGATTTCAAAGGGCATACATTCTTTGGCCAAATATGACCTTGGCATATAACCAATCTCATAGGAGCATTAGTTGTTGCAGCTTGAGTCTGTGTTTGAGCGACTAATGTCATCTAACCTTGTTCTTACCATGACCTAAACTTTGGAGCAGTTCTTCAGCTGAACTTGCAGTAGATCTTGTACAAAATTATACAAGCTTCCTCAGTCCTTCCACTGTCAGCTGGTGTCCTGCAGGCTGCATCTAGAAACAGACAAAAGCTGGTCTGAAAACGGCAGTTACCAAGTAACAAAAATGAGTGGGGCCTTTTAAATTCAACAGGAAAACATAGTCAGCAAAACCACACGAAAAGAACAAATCAGGTGACATCTAGTAGCCTGCTCCTTCTACCAGGTTATTTACAGTTTCTGACTGGTTGGCATGGATTAGTTCTCTGATTTGGGTAACAAGTTAGTTATTGAATTACCAGGATTTTGTTTTGACAGAAATTTTCCTTCGGAGTTACCTTTTTTGCCCCCTGAATCTTTTTGGTTTCTATCGTATATAGAAATTCATTACATAAGGATTTTCAAATATTTTTGGAAATGGCCACAGTAAGAAATTGATTTTATACTGTGACAACACATATACACACACACATACACACACACACACACACACACTTGAAAAACTAAGAGAAAAATTCTACAGAAAGTATATTCACTCTTACTATGTATGACTCACTTTAATATTTTCCATTTATTTCTTTCCAAACTAGTCTAGTCTGGTCTGTTAAAAATGTTTTTGGCTGCCTATTAAATTAATTTCACAACCCATGAAAGGAACATGTCCTTCAGTTTGAAAAATATTATATTACTTGAACTGTGGTTTTAAAATGACAATTTATAGCATTCTGATGAAATTCAAAGTGTAACTAGAAAGGGAATTTAATCAGTTTCCAGGATTGTTCCTGTGGTATCTGTAATTTTGCTTATCCAACTCCTCAGTGAAATTGTAGTGCACTTATAGTGTCACTCTTTTCTGTTTCAATTCTGATGGTTATATGTGAAAACTTTGCATTTACATCAGTCTCCTTTCTACGTCGTCAAACAGACAGGTTCTTTGGAGCTTCTTCCAGTGTTATACCCAGGAGGTTGGGAACATTGGAGAACATCATGCCACTTGGCTGTGGTTGGGGTGTATGCAGAGACAAAGGAGTCCATGCTGGAAACAGCATGCCAAGGAAGTGCCAAGCCTTAATCAGAGCCATCAACCTGGAATCAGCACCAGGGAAAGACAGGGTAGCCAGCTGTAAGCCAAGTAAGATGGAGACCATGAAAGTCATGGCCAGAAGGAAAAGGCAGTGGAGTATAAGGCAGTTCTGAACCAAAGAATAAAAAGCTATGAGGGCTCTTTATACTGTTCTATGGCTCTGGTTAGGCGCATGCTTCAGATGCTTGAAGAGGAAACACCAAAGCTGTTTCCCAGAGCATCGCACTAGAATAAACTTTCACACTCACCCATAATAATTAATCCCATGAGCTATTTTCCCTTAAGAATCTGATATTAAGTTAAAGTTGTATAGTTCTTCTCACCCATATTACATAGTGGCAAATGCCAGACATTACATTGTTTCATCTATAAATATGTCAGTATGTGCACAAAAATGGTTTTTTAAAAATGAAACCCCAAATCCATTATCACACCTAAACATTTTTAACAATGATTTCTGAATACTATTCAATGTTCACTTAATAGTATTCATATTTCCCTATATATTTTTTGTTTGCTTTTACATTTTGTTTACTCTAACAAGGTGTTAAATTATGAGGGCCATACATTTTAATTCATTTAATGCATTTTAATACATTTTAATTGGTTGATTTGTCTCATTTGTCTTTTTCTCATTTGTAACTTCTTTTTTTTTTTTTTTTTTTTTTGAGGCGGAGTCTCGCTCTGTCGCCCAGGCTGGAGTGCAGTGGCGCGATCTCGGCTCACTGCAAGCTCCGCCTCCCTGGTTCCCGCCATTCTCCTGCCTCAGCCTCCCGAGTAGCTGGGACTACAGGCGCCGCCACCACTTTGAGTGGTTAAAAGGTAAAATCCAAAACTTCTTTAAATAATGGGATTTTTTCCAAGGAAATGCAAATTGTTTATTTTGTTTACCAAAATAAACTCGTTTATCAGATGAGAAAAATACCTCCTGGCCTCTGCAAATAGGGAGAAAAGCTTGCTTATGGTGATAGGAGATCCAGGGTGATGAAAACTAGGCCTACCTCACTGGGCTCCACTGTTCCTGAAATCTCCTTCATTGGACTCACTTTTTTATACTTCAGAAGAGCCTCTTTTTAAACACAACTGCATTAAATTCCCTTGCTGCCCACCTTCTACTAAGAGGATATCTGTTAATCTCTGTATGGATCTCCAGTTTTTTGCCAGCACAATGTCTATAAATGATGGCCCAAAGGATGACAAGTGTGGTGAGTCATTCAAGAGCCAGTTCTATTCAGCAGAGTTTTAATGTTGAATGCATTTAGCTCTCTTCTAATTCACATGAAGTTGATAATCATGGATTTATTGCTTTTTATGTGATGGTACACACCAGGATAGGATGCCAGTTTTTCTATTTCCAGAAGGTGTTTCCCACATTCACTGGAATAAACTAACTTTCTAATATGGTTTGGCTGTGTCCCCACCCAAATCTCATCTTAAATCATTCCCCAGTTGTCTTGGGAGGGACCCAGTGGGAGGTAATTGAATAATGGGGGCAGTTACCCTCATGCTGTTCTCATGATAATGAGTGATTTCTCATGAGATCTGATGATTTTTATAAGGGGCTTTACCCCTTTTGTTCAGCACTTCTCTTTCCTGCTGCCATGTGAAGAAGGACGTGTTTGCCTCCCCTTCTGCCATGACCGTAAGTTTCTTGAGGCCTCCCCAACCATGCTGAACTGTGAGTCAGTTAAACCTCTTTCCTTTATGAATTGTCCAGTCTCAAGAATTTCTTCATAGCAGCATGAGAGTGAGAATGAATTAATACAATTTTCCATCACCATTCAACAGCCATTTCCTACCCTTCAAAGATTATACAGCATGTCATTAGATATATATATATATATATCCAAGTGTATATATATAAATATATACATATCCAGATATATATATATCTAAATAAATATATCCAGATAGATAGATAGATAGATAGATAGATAGATAGATAGATAGATAGATAGATAGATTTTTTTTTTTCAGAGTCTCACTCTGTTGCCCATCTAGAGTTCAGCAGCACAATCTTGGTTCACTACAACCTCCGTCTCCCAGATTCAAGCAATTTTCTTGCCTCAGCCTCCCGAGTAGCTGGGATTTCAGTCACATGCCACCACACCTGGTTAATTTTTATATTTTTAGTAGGGACAGGGTTTCACCATGTTAGTCAGACTGGTCTTGAACTTCTGACCTCAACTGATCCGCCCACCTCAGCCTCCCAAAGTGCTAGGATTAGAGACGTGAGCCACTGTGCCTGGCCTGTTATTGTATTGTATTTCTAAGCTAACAAGTATTTGGAGACTATAAACTGTAGTTCTTGTTTTCTCTTTTTCCTTTGTCATGTTATTATTCCTTTATCTTCGCCTGGATTTCTGGGTGACATGAATATCTAGAACTATGTCCAAAAGTAAAAATGCCATGTGACAGCGACCCACAATGTTGTGACCATTTCAATTTTTAAACCATCTTTATTGAGGTATAATTCACATAATGTAAACTGTACCCATTTTAAGGGTACAGTTCAATTATTTTTGACAAATGTATAATTTGTGAAACCTCCATCCTAGTAAAGACAAATATAGAACATTTCATCACCCAAAAAGTTCCCTTATGTCTCTCTGCAGGCATCCACCCACGCCTGGCTCCAGGCAACCACTGATCTGTTTTCTATCAATAGAGATTAATTGTGCCTGTTCTGGAGTTTGATATAAATGGAATCATATGGTATACACTCTTTTGTGCCTGGTTCCTTTAGCTCAGCATAAGCCTTTGACATTTATCCATCTTATTGTGTATGTTGATACTTGTTCCTTTTTATTGCTGAAAATCATTCAATAGCTGTACCATAATTTGTTTATTCATTCCCCCTTTTGATGAACATTTGGATTATTTTAGTTTTTGGCTATTTTAAGCAAAACTGCTAAAACAAATGTGTACAAGCCTGTGTGGACATATGCTTTCAGTTCTCTTGGGCAAATACCTAGAAGAGAAATTGATGGTAAGCATATGCATAACTTTATAAGAAACTACCAAAGTGTTCCCCAAAAAGATTGTATCATTTTACATTAATTCTGGTTGCTCTAGATCCTCACCAACTTTTGCTGTTGTCAGTCTTTTCAACTACAGTCATTCTAGTGGGTTTGTCAGTGAATGTTCCTCTCGTTTTAAATTGCATTTCCCTAATGATGAAAGATGAGCATGTGGTCATATGCTTATTGGCTTATCTGTATGTCTTCTTCTATAGTGTCCAAATCTGCTCTTGTTATTGGGTTGTTTGACTTTTTACTATTGAGCTATAAGAATTATTTTTATATTCTGGATATAATCATGTGTCAGATGATGTATTATAAATTTTTGTCTCCAGTCTGGAATCAACTTCCAACAGTATAATTCCATTTACCTACCAACCCTTGTTCTTCATGCTATCATTGCCATATCTTTTATTTCCACAAATGTTGTAAAAATCTCATTAAAACGTTACTAATTTTGCTTTAGTAGTAGGTTCACTTTTGAGAAAATTATGAGAACAAATAATATTTTCTTGTAAATATACCCTCTTATTTACCATTTCTAGAGCTTGTCTTTCCTCCCTTAAATATGACTTTCCTTCTGTATCATTTCCTGTTAGCCTAAATAATTTAGCTTGTCTCATGTTGCAGGTCTGTTAGTGATGAATTATTTAAGCTTTTACTTATCTGAAAATGTCTTTATTTGCCCTAGTTATTGAAATATATTTTCACTGGATATAGAATTGTGGGTTAACAAGGTTTTTCTTTGTTTCTTCTTTGCTTTTGTTCCTCACTTTAAACATGCCATTCTTAAGGCTCTACTTATTTTTATTCAAATTAGTTCATTGCTGTGTTTCACATCAGAGAAGACTTTCAGTTCTAGAGTGAACTGAATGTGGAGTTCAACGTGGAGATTTTCCTAGGCAGAAAGACAACAACGTGAGGTATACCTCATGAGTTTCTCTTAGGGATCATGATTTATGTTGCCTTTTTTCCTGATGTTTGACAATAGCTGCTTCATATATAGACATACATATCTCTCTCTCTCTCTATATATATATATATATATATATATATATATATTTCCATTTATCTGCTGAAATTCCCTATCTACTTACTCACTAAGACATAGTTTCATTGATTTCTTTTGTTCTTGACTGTGGATCACATTTTCCTGTTTCTCTACATATCTAGTAATCTTTTATTATATACTGGGTATTGTTCATAATACATGGTAGAAACTCTGCATTCTGTTATCTTCTGAGAAATAATCTTGTTTTTGTTCTCACAGGCAGATCGGTTTCTGACTGACCACCTTGAACTTGTGTAGGTTTGGCTTCATACTTTGTTGGGGTGGATATGTGGAAAGCTCCTCAACTGTGCATCTTGTGAAAGATTGGTATTAGGCTTTTGTAGAGAAGATTGAGAAAGCAGGCTTTACTCTAAGGAATGGGGCATTACTCTTAGGGTGTGGCCCTTGTGGTCTCAAAGCTGGATTCTTGAGGTGGTAACAAGATGTTAATGATGTCCCTGCACTGTAGCTGCGGAGGATCTCCAGCATTCCTTACTTCTTCTCAACCTTTACTTTCTCTGTTCTTATACCCAGTTGTGTAGCAGTTGCTCTCTGGTAAGCCTTGTGCAGTCTTGCCCTGAATACGATTGTAATCCTCAGCCAAAAACTTAGGGAGAAGTCCCTTCAAGACCTCCCCACTATTCTGTGCTGCTTCTCGACTCTAGTGCCCTACTGTGTAGACTCCAGGCACTTCAGATACCCCAAACTCTGATCTAGGTTTCCTCAGCTCAAGAGGACTACTGTACTTTCGTTAAATCACAGCTCCCTGCACCGTGGCTGGGAAAATGTCCCTAGGCAGAAAGCTGCACCAGCATGGGACTTAAACCTCATGAGTTTCTCTCAGAGATCGTGGTTTGCACCACCTGTTTTCCATTGTTTGACAATAGTTCCTTCATACATTTTGTTCAGTCTTGTGATTGCTTACCACAGGAGGAACAATCCAATACCAGTTATTCCATCATAGCCAAAAGCAGAAGTTCACCAGGATTTGAAAGAAAAATAAAACAGGTCAGGCGTAGTGGCTCATCCCTGCAATCCCAGCACTTTGGGAGGCCGAGGCAGGCAGATCGCTTGAGGCCAGAAGTTCAAGACCAGCCTGGCCAACATGGCGAAACCCCATCTCTACTAAAAAAAAAAAAAAAAGAAAAGAAAAAGAAAAAAATTAGCTGGGCATAGTGGTGCATGCCTATAGTCCCAGCTACTCAGTAGGCTGAAGCACAAGAATCGCTTGAACCCAGAAGGCGTAGGTTGCAGTGAGCCAAGATCTCAACACTGCATTCCAGCCTGGGTGACAGAGTGAGACTCTATCTCAATAATGATACTAATGACATTTCCTGAATCTCTTCCATATTCTACCTCCAGTTTCCCAACCCTATAAAATTCATATTTATGGACCATAATAGGAATGTAAATGTATTAATTCAGTAAGGAGTTTAACATACTAAACTTTCCAAACTAAGCCAATTAGACCACTTGGCTATTTGCAAACACTCCACTGTTCTGAGATTGGTCATTCAGGCTGAACATTTAGTCAATAAGCCTTTCTCTACTACCCCTGCCCCATACAGTCTATTTGAACTGGGCTGTAGCTTCTTGGACCACTTATTGGGTCTGTTTTCAACTTTGATGAAAGGGGAGTCTAGATAGAAAAAGTGTTTGAATAGCCCACTATTTTTGTAGAGCGGGACAGTTAAAGTTCTATCAAAATGTCAGGGAGAATCAGCAAAAGAATGACTCTATCTCATATTTGAATAGTGAATATCTTATTTGGGCCTCTCACTAATCCTCTGAAAAAGGCAATAAGCTGTTATTGCTCCCATTTTGCAAGTGACGAAACTCAGAATCAATTCAGTTAATTGAGTCATCCAACATCACACAGGTAGATGATGTCAGAACTCAGAAAGGCAAAGTCACTGTGAATAAATGTAACAGTTAATTCCCTGTACATGGACACCTCAGGCCAGTTCTGTGAATAGGCAGAATACATGGCCAAGTATGAGGTACAATTTGAGAGATGCCAAATCACTCATTCCCTCGCTAATCACAGGCCTAAAATTTCAGCATTACTCATTCATTTTAGCCTGAGCCATCGATGACCTGTTAAAATGGAAATCTAATTACCTTCCACGTGTACAGCAATTCACAATTTTCCAAAAGTGTTCTATGTTTAATAATAATAATACCTAACATTCATGATGGGCACTTTTATGTGGCAGGCACTGTTTTAAGTGTTTTACATATATTGACTATTTTTATCTACACCATAATTCTATGGGAGGGGTACTATAATTATCTCCATTTCACATATGTGGAAACCAAAGCTTATAAAGATTAAATAACTTGCCTAAGGTCACACAATCAGAAAGTGGAGAAGGTAGGATTTGAGTCTGGATTCAGAGTTCTTGCTTTTAACCATTAAACTTTTTGTTTGCTGTGCCATTTGATCCAATTCAAAATCCTACAACATAAGGGCATCATTAAACCACCCTTTACAGATGAACAAACGAAGACCCAGAAAATTTACATGACTTTCCCAACGTTCCCTCAGCTAATTATTGATTAATCCTGAAAATCATAACTCCTAGTTAACTCTTTCCAATATACTAAACCAAAAGAACTACTAGTTAAGTCATTATCAGCAAAAAGAGAGATTGGAGCAAAGACAGTTTCATTTTGATGAGAGATAATAAGATGTTCTGAGCAGCTAAAAGGCAGCTTGAGAATTTTCCAGCCTTTAGATGGTAATAGGAAATATTAATTTCATTTTACAAATATTTGCTGATTCCCTAACTACATTCCAGGCACCATTCTCAGTGCAGGAACACATCTATGACCAAAGAAACAAAAAATCCCTGCCTTTATGGAATTTACATTCAAATGGAATGTAAAAAAAATTACTGGTGGTACAGAAGAATTATACTGAAAATAAAGAGGTACAATGTGAAGCAGAATTGACAGCAAATCCAGCTGGAAATATTTTTTCAAATCTACTCCTTCAGTAACTCACTTATTTTACACACGCTTCTTCTAGGAAACAACCCACTGATATGTGAAACGTAGGCAATATTTTCAAAATACAATGCCAAATTTGTTGGTGATGGTATAAATTTAAAACTCTTAAAGGGAGAGATGAGTTTTCCCAAATAAGATAGGACTAGTTGGAGCTGTAAAGGCACAAACTTTATGACATGTTTGAGTAAATAAGATCTTTGAGAAAGTTGCCCAGCCTGAAACAACAGAGAGTGGCAATGTATCAACAAAATCTTCTAAGATTCTTCCCTTTTAAAGTCTACTTTTAGGTTATCAAAGGTTCTCACCACTAAAAAGTAGAATACTGGCAGGTAGAACAGGTGGGATCATTGATGGGAAAGAAGACTAATGAACTATCTTTAGTTCTATGCAAACTACCTTCACCATCATCATTTTAATAGAGGTCTGGCTTCTCCAGCTCTCTACTTGGATTTACTCTAACCAGTTGGTTGCAGTTGACCAGGGACAGATTCTTAGTTCACAACAGAAAAACCTCTGCTTTGATTCTTTAGCCTGAGTTACTAGACAGCAGCAGTTACCACTCTGAGGGATCCAGCTCTTGCTTTTATCAGCAATTCTTAATCATGCCTGGCAGGCAAGAACCTCCACAAAAAAAAGATTATTTTTCCCCCTCTCTCTTGCTGGCCCCATCCACACCAATTTTTGTAAGATCTCTCTAGGAACCACACTTAACGTTCCAAGGGATTGATGACTCCCTATACCACTTCGTTCTTAAGATTCAGGAAAGTGTTCCCCTCACCCAAGACAGCCTGAAATTGCAAAGGGTTTCACTCTTTTAGCCTAAGACACTGTTTTAAATTGAAATGCAAATCCAGTCCTGTCATTGACAAGTTTGGGTGAATGAAATTGTCCAATTATTTCCACTGGAAAGGTGTGTGTGGTAGAGGTAGGGAGAGGTGAGAAGAAGTGCACCGGGCAAGGAAGGGAGAAGCAGGAAAAGGAAAAAGTATTGCAAAAGGAGAAAGGAGTCTGGGAAGGGAAGCCAGGACCACTGATGGCAGATCTGTCAGCTCCTTGATTTCCCCAAGGGCTGGTCTTGTACTTGGCAACTAAACCATTGTCTTTCACTAAACACAGCCTTAGTAGTAGCCTCTTGCTGTTCAGCCATGTAAATCAGAAATGGGAACTGGAGGTCAAGAGGGAGGCCAGTATGGGGGTCGGTGGGATACGCTGCCAAGGTCTGTCTTGGAGAACAAACGGCCAATTACCCTCCAGTTATTGGGACTGCTACTGGCACTCTACCTTCAGCCCTTTGTGGGGATTGCCTCTGCTGAAGGAAATTACCTTGACCAAGATCACACCTAGACCTGCTTCAGTTCTATTGATTTTTCTTGTCATAATTATCATTTATGTTTCCTTTTTTCTAGATACAGATGAATCAGGGTTTTGAAACCAGGCAATATCATATTCTTTTCAGTTTGCTTCCAGATGTCCTCCCAAAGATGACCAGCCAGGCTTTGTGGTAAAGCTATTTACTAGGTCAGGGTGACTTTAGGACTTCTGTGAGCATATCTGATAGTTTAACGTTCATGCTCATAATCAAAATTTGAATCATTGTATTTCTTCACACTCCACTTTATATTCACCCTCACTGACACTCTGCTGCTGATTTTCTTGTGAGCTCTGTGATTATCTTCACTGATTGACTTTTCACTGCCTCAAACAAGTTAATATCTCCTACAAACTTAGAAGGTTGACTGCAGATGTCCTTTGCCAGTGTGTTCCTGATCATAAGGAATAACTAGTTGTGCTCTGATCCCTTGAGATTTCATTATTTCGGACTCCATTATGTGCTCATATTCCTACCTTTTGTTTTTTGTCTTTCATTTATATGATTTTTTTTCCTTTGCAAAGTAACCCCACAAGTTCCATGATAATGTGCATTTGTAACTGATATAATGTGGTAGTAACCATAGGGCTACCCTGAGATATACACTGATTTAGAGATTTCATGGGTGTATAAGCCAGTCACTGTTTGATTAGTTCTTGGCCAAAAGAACTGGGAAGGCATGGGCAACAATATGCCTAAAGCAGAATCCAGGGCCTTTTTAAGTCCAGGCTAAGTTCAATCCAGTCTTTTCCCTCAGTCAGCTCTGCAGTGAGTTCTGAACTCCTTCATTGGCCCTAAACATGTTCCACTTTTTAGTTATGACCTGAACAAGTCCAGTGTCCTGAGTATGGCCTCTTTAGCTTTCCTTAGGTTGAATTCATTCCCTACAGATTCTAAACAGACTCAGAATGAGAACCATCCACAAAGGAGCTGGTGAAATTAATACCTTTGGTATATGGACGAGTCATCTTAGGAAAACAAAATCAATAACAGACTTCCAGTGTAGACAGGAACTTCTACATTGTAAGATGTCAATGTGTAAAACATCATTGTTGCATTCAAGATGTGATGAATTTGTAAATCCAGAGTTTCTTTATGAATGTATGTTGGACAAAATCTTAAGATTCTGCAACTTACTAGAGACTGTGAAGAATAATGTTGGCATAATTTATAACATCACAAGGAAAAAAAAGCACCTATTTTCTCATATTGATACATGAAGAACTGGAAAAGAAGGCATCTTATAAGGTATGAATTTAAAGTCTCTATTCTTCCTGGCTGTGAATCACATCTCTAAATATAGATTTGCGTATGTGTAAATGCACACAATTGTAGCATCTTCCCTGTTGACTCAAAGGATTTTATTTCAAGTTTTTATTTCTAAGAAGTCACTGTTCTTTCCTATTCCTGTATGCCTGAGTCACCCCACCCCCACCCCCTTTGCTCCCTGTAATATCACAGGGACAGATTTACACAATTCAAGTACAGGGTACTTTTAGAAACAAGCTGCTACTGAAATTTAGCCCTCCTAATGAGAATCGAAACACCATATCATATTCGAAGACAAAGCTCCTCATCTAGTGATGATTGATAAGGCAGCATGCTATTTACACATCATGAATTATGGGTGTTGAAAACTTAAGTGGGATCCAATAGTTTGCTGTTGAAATTTTCTAAACACACTATAAACCTATTCAGGTCATTGGTAACAACAAACTAGATAGACAGATTTAGTTTACATATTTGGATATTTTCTTGGTAATCTACCTATGCTTAAAATAGACTGCATGTCATCTATTTATATTTATGTGTTAATATCACTCCATAGGACACCCAGTGCTCCAACACTCAGCCATGTGACTAAGTGTTGAGAAGTTGGCAATCCAACTACTGTACTGGGGACATGGCAAAGTATACGGTAGTATTGTAACAGTAAAGTTAGACCTGCCACAGGAAGCATTCAGTGTTGACTTTAAACAAGTCTACAGACAGGAAATTTTCAGAATTGTGAGTACCAAGGACATCCTGCCGGTCTATAAGATTAACTTCACCACTAAGCCTAAGTCATGAATACTCACAAGGACCAGGCATTAACATCTTTTTAGATGTCAGCACTAACATGTCACCACTCTAGGCAAATCCAGCCCCTACCCTACCCCTGTCCTAGTGAAATAATAAAAAATCTGGACTCATAAGTTTATATAGGTTAATGGCAGGATAAAGAACAGAACTTAGTTCTGGGATTCTTACTTTTGGCTAAAGCACGAGTGTCATGAGGATTTCTTCCTTGTTCCCTCCCAGAAAGTAAAGTTACAAAAAAAAAAAAAAAAAAAAAAAAAAAAAAAAAAAAAAAAAGCTGAAGAACTATGAATTAATAATAAAAATAATAATAATTTTATTATTATTATAAAATTACAGTGGGATTTATGATTCACATTTTATTCCACTTCTTGCCATTTAGAAGCTTTCAACGATCATTTCTGGTATTTTCTAGTGTCTTATATGCTAAATGATGATAGTTATTATTTTCTTTCTATCCTTCCATCCTTCTGTTACTAGTACTTACGTGATTTTTATATGATTTCTAATTGCCAATTCTATTTAGGAAAAGATTCACACAGAAAACTTTGTTCCAATATGAATGTTATTGTTACACTCAGCTGTGTGTTCTTCTGTCATGTTCTGAATATAGCTGAAGAGACTGAGTGTCTGTCAGCATCTGGTCCGTGCAGACTGCCAAACTATAGTGTTATTACAAGGGTCTGGAGATCAGAGTAAATGAAAACATTTTCCCTTTTCAGTTTCATTTATTACCCAAATTATTCAAAAAGAAGGAAGGAGGTCCACATTCTTCACATTTTAAGAGTACAAAATAGATGATTTATAAAATTAACTAGTTCCTTGATATGGTCTTTATCAAAAGTTAATTCTTTTCAGCCTCTAGAGTGTTATGTTACCATCTTTCAAACTAGGAAACATTTGTGTGTTGTGTTTGTTTTAAGTTTACTTATGTCAAAAAAAGAAAGTTCTATTGAGTCCTGGCATTTGTCCACAAACAGGGAAAGATATAGTTTCTCCTTGTTTCCCTTACCATTCACATAGTTACCATCAAAATTCTCCTCTTTGTTCAGAACCTAGAAGGCTATGTCCTAGACAACTTTCTGAATTTTTATGCCTTTTACTTGGTATAAATTTGCAGTCCTTGGGAGATGTCTTTTGATCTTTTTGCCTGATTATCTTTCCATGAGAAGTGGAGTATATTCCAGAATTCTTTGAAATCCTCTATATTTCTTTCCCTTCCAGAAACACTTCTTTCAGATTCAGTCCCTTGCAACTATCAACTTCACATGCCAAATATAAGTGCTTCCAGCCATCTCACAGTATCAGAAACTGCAGTTCTATGTGGGGAGAAGGGAGAATGTACATGAGTCTGGTACCCTGAAAGTAGTTCTTGTACAATAGGGGTGATGTCTCCCTCTCTCTCTATCCCCCCAGTCACCCACCCATCCCCACACCCCCATTCCCCCCCAACACTCTTGTCCCAGGGTCAAATGCTCCTGTCTATGGAGTAAGGGGAGTAGCCCCACGCTTCTGCCTCTTAGCTTCATTCCAAATAACATTAGTTGATAAACTGATAGTGTTAGTAACTTATAAGAGTCACTTTTTGAATTTTCTTGGTGGTGAATAACCCAGAAATCCCTATTAAGCATTTTCAGCAGGAGACTAACTTGACCAGATTCATATTTTCAAAAGACTACTTAGACAACAGTGTAGGAAATGAGTTTGAAGAGGGTTAAGAATGAAAGCAGGAAGCCAAATTAGGAGGATGTGTATGAATCCAGGAGAGCAATAGTAAGAGTTGGACTGGGAAGCAGCAGTAGAGATGGTGAGGAGGTGACAGATTTATGAGACGTTTGTGAGGTAGAATGGACCTGGAAAACTCTTCCCGTGGTAAGTAGGCCAGTTCAAGGTAAACACCTGTGACTGTGCTAAATGGGGAAATTGGATGATTCTATGTGACTTCTATGAGTAATATGAATTTTAAACTGTTTAATTTATTGCAAAAAGGATGCCACTGTAGTAGACAAATCAACATTCCTTCCTAAATGTGTTTACAAGTATTTTTTCTGTTTGTTATCAATCCTTGAATATCATGTTTATTTAACTATGTCACAGCCAGGTAAATTTTTAGGCAATTTCTTCATTTTATGCAAATGAAGAGTGAATAGTATTAGTTTGCTTTAAATGGATATTCAAAACTGGAGAAATTACAGGATCTGGTGGTGCTGTCATCTGGATTGCCGCCTAGTGACCAATATTTTGCACAGCAGACAAGGTACCCTGAGGATGTCACAATCAAGAGTCACTTTGCTACTAGAAATTCATGTGTGTCAGTATCCTCACAGACTACTACATAAGCTGAATGCTTGCCAACTGTAATCCAATTCACTTACTCTGTGATTTTAGGCAAGTAACTTCATCTCAGTGGGCCTCAGTTTCCAAATCCATAAAGTGAGCACTAGTTCATTTCTAAGGTGGTTAAAAATCCTCAATAGTTCAAAGGCTCATCTTTGTTGCAGACAATCAGAAACAATTATCCAGGATAAAACACAGGTCTTTTTGCTTTACTTTGTCACCGAAATCAAATATTGTATAGCCAGCTTAAGCTTCTTGAATGACCTCAGATTTTGAGAGCTCACATTCAGCACAACAGTTTAATCTCATTTCAAGTTCCCCAATATATAGACATTTTGAAGTAATTGTCTATATTGTTAACCTCAGTGATTTTTTTCTAAGAGCCAAATTAAATAATAAAATAATATTATGTCACTATTTAAGACACTCCTATTGTCTTTATAGGCCACAGCAGTCATCTCCAAGACTTAGATTATTTATCTGATTATTTATCCTTGTCAGAAAAAAGATGAACATGCAACTCCTGTGTTTTTTTCTGTTGATAGGTAATGTGCATGGATAACCAGAATGAAATAGTAATACATAATAAAACATAAAAACAGAAATATTTAAAGAATGAGCTAATCATGAAATAAAAGAATGTTATTAAGTGATTTTGGAAAAAGAAGCATTTGGCTCATAAAATAATATCTTGATCTTTTAAAAGAGATTTTAAAATAAGAAAAAAGTATTTTGAACTTACCCACATAATTACCATGTTAGGTGCTCTTTGTTCCTTTGAGTACATCTAGACTTCCATCTGGTTTTATTTTCCCTCTACCTTGAAAGAATTCTTTTAAGATTTCTTAGAGCACTAGTCTACTGATGGTAATTTTTTTCAGTTTTTTTTTAATGCCTGCAAAAATTCTTTTTTTTGCTTTCATTTTAAAAATCTTTTTGCTGAGTATAGAATTCTAAGTTGACAGAGTTTTCTTCTTTCAGTACTTCAAAGATGTTATTTCACTGCCTTTTTTTCACTTGCATTATTTCCAACAAGAAATCTGCTGTCATTCTTGCTTTTGTTCTTCTTTATTTAATGGGTGTTTTTACTCTTGCTCTTTGTTTTAAGACTTTTCTCTTTATCACTTGTTTTAATTGACTGGATTAGAATGTCCTTTGGTGTAGTATTTTTCATCTTTCATTTGCTTATGGTTCATCAAGATTCTTGGATCTCTAGATATTTAGTTTTCATCAAATTTGGAAAACTTTCAGCCATTATGTCTTCAAAAATGTTTACCCTCAGCCTTTCTTCTTCTTTAAAACTCTAATCATGTATATGGTAAGTCAGTTGAAGCTGTTTCAAAACTCGGATACTCTTTAATGTGTTTGTTTGTTTGTTTGTTTGAGACGGAGTCTCACTCTGTCACTAGGCTGGAGTGCAGTGGTGTGATCTTGGCTCACTGCAACCTCTGACTCCCTGGTTCAAGCGATTCTTCTGCCTCAGCCTCCCAAGTAGCTGGTATTACAGGCATGCACCACCATGCTCAGCTAATTTTTGTATTTTTAATAGAGACGAGGTTTCACCACGTTGGCCAGAATGGTCTCGATCTCCTAACCTCGTGATCCACTCGCCTTGGCCTCCCAAAGTGCTGGGATTACAGGCGAAAGCCACCGTGCCCAGCTGATACTCTTTAATGTTTTAATAGTATGATTTTCATTCTAAAATTTCAAGTTCACTATTTTTTTCTTCTGAAGCATCTAATCTGCTATTAATCCCATCCAGTGTACTTGTCATGTTAGACATTGTATTTTTCATCTTTAGAAGTTCACTGTGCATCATTTTCATATCATCTATGTGTCTCTTAAAACTGCTCATATTACTTTCTACTTACTTGAACAAATGGAATGTATTAATCATGTATACTTTAACATCCTTCTCTCTTAATCTAATCATCTGTGTTACTTCTGAGTCTGTTTCTAATTAATTGATTTTCCTCCTCATTATAGATTGTCTTTTCTGCTTCTTTGCATGTATGGAATGTTTTTATTGGATGCCAAGTATGGTTAATTTTATATTTTGGCATGCTAGATTGTTTTGTGTTCTTTTCTAAACTTTTTTCTGGGATGCTGTTGAGTTTCTTAGAAACAGTTTAATCCTTTTGTGCCTTGCTTTTAAGCTCTATTAGGTAGAACTAGAGCAGGCTTTAGTCTCAGTAATTAATCTCAACCAGAGGCAACATTTTGCAGTGTATGGAGACACTTTCAGTTGTTACAACTGGGAGGTAAGGGGAGTGCTACTGTCATCTAGTGGCTGGAGGCTAAAGATACTGCTACACATCCAATAATGCACAAGACAGCACCCTACAACAAATAATCATTGGCCCAAAATGTCAATAGTGCCAAGAACGAGAAACCATGATCTAGGGCTATTTTGATTCCACTACTGAGACAATACCCTTCTGAGTGCTCTACCTGATGCTCTGTGTATTCAGAGATTTCTCTATCCCAGTGTGGGGAAAAGAAAACTATTTCAAGCCCCATGGGAGGTTCAAGAATTGTTTTCTCTTCTTTCTGGTGGCCTCTTTCCTCACACACATGTCCTGATCAATTCTCAGTCGAAGAGTGGAAGGACTCCTCTACAGATTTTTAGAGGTCTGATTCTGTAAACTCTTCTTCAGGACTTTGCCCTGTGAACTCTAGCCACACTGGTCTTTCTGGAATCTCAACTATGTCTCCTGAATGCAGGGTGTCTGCAGGCTCTATTTGGGATGTCCTTTCTGTTCAGTGGCCCAAAAACTGTCCCTAAGCAGTAAATTGGGATATTTATAGGGCTTGCCTTATTTGTTTCTCTTCTTCTAGGAATGACTGTCCAGCACTGCCTGTTGTTCAGTGTTTGAAAGTCACTGATTTATATATTTTGCCTGTTTTTTGATCATTTCACTCAGGAGAGTAAGTCCAATCCCTGTCCCTCCATCATGGCCAGGGGTAGAAGTGCTTGAATAGTTTTAGAGTTTTAGTTTTTAATATGCTTTTAATCATTAAGTTGTCGTATTATTATTAGCTAATGTCTTAGGACACAATTGCAGGGTTCATCCTTTAAAATATTTCAAATACTCTTGTCAATTTAGATGATTTTCCCTAGCTTTGTGTCACCTCTAATTAGGCTATAGTCTTTATCTTGTTAGATGGCTGATTAATAGCTTATATAGGAGCACATATGTCAGCTCTGTCATTTTCTTGTTCTTGGTATTTGTGTTATTTTACTATCTTCAATTTGTGTTTTGTTTGCAGAAATCTATTTTAATTATAGGAAAATTCATTTGCACACAGAAGTAGAGATCACATAATCAACCTGATGTACCCTTTACTCATTTTCAACAATTATCAGTTCACAGTCAGTTTTATCTTATCTATACTCCCACCCACTTCTCACAGTGCCCTCTCTCACCTTGGATTATCCTGAAGTGAATACCAGGTATTATAGTATTTCATCTATAATTCTTTCAGCGTGTGTATCCATAAAACAAACTACTGCTTCATTATCCCACCCAAAAACATAACAATAACTTATTACTACCGTTAATATGCAATCAGTCCTCAAACTTTTTTGATTAATTCAAACTTTGCAGTTTTTGTGTTTATTTGAATCATTGATATGGTACCTTTCAAAACTCATGTTAAAATTGAATTGCCACTGTGATAGTATTAAGAGATGAGACTTTTAAGAGGTAAATTGTCATGAAGGCTCCACTCTCATGGATTAATGAGATTAATGCCTTTACTGCAGAAATGTGCTGCTTATCATGGGAGTGGCTCCTGATAAAAGAATGGAGTTCAGCTCACTTACCGTCTCTGTCTTGCATGCTCGTTTGCCTTTCCACCTTCTGCCATGAGATGACTGTTGCCAGATGCTAGTGCCATGCTCTTGGACTTCCCAGCCTTCAGAACCATGAGCCAAATAAACTTCTGTTCTTTATAAATTACTCAATCTGTGATACTCTATTATAGCAGCAGAAAATGGACTAAGACAATCAGCATCCCAAGGCTGGTTCAACATACGCAAATCAATAAACGTAATCCAGCATATAAACAGAACCAAAGACAAAAACCACAGGATTATCTCAATAGATGTAGAAAGGGCCTTTGACAAAATTCAACAGTCCTTCATGCTAAAAACTCTCAATAAATTCGGTATTGATGGAATGTATCTCAAAATAATAAGAGCTATTTATGACAAACCCACAGCCAATATCATACTGAATGGGCAAAAACTGGAAGCATTCCCTTTGAAAACTGGCACAAGACAGGGATGCCCTCTCTCACCACTCCTATTCGACATAGTGTTGGGAGTTCTGGCTAGGGCATTCAGGCAAGAGAAAGAAATAAAGAGTATTCAGTTAGGAAAAGAAGAAGTCAAATTGTCCCTCTTTGCAGATGACATGATTGTATATTTAGAAAACCCCATCATGTCAGCCCAAAATCTCCTTAAGCTGAAAGCAACTTTAGTAAAGTCTCAGGATACAAAATCAATGTGCAAAAATCACAAACATTTTTATACACCAGTAACAGACAAACAGGGAGCCAAATCATGAATGAACTCCCATTCACAATAACTTCAAAGAGAATAAAATACCTAGGAATCCAAGTTACAAGGGATGTAAAGGACCTCTTCAAGGAGAACTACAAACCACTGCTCAGTGAAATAAAGGAGGACACAAAAAAATGGAAGAACATACCATGCTCATGGATAGGAAGAATCAATATCGTGAAAATGGCCATACTGCCCAAGGTAATTTATAAATTCAATGCCATCCCCATTAAGCTACTGATGACTTTCTTCATAGAATTGGAAAAAACTGCTTTAAAGTTCATATGGAACCAAAAAAGAGCCCGCATCTCCAAGACAATCCTAAGTCAAAAGAACAAAGCTGGAAGCATCACGCTACCTGACTTCAAACTATACTACAAGGCTACAGTAACCAAAACAGCATGGTACTGGTACCAAAACAGAGATTCAGACACATGGAACAGAACAGAGCCCTCAGAAATAATACCACACATCTACAGCCATCTGATCTTTGACAAACCTGAGAAAAACAAGAAATGGGGAAAGGATTCCCTATTTAATAAATAGTGCTGGGAAAATTGGCTAGCCATAAGTAGAAAGCTGAAATTGGATCCTTTCCTTACTCCTTATACGAAAATTAATTCAAGATGGATTAGAGACTTAAATGTTAGACCTAAAACCATAAAAACCCTAGAAGAAAACCTAGGTAATACCATTCAGGACATAGGCATGGGCAAGGACTTCATGTCTAAAACACCAAAAGCAATGGCAACAAAAGCCAAAATTTACAAATGGGATCTAATTAAACTAAACAGCTTTTGCACAGCAAAAGAAACTGCCATCATAGTGAACAGGCAACCTACAGAATGGGAGAAAATTTTTGCAATCTACTCATCTGACAAAGGGCTAATATCCAGAACCTATAAAGAACTCAAACAAATTTACAAGAAAAAAACAAACAACCCCATCGAAAAGTGGGCAAAGGATATGAACGGACACTTCTCAAAAGAAGACATTCATACAGCCAACAGACACATGAAAAAATGCTCATCATCACTAGCCATCAGAGAAATGCAAATCAAAACCACAATGAGATACCATCTCACACCAGTTAGAATGGCAATCATTAAAAAATCAGGAGACAACAGGTGCTGGAGAGGATGTGGAGAAATAGGAACACTTATGCTGTTGGTGGGACTGTAAACTAGTTCAACCATTGTGGAAAACAGTGTGGCGATTCCTCAAGGATCAGAACTAGAAATACCATTTGACCCAGCCATCCCATTACTGGGGATATACCCAAAGGATTATAAGTCATGCTGCTATAAAGACACATGCACTCGTATGTTTACTGCGGCACTATTCACAATAGCAAAGACTTGGAACCAACCCAAATGTCTATCAATGACAGACTGGATTAAGAAAATATGGCACATATACACCATGGGATACTATGCAGCCATAAAAAAGGATGAGTTTGTGTCCTTTGTAGGGACATGGATGCAGCTGGAAACCATCATTCTCAGCAAACTGTCACAAGAACAGAAAACCAAACACTGCATGTTCTCACTCATAGGTGGGAATTGAACAATGAGATCACTTGGACACAGGAAGGGGAACATCACACACCAGGTCCTATTGTGGGGAAGGGACAGGGGTGAGGGATAGCATTAGGAGATACACCTAATGTAAATGACAAGTTGATGGGTACAGCACACCAACATGGCACATGTATACATATGTGACAAACCTGCACGTTGTGCACATGTACCCTAGAACTTAAAGTATAATGATAAAAAAAAAGACAATCAGCATCCAAACAATGTGCATATATTGTGGTTGGTCATATGTTTCTTAAGTATCTTTTAATTTATAGGCTCCTCTGGCTCTCCCTTTCTCTGCAATTTATATGTTAAGGAAACAACTGTTTATCCTATTGAGTTTTTCACCACTTGCATTTTGCTCAGGGATTAGGTGTCATTTAACAGATTCCTCTGTCACCTATATTTCTCATAAATAGGTAATCATATGTAGACATTTGATCAAATTCAAGTTTTTTTTTTTTAATCAAACTACTTCATGGGTGGTGTGTAACTCTACCAGGATGCACATTTGGTGATACTAGTACCCTTGGATAATCATTGCATAAATTCAATGATTCATTATGATGTTTAATTCTGTAATTCGTGTTTAATTCTATCATTTTTTCTTCATTTCTTAACTAGAATACATGTAAAAAGACAACCTTCTCTTCATGGTTATATTATAATTCTATCATGCCTTCTTCACTTAGTAGACTAAATATTCTGTAAACATACTTCTTAATTGCAAGTATTTTTTCACAAGGAATAGGAATTGTATAAGAAAAGGGGGATAACTGCTTATTTTTCCCTTTCATTTACCAGTTTTCAAAATAGTGATTTTCCCCTATCATTCTCCAAATGTAACCAAAGATTTTTTGTATCACTATGAACTCATGGAGTTAAACATATTTCATGTATTTCAATCCATTGCACTTACGATTCTTGTTAATGTTTGATTTGTCCCATCTTTGGTCAGTGGAGCTTATTCAAGATGACTCTTCCATCCTTTTGACATGGCCCCAGTAGTCTTTGATAGTTTCTCTTCTATCTGGTTTGACAAAATATCTCAGGTTTATCTGTTTATACTGGATAATATAAAATCCTCCCCATAGAGATGGTACCTTTTTTCATTTCCCCCTGCAATGTATGAGTGCTGGTTTCCCCCACAACCTTACCAACAGAGTACTGAGTCAAACTGCTGAATTTTTGCCAATCTGATAAGTGGGAAGTGGTATCTTTGTGTGGTTTTAATTTGCATTTATTGCCATGAGCCAGACTGAATATCTTTTCATATGGTTAAAAGCCATTTGCTGTGAGCTATTTGTATCTCAGCCCATTTTGAAAAAAAAAAAAAAAAAAAAAAAAAAAAAAAAAAGCTTTTTAGTAATCTGTAATTTCTTTGCAACATTATATTAAGCCATGTACCCATTTTTTAAAGTTAGCTTAGACAAAATATAACCAGTAAGTCCATTTAACCAGGCAATATAAATTGTAATCTGTGCTATATGCTGAAAGCAAACAAAGACCGAAGGAACTAATGAGAGCTTCTCTGGATTACAGAGCTCCAACTCTCACTCTTCACTCATGATACTTCTTGGTCTATATGTGACATATTGGACAGACGGACTAAATGAAAGGGCCATGGCCAATCCATACATTTCAGTTTAGGAACATTTCTTTTATTTCTGTTTTTTTAGATGAAACAGATAACACAAGATACCCCAATAAAATTGATTTTGTTCAAATGAATGTAATTGCATTTAAGTTTTCTTTCCACACCCCAGTAGTTCACCTTGCACATCCTCAGTGAGGGCTGGACAGAACCACTTTGGAGACCACCAACCACAGGATGAAATCCAAACTTTCTAGCTTGGGATAACAGAATGTCCATCAGAATGCAAACCCTGTCCACATTTTGACTTGGACTCACACCACTTGTTTCCTGGCTTTTGCTCCATCTAAGTCTTTGCAGTTTCCTAAACATGCCCTTCTATTTCAGACACACTGCATCCTTCTCCCCACTGACCAGCGAGTTCCTACAGTGGACTGCCCCATAAGCTGCACAAGCACACTGGGCAGCTCTGCTCCTACTCCATCATGAGCAGCATCTGTGGGGAACGATCCTGACCCTTTCAGGCTGATTTAGGCCCTGTCTTCCTCGAGGCTCACTTTGAATGTTGTGGCAAAACCACTGACAGCTTTTTTGAGAGTCTAGGGAGCAAGTACAAGTCGCCCTCTTCCCTTGACTGAAGAATCATTCTCCAGCTCTCCATCATCGAGAAGGTAGCTTCAGAAGGAGGCCTAAGAAAAGGTGACAGAACAGGGTCCAGCCTGTGCCCAGCTCCCCACTGCCCCCCACCCCCAACCCCCCACCAACTATTACTAGTGGTCTTCCTAGAGAAGTGGCTGAAGGGTCAGAGCCTGAGTATACTTCCTTGATGGCAGAAGAGAAACAGAAGTCCTCACTCGAGACAATGGGAGAAACTGAGCCGGAGGAAAGAGCTAAGCCAAAAACTGGGCTGGAGAGGTGAGGTCTTGTATTAGGCTGTTCTTGCATTGCTGAAGAAAAACCTGAGACTGGGCAATTAAAAAAAAAAGAGGTTTAATTGGCTCATGGCTCTGCAGGCTTTACAGGAAGCATGGTGCTGGCATTTGCTCGACTTCTGCTGAAGCCTCAGAGAGCTTTTTATCATGGCAGAAGGCAAAGCACAAGCAGGAAATTCACACGGTGAAAGCAGGGGCAAGTGAGAGGAGGGGGAGAGGTGCCACAACCTTTAAATGACCAGATCCCACGAGAAATCACTCACTATCATGAAGACAGCACTAAACCATGAGGGATCCTCAACCCGTGATCCAAACATCTCCTACCAGGCCCCACTTCCAGCCCTGGGGCTTACAGTTCAACATGAGATTGTGGCAGGGAGAAATATCCAAACTATATAAGGTCTAAAATTAATGGAGAAGTCAAGTGGAATCCAATTTGCAGTAGCTCCAGGAAGCAGAATTTCCATGGGATTCTACAGGGGAACTCTGTCAGCACTAGCCCCTCTTGGGGACAGCAAGGAAGGAAGAGGAAGTCACAAGGTCACACCTGTCTACAAGGCAGTGTTTCCACATTCCACCATAGCTTTGGCATTTTATCTCTCACCTCCTCTGGACCTATGTGTAGGTAACTGGCCCTATCTCCACTCTGTGTGCAAAAAATCCCCCCCGGCAGGGCCTCTCTACCATTCTCCAGCTTCAGGCCTGCAAAAGCCCCAAGATCTAACAGAGAGCTGAGAGGCCTCAGCCCATTTGTCAACCTAAGCATGACCAGTGACTACTAAATAAAACTGACACTTAGGCCGGGCACAATGACTCACACCTGTAATCCCAGTGCTTTAATAAGGCTGAGGCAGGAGAAGACCTTGAGCCCAGGAGTTCAAGACCAGCCTGGGCAACATAGGAAGACCCCATCTCAACCAAAAAACAAACAAACAACTGACACTTAGATTCTTATTTACCTTTTTGTATTTATCATTTTATGAATTAGAACCAAAGAGAAGAAGGAATGAGCTATTATCTCCCCAGACCTCATAGAGTTAATTTATTTCGACAAAACTCATGAATCAAATGTACTCCACTTGAAGAAAGACTGAAAAGAAAGTGAATGGTTAACCTAAAACTACAGTTAGCCTTCATAAATTCTGTAGAGTTTATGAAAAATGTAGATTCCAGGGTTCCTCTCTTGAGATTTTGATTCTGAAAAGTTTGGAATGATACCTTGGAATCTGAATATTTACATTCCCCAGTACATTTCGATGCAGGTAGTTTTCAGTGGCCTAGATAATAAAAAGGGAAAATTTAAAGTTGCAAAAGTTGCTAGGGTCACCTAAACACTGTCCAGAAGATAGTTGATCTCTGTGCAGGTTGCATCCCTGCCGTGAATTATGTAGCTGCTATCCTTGTTCTGGTTCTGGGCTTATCTACAACCTTCTGGCCATAATTTGACATCCCTTGTGGCTTGTCTGCAGGGAGATAATTGACAGATCTGCTGACAAGAGCACTCTGCTCTGTTGACAGCTCTTTCTCATTACAAAATCAATACGCTGGCATTGCGCTTACATTTTTATTTCTGTGGCTTTGGTTACTACAGGTCTCTCCTGAAAAGCAGTTTCTCATGGTGCAAATGAAAGCGGAGCTGATCAGTCTCACATACAGAAGAATGTTCAGAACAGTAACTTCCTGCTCTGATCCCAACAGCGTCTACCCTCCCTAGAGCTCCACCCCTGCCTGGCCTTTCTCTGCAACTTCCAGGGCCACCCACACCATCTCCCCTCTCCCAGTGCCCTGGGGAGTCGCTCTCATTTATCAAATGCTCCTTGTTCCCTACCACCTCTCAGCCTATTAAACCACTCTGCTCCCAGTCGCTGATCTTATCTCTTCCCCTCCTTGGCTTGCAGTTGTCAATCATGCCACTCCATCTGCTTTTCTTTTTTTCCCCTACCACCCCCCACCAGCCCCCTGTGATAGAGCTACAAATAGTTTACAGCTCTTTTGGTGGAGGAAGTTCTGGCATGACAAAAAGACCCCTTTCTGTTATCTTCACTTAGTGTATGCCTGACCCCAGAGGGCAGTTGGGTGTGTGCCATGCTCCTGGGAAAGGAAATGAGGGAGAGAGAAAAACTCATCATGCCAACAGGGTTAAAGCCAGACACATTGCTGTGTCCAATTCACCACAAATGAATGTCACTCTGTACTGTGTATTGGCAGCCAGCTGGTTTCTTGGACGAAACCTCTGTGAATTGCCTGAACCACATGCCTCAGCATTCATACTGCATCACATTCAAGTTAAAGAACAGAAGAAAAGGCACACTAGATTGGACCCATCTTTCCTCCTAGGCCGACCTAGGCTCTTAACAGCGGCAGTGCCTGTCAGGTTGCCCTTCAAGGTATTCACCTCAATAGATTAGAGACAGCCCCACACAGCTTCTTTTCTTTTGTAACCTATTATTTAATCCTCTCCTTTATTCCCACTATCAAATTTGTCATCATGTTCTGCCAATTTCTCTTGTCACCGTCATTATTCTAACCCTCTTTATCTCATATCCCAGCTATGGAGAGGCTGTGATTTTTGTGTTGGGTCTCCCCTCTCCCTACTAAAGTGATCTTCATGAAACACTTTCATCATCTCACTGGTTGGCTCCAAGTCCTACTAGGGCAGTCAGATCCAGGCTCCCCTTCCCAGATCTCAACGGATCTCAATAACCAGCTCCACCTGAACTGATCTCGTCTCACACTCTTATCTGCATTCAGGCCCTTCTTGGTACGGTGCACCAAGACTTCACCCCCGCAGCCTCCTGCAGTAGCCTCACCTATGCTTGATTCTGAATTCTGCCTTGTTTTAAAATGCCAACTTCAAACCTTGCAATGCTTCAAGTGGGCAGCTGGGATAGAGAGAGCACTGGGCATGGTGTCACAGGCAAAACCAGCTATTGGTTAGAAAAGAAAGGCAGCATACACACAAAATACCAGAAAAACTCAGTCCACACTCTGAGCAGCCCCTACTGTGCCCTACTTGTTCACCAGGTCAAAGCCCTACACCTAACTTCCCTGCCCACTGCACCTCCAAGGCCCCAAACTGCGCAGAGCAGGGCAGCCCCCAATTCTTGACATCCTCCTGGATGGAGACTTGGGAATCCTGGAGATATTCTTGGTTGTCAGAACTGGGGTAGGGTTGTGGGGAGAGGCTGGTATCTAGTGGGCAGAGACCTGTGATGCTGCTAAAGCAACCTGCAATCATAGGACACACCTCTCCCAACAACAGATTATCTTGCCCAAAATGTTAATAATGTCATGGTTGAGAACCTCAGCCAAGAAAGAGACAAAGCAGAAAGTTAGCCTAAAACAGACACTCATTCAAACTAGCACAAGGTGAAAATTTGAAGATAATTCAGGGAATTTTCCAGAAGCCAAGTTTGGAGATGCAGTCTCACAGGACCTGGACAGCGCTTTGGAAGCCATTTTCACCATCTCATGCCCTTTTCTGGTCTCTGCTTCCCTGCTTCATCCTCCTTCTACTCTCTGTTTCTCTAGCGTGTGGCCCAGATGGTCAGTCACAACCCTGACTCCACAGCAGTTTTGAGGTCAAGCCTGTAGACAGGAGTTACTTATCATCTTTGAGTTTATTTAATTTTTCAGTGGAAGAACTAGATTGTCCAGTCTTGGTCAACAAAATGGTCTGGCTTTGAGTCATATTGTAATCATCTGTGGCTTGAAGGCAAGATCTTGCCCACTGTCCACTTGGCAGGGCTGTGGTGGGCACCACAAGGAGGAGTACTTCTTCTTCAAGGATGAGAAGATGAAGACGAAGACGGAGAAGGAGAAGGAGAAGGAGAAGGAGAAGGGGAGGAAGGGAAGAAGAAGAATTGAGACAATGGAAAGAGAAGTCTCAGAAGGTAAAACCATTTGTCCTGAAATCTTGATAAAATAGATGGCCAGGCCACCTACCAAGAGAGGGGCCTTGGAGTAAAGCTTAGGAAACTGCAGACATAGGGAAGGTGGAGAAGAGCAGATCTGAAGAATTTGATATGGGAGAAACTAGGTGGCAAAGGACCAGCAAGTGGCTCTAAGGGTCTCCAGTGTGCCTGGGAAGGTACCTGCTCTAACCCAAGGAGGAAAAGAGTCTTGCCTGGGCTCAGGTTCCTAGGGTCCCACAGATCACAAGCATTGGAGAGTCACTTTTTGTTTTCTTTCCATCTTGTGGAAAGCTTTTTGAAAGTTTGGTAAGTGACTGAGCAAATGGGAATTGTGAGAGATATTCAATACAAATTAGGCTTCTGAGGCTAGATAATGAGGGCCTAAGAGTTCTCAGGGACTCTGAGCCTCTGCCCTGGGAAACCAGAGAAAGGAAGCCTGCTTTTGTGTGAAACTGGCCTTCCTCAAATCATCCAAAGTCAGTATCTGGGCAGGCTTCCTTCCTCCCTTCTGCTTGAGTGGTAGACCAGTTATCAATTTATTGCCCCTCACCTCCAAATACACTCCTCATTACCTGCTCTGGGATAACACAACTGGACGCTTCAAGCATTTCTCCTTTGCAGCAAACACACTGTTAAGCTTTATCAGTGCAGGTACTGGGGGATGCTGTCAGAGGGGGAGGCTTTTCTTCCTAGTTCCAGTGTACTTCCATTTGCTTCTTTTTGCTCCTGCTTTGAAGCTGTGGGCTATGAAGTGTAGAACACACAGTGGTGCTCCACTCCAGTCAAGTGCCAGAACACACAGTGCTTGGGCAAACTTGCAGCCTTGGCCTGGAGACCACCTCACCATGGCCCTCCAAAGGTCAATGCATGTGATGTGTGCATATGGTAGTCATCTGCATGCTGTGGGAGTGTGGGTCATTTTTATTTTACTATTATTATATGTCAGGAACTAAGGCCAAAGAAAAAAGGTATGAATTCTCAAACTACTTTATCCTGTCATTTAGAAATGAAATTTCCCCAATTTAAACTGGTATGTGTTAGTAGATTAACTCTCATTATGTAAGTGCATAGAACTATTAAATTGAGATCTTACGTTGTTTTGGACTCTGCAAAATATACCAAAATAGAGCAGTCACTTCAGGTCTACTATTCTACTTGCGACCAAGGACAATGGCAGCCCACCTGGGAAGACATTGTACATAAAAACTACATCTTGTGTTCCTTTCTTAAAACTTGGGAGGTAGGAGGAAAAAATGAAAAGGAGAAGAATGAGGAATGCAAGAAAATATGAGTAATTATTTCTGCAAATTAGATGTGTACTCATTCTTTCAGGGTGTTTTATTTTGCCCTTGCACATGTGTATTCTGCAACCACACAGGATAATTGGTATATACGCTGAATCTCTACCTTACTTGCTCTATTGATATTTTGGTGTTCCATGAGGGAAAGCCTCAGGAAAGAAGGGGGTGGTATATTGGGGAAAGACGTTGCATTTGCAACAGTAATTCTGCTGTAATACTTTGTAAGCCCAAACTCTATGCCTTCTTTTCTGTGGATTAGAACTGTTTGTCTATAATGCCAAAGTAAATTTATTCCTTGGCATTTAAAAGAAACACTCAAGTAACATAATCTCAATGTGCTAAAATTATTTTCAATTTTCTGGGAAGTGAGAGTGCATATGTGTGTGTGTGATTTTGTGTGTGTGTGTACACTTTTTCCAAGCCTCTTGGATTGTACTGACACCATTGTTATTTCCTGAGCATGAATAAACCCTCTTCCTTACTCACCCACTCATATTTTGAAACTTGTCAGGACATGAAATAATTTGGTGCACTTTTCATGCTAAAATTATCCTTGGAGGAAGAGTTCTACACACCAAACATTCACCCAAAAAAAGACTCTAAAAATGTAAATGTTTGGTTGTTCATGCCAGTAATCAAGGCTAGAGAATTCAACCCTTCCCAAGTTAGGGAGAGAGAAAATCTGCTGTGCATCTTGTAGCACAACTGTCACCATAGGGGCTTGGAAGCTTTGTGTTCCTTTATCTCACTACAGTAATCCCACCTTATCCATGGGGCATACGTTCCAAGACCACCAGTGGATGCCTGAAACTGCAGACAGTCCAGAAACTTACATGTACTATGTTTGTTCCTGTCCATACACATTTGTGATAAAGTTTAGTTTATAACTTAGACACAGTAAGAGATTAACAACAATAGCTAATAATAAAATACAACAACTCTAACAATATACCATTAAAAAGTTATGTGGATGAGGCCTCTCGCTGTCTTTCAAAATACCTTATTGTACTGTACTCACCTTCTCGTGATGATGTGAGATAAAATGTGGTTTGTGTGATGCAATGAGATGAAGTGAGGTAAATGACGTAGGCATTGTGACTTTGCATTAGGCTACTACTGACCTTGAACACAAGCACTGTGATTCAGCAACAATCGAGGTAATTACTAAGTAGCTAATAGGTAGGTGGCATAGACAGGGTGGATATGCTGGACAAAGGGAGGATTCCCATCAGAGCAGGACAGAACAGGATGACACAAGATTTTATCACGCTACTCAGGATGGCACACAGCTTAAAACTTATGGACTGGTTATTTCTGAAGTTTTCTATTTAGTATTTTCAGACTGGAAATACTTCAGGTCACTGAAACCACATAAAGCAAATCCAAGGATAGAGGGTGGGGGTATTGTATTGGCATTCTGATTTTTGAGAGCTGCCTTTTCAGCTGAGAAAATGGAGAGTAAGTCCAAGACAGTTGCATCTGCTGAAGAGCAGTTTGCATGGATGGAATGGGCAAAGACAGAGTGAATAAGTAAATCATATGGTTAGCTAAGAAACTTTCCCCACTTTTTAAAGGCAGTTTTAACAGTCTGGAACGTGTATGGTTTTCTTTAGGGAAAAAAAATCACAGGAATATCTGCAAATATGAAATAATTGTATAGGCACCATAACTCTAAAAACAATTATTGCTTGTCTGATTAGAATTAGAAATGCTGCTGATTTAACTCATGATTTTGATTTAGGTCTTAACTGGAGCATGGCTAGGTTACTTTAGTTAGAAGTAACTTAGTTTTTCTAAGAAGCTCCAGTTACCTGGGCTACAAAGCCCATTCCGTAACACTGTGTCCACCATACACATAAATAAATGACCAAAGTGTGATGACCTAGAGACTCGTTTGATCACAAATGTGGACTTTTGTCTTCAGGCCTCAATAAGTTGGGATTTCTCTTCATAGAAAGGTCGACTCCATCCGTTATCTGTACAGCTCTCTCCCTCACTTGCCCACTTTCATCACCCGCAAAACATGCACCCTTTCCTCTCTTCTCCCACCGGAGAAACTTGTAGTTATTCTGCCTGATTCTGTTTACCTGCCCACTTTACCTCAAGGGCCAGCTTTAGTTAGTTGTCCTTGCTCTGTGCCCCATTAGTACGTTCTGTTTAGCTGTTCCATGGCATTTATTAAGCTGAATTGTAGCTAGTTTTATCATCTGCCTCTTCCTACCTGACTAGGGGTGGGTGGGGGCATCTGGAGGGCATCTATTGGGTGCTTTAATCCCAGCATTTTATTTGGCACAGAGCAGACTCTCAGTAAGTGTTGGGTGAAAGATGTTAAGATACCTTCCCTCCCATGGTGGTGTGAGGATCCAATGAGTTGAGACATATGAGATCAAGTTTCAGATCGTAAGACCCATTCGAGATGTTACGTAGTTTTGGCAAAATGGAACACATGTAACATTTGTTTTATTATACCTATATTTAAGTGGATGTTTGGTATAGCTTAAATTTGTTTCAATGATTAAGGGTAGTTGGGAAGGTAATTAATCTTTACAGAGTACTTTCTCTGTGTCAGGTGTTTTGTATATATTTTTATTAATCCCTCCACCAATCCTGGAGATAGGTATTCGCATCTCCTTTTTACAGATAAGAAAATTGGAATTCAGACAAACCAAAACACTTTCCAATATCACACAGTGAGTGGCAGAGCCAGGATTTGACCTAAGCTTTGTCTGCCTCCAGAATCCATGTTTGCTTCCCTACAGGATGCTGCCTTTGCAGAGGGAAGGATCTTAGGTCACAGACAATTACTCTGCTCACCCTTTCATGCGTCCCCTATTCCACACACCTGAAAAATATTTATATATCAGAAGAAATTGCCTAAAGTATGCAGCTGAATGGTGGCTGAGCCCAGGATAGTTCAAGAGTCTGCACAAGTGCTGACTGGACTCCCAGAAGTCACAAATAGTCTCAAGCTTCTTCACAGCAAAAAGACAAGACACTCACCCACAATGTAAGCAAATTCAACAAATCAACTGGATTGTCATAGTTAAATAGGTTGTGTCTCTGCGAGGTTTTGGTATCAGAATGATGCTGGCCTCATAGAATGAGTTAGGAAGGAATCCCTCCTTTTTGATTTTTTGTAATAGTTTCAGTAGGATTGGTACCAGCTCTTCTTTATACATCTGGTAGAATTTAGCTGTGAATCCATCTGGTCCAGCAGTTTTTCTGTTTGGTGGGGTTTTTTTTTACTTATTCAATTTCAGAGCTCATTATTGGTCTGTTCAGGGTTTCAGCTTCTTCCTGGTTCCATCTTGGGGCAAGGGTTGGGATTGTATATTTCCAGGAATTTATCCATTTCTTCTAGCTTTTCTAGTTTGTGTGCATAGAGGTGTTCATAATAGTTTCTGAGGACTTTTTAAAAAATTACCGTGGGGTCAATGGTAATGTCACCTTTGTCATTTCTAATATGTTTATTTGGATCTTCTCTCTTATTATTCTAGCCAGTGGTCTATCAATCTTATTTATTCTTTCAAAAACCCAACTTTGGGTTTCACTGATCTTTTTTATGTTTTTTCACATCTGAATTTTGCTTAGTTCAGCTCTAATTTTTTTTTTCTTCTGCTGACTTTGGAGTTAGTTTGCTCTCACTTTTCTAGTTCCTCTAGTTGTGATATTAGGTTGTTAATTTGAGATATTTCTAAATTTTTGATGTAGGCATTTAGTGATGAAGGCACTGTACTTTCCTCTCAACACAGCTTTAGCTGTGTCCCAGAGATTCTGATATGTTGCATCTCCGTTTTCATTCATTTTAAATAATTTCTTGATAGCTGCCTTAATTTCATTGTTTACCTAAAAGTCATTCAGGAGCAGATTGTTTAATTTCCATGTAATTGTGTGGTTTTCAGCAGTTTCTTAATATTGATTTCTATTTTTATTGTGCTGCGGCCTGAGAGTATAGTTGGTATGATTTCAGTTTGTTAGAATTTATTGAGAATTACTTTATGGTCAAGTGTGTGATCTGTGCCACGTGTAGATGAAAACAACATATGTTCTGTTGTTGTTGGGGGTAGTGTTCTGCAAATGTCTGTGAGGTCCATTTGGTCCAGTGTTGAGTTTGGGTCCCAAATATCTTTTATAGCTTCCTGCCTCAATGATCTGCCTCCTACACAATAAGTGAAGTCTCCTACACTTATTGTGTGGTTATCTAAGTCCCTTCATAGGTCCCCAAGAAATTGCTTTTGAATATGGGTGCATATATATTTAGGATAGTCAAGTATTCTTGTTTAATTGAACCCTTTGCCATTATGTAATGCCCTTGTCTTTTTGATCATTGTTGCTTTAAAGTCTGTTTTATCTGAAATAAGAAAAGCAACACCTGCTTTCTTTTTTTTCTTTTTTTTTTCTTTTTTTTTTCCTGTTTGCTTGATAGATCTTTCTCCATCCCTTTACTTTGAGCCTATGGGTGTCATTGCATGTGAGATGGGTCTGTTGAAGACAGAATACCTGAAACACTCCGATGCACTTTCCAAGGGGCTGCTGAAGTGCAATGTGTTTGAAAAGCCCTTCTGGATGCACTTAGAGAAAATTAATTTTTCCTTCCTCAGAGCACTCATAGACCTTTGTACATACTCCTGCTATAGTTCCTTTTCACACTGTGCTATGCTGCAATGCACCTGCTGCTAGCATGAGAAATCAACAAGAGTAGGAACTGTTCCTTAATTGTCTCAATATCCTCAGAGCCTACCTAAACAATAGATATTCAATAAATGTTAATAAGATGACTACTGAAAAGGAAATGCTTCTTGCACATTATGCCGTGCTACCACCACTAGAGGGCAATGTAACCAAGATTACTATACACCACAGGTGCAGTTTCAGATGAATAATGAAAGTAACTTTTTAAAAAATATCATATTTCTCACATATTCTTTGTATTTTTTCCATGCATTTTAGTCAATTCGGTATTTAAGTTTGAGGAAACATTCAACAAATGTAAAAAGAACACTTGAAACAGAGGCTAAGTGCCAGAGCGCTAAGGAGCGTAAGGATTAATTGCCTGGCCTGGAGAGAAAAAAACTACAAGCTACAAATGGGACTGGAGATGGGATTCCTCTCAGACAGAAAGCAGCTATCCTAATAAATTAGTGCTGTATGTTCTCACATTCTCCAAATGCTCCATCCTCCACGTTAACCACAAGGTGGAATTAAGCATCATTGTATTTAAGGAAGAAATGAATTACAAGGAAATAAACATTTATGAGTGCTTGTAATTGTAATTCAGTAGAATACAAATCAAGTGTAACTTTCAGTTTAAGAAGTTTCTATGTATTTATTTCTGGAACATAGCAACTCTACAGCTGGTTTTCCTTCGGTTTAGATTTTAGACCAGTGATGAAAGAAGAATTCAAGAGGCAAATTTCCTTCTTTTTTTTTTTTTTTTTTTTTTTGAGACTGAATCTCACTCTCACTCAGGGGAAGTGCAGTGGGCAATCTTGGCTCTCTGCAAACTGCCTCCCAGGTTCGAGCGATTGTCCTGCCTCAGCCTCCTGAGCAGCTGGGATTACAGGTGCATGCCACCATGCCCAGCTAATTTTTGTATTTTTTGGTAGAGACAGGATTTTGCCACGTTATCCAGGCTAGTCTCAAACTCCTGACCTCAAGTCATCCACCCGCCTCAGCCTCCCAAAGTGCTGGGATTACAGGTGTGAGCCAACGCGCCTGGCCTCAAGGGACAAGTTTCTGATGTGACATTTCTTCTGTACAATGTAAATAAACTTTAGAAGAAACTCCACTCAGTGCCATTGCCAGGGCAACAGATGACACCTCCTCTGTGAAACTTTTCCCCAACTTTCCAGTCACAAAAAAAGCCCTCCACCAGTTTTTCTCCCATAGTTCTTTATTTGTACCCCCCAACAGTACCCTTCACATTCTACCTTGTATTGTACTTACCTGGGTTCAGGCCTTAGCTCCCTTCCTAGACTGGAAATCCTGGAGGATCTGGGCATGTCTGTTCATCCTCATAACCCAAAGAGTGTCTATTAATATCTCACATCACAGATGTTTGCTAAGTTTTGCTTAAACTAAATGGAATGGAGTTTGTGTTCCAGTAACTGTGGCTCTGAAGACTGCTTTTTTTAGTCTCTTTTCACTTTCTCTTCCCACAGTTGATTTAGCAGCAGCACCCATCCGTTTCGAATGTGGACAGATTAATTTTGATTAAACAGATTTCTATCACAAACATTTAGAACCAGTACCACAATTTAGCTAACAGTTAGATATTTATTACCTAACCTCATTTGGCTTCAGTTTCCTCATCTGGATTTTTAGAAGGGGGAATGGACAAAATGTTTTTTAAAAAACACACAAATTGATAACGAATGTCCCTTTTGTTACTTTTTCCTATCCACGAAGCCTATGTTTTGAATGATTTGCTCAATCTAACTGCATTTACACAAATTTTATTATCTCTTTAATGAATTCAAGCATAAGTAATTGTTAACAGTTGAATAATGTGTTGTTATAATACTGATGATATAATTTTGTCCCTAATTATGTATTTGTTTATTGAATGCCTACTGGCTATCAAGGTTCTGTTCTTGACATTAAGGATAACAGTGAACAGAAGAGTCAACATCCCTGCCCAAGTGGTGCTTACATTCTAGTGTGGGTAAAAACAAAGAAACTTGATTATCTATCAAGGTTAAGTAGGTCTGTACAGCATTATTTGATTAATAATTGTATGACTTAATTTAGGCTTTTTAGAGCTTTGAAACAGCTTGGGTTTCACACTGTCTACTGTGTCTAGGAACCCTCTTTGTCAAGGACATCAGTGGTTAAAAGCTCTCTGAGATCCCTTCTATCACGAATATTTTGGTCATAATTTTCCCAACTATATTAGTTTTCTATTATGGTGTCAAAAATCACAAATTAAATATATTATTTTAAAAAATTCATGATCTCATAGTTCTGTGGGTCAGAAGTAGACTTGACTGGTTTCTCTACTTAGGGGCTCACAAGGCTGAGGCCCAGGTGTGGGCCACCTGGGCTCTTATCTGGAGGCCCTAGAAAGAATCCACCTATAAGCTCATTCAGGTTGTTGGCAGAATCCAGTTCCTTGCAGTTGTGGGGCTGAGATCCCTGTTTCCTGGCTGGCAGTCAACCAGGGGTCTCTCTTTCAGCTCCTTAGGGCCACTTACATTCCTTCTCAGGTAGCGCCCTCTATCATCAAAGTCAGCAATGGCACAGGGAGCCCTTCTCACACTGAGAATCTCTCTGACTTCTGCTGGCAGCGAGATAAAGCATTCCTGTTTTCAGGGCCTATCTGATTAGACGAGGCCCACCTGGATATTCTCCCTATCTTAAGGTTAACTATGCCATGTAATACAACACCATCACAGGACTGAATCTCATCACATGCAGAGGGTCTGGGTAGTCGGATATAACATCTTGGGGTATGATTTTAGAGATTCTGCCTACTGTACTGACCAGTGGAATTTTTCCCTCAAGCAGTCATTAAGAGACTCATTGCCAAGCAGGAAGATTTCAGATCCATGCCACAGATAAAGGTTTTAGAATCATGTAACATTATTTTATTTAATGAAATGAAGGTCTTTTAAAAGTGCAGGCTGGGCCTGTGCGTGGTGGCTCATGCCTGTAATCCCAGCTCTTTGAGAGGCCGAGGCAGGTGGATCACTTGAGATCAGGAGTTTAAGACCAGACTGGCCAACAGCGCGAAACCCCGTCGCTACTAAAAATACAAAAATTAGCCGGGCATGGTGGCAGGTGACTGTAATTCTAGCTACTCAGGAGGCTGAGGCAGGAGAATTGCTTAAACCTGGGAAGCAGAGGTTGCAGTGAGCCAAGATGACACCACTGTACTTTAGCCTGGACAGATGAGATTCTGTCTCCAAAAAAATTAAAATTAAAAAAAATGCAGATTGGAATTTTATGAGACTTTTTTTTTTTTTTTGAGACGGAATCTCCCTCTGTCACCCAGGCTGGAGTGCAATGGCACAATCTCAGCTCACTGCAACCTCTGCCTCCCAGGTTCAAGTGATTCTCCTGCTTCAGCCTCCCTAGTAGCTGAGATTACAGGCACCCACAACCATGCCTAGCTAATTTTTGTATTTTTAGTAGAAACGGGTTTTTACCATGTTGGTCAGGCCAGCCTTGGACTCCTGACCTCAGTTATCCACCTCGGCCTCCCAAAGTGTTGGGATTACAGGCGTGAGTCACTGCGCCTGGCCCTTTACAAGACTATTTTAAGATTATTTTAATCCCTTTCCCTTTATGTCTTTTCCTTATAAAACATCATCTATAGGAAAGTAAAAGGTTAATCACAGATACAATGAGCAGCTTCAAGTAACTGAATATTAATTCAATTAACATTAAGAATATTCATGAATTGTCATTTATAAAATCTTTTTATGCCTAATCCTCTAAGATATAGGTTAATAATATAGCTTGGGGGGTCCATTTTTAACTGGCATTCATTAAATTTTACTATTTAACTATTTCATCAACAGAATATAGATCAATAGAATGAGCTGACATCTGAAAGGGTAAAATGATGATAATTGTACCTATCAATTTTATGCAGCATTTTCACTTGTGTGGCATTGAAGAGTAAAGGAACTTAGTTTTGTTTACATTTTCTAATCTGAGTATTGACAATTTGAGATGACAGTTCAATTTTCACTAAGCAATGATTACTTAAAGCCCATTTTCTCCACTTCAACAGAAAAAAAATATATAATTGGTGTCACTGTGACTGCAATGAAATCATGTCTTATGATAGAAAAACAGAAAATGTAGGATTTTTTCAAAAGCATTTATCTCTGGCAGATGTACTATGGACAAATGACTCAATCCATCAAAATACAATTCATTAAATATAATTTAGTTAAATGTTTTAATTAACCTATGTGTTTTCCTTAAAAGTCTTCAAAACTAAGATTATAAAGTAAACACCACTACTCTCTGAAAATAATTCTGGCCAAATATATTAGACTAGATCTACCACCATCTACTTCAGAATCACCTGGAGTAGAGTATTAAAAATTAGGATTTCTGGGCCCACTCCCACAGTTGCAAGTAACAACAACAATAATAATAATAAAACTCAAACTCTTTTTTAAAAGAAAGAGGACTTAATGAGTCAAAGGGGTTCAGTAGCTCATGAATACCATCAAACATCTGGTTCCTTTTGTTTTTTCCTCTCTGCCCTCCATGGCATCAGCTTCATTCTGAAGAGAACTATCCCCAGTTCCCTGGGAACTTGCTTCCTCCACCACATCTTGGAAGGGAGAAGAGCTTGTTCCTGCAAGTTCTCTATGTAAGGAAGCAGCCTGCCTTAAAAGTTCCAGAAAAAACACTTCATCTCTTGCTAACCTGAATTAGGTCAAGTTCCCATTCTTGAGTGAATCACTCAAGAGACGTGCTTGCACTGATTTACTTTGAGCTATGTGCCCTCTTAAAAGCAGACATGGAGACACTTCTCCTAAAGCACATTGGGTGGGAATGGGGGGATGTATATACACCAAGAGATGGAGAAATTGATGATGGGAAGACATCACAAAGCCCATATTTCTTAGACTCTACATTCACACAAATGGCACATCATATTTCAGGGATCACCCTTCTCATAGAATACAATGTGAAGGCCACCCTCCCCCTTATCCTCCTTCGATAACTTCTCAACTTGACAGCCCTAGTCTCTGGGTGAAGTCTAAAAGTAGAAATTTTAATAAGCTACCCAAGTGAGTCTGCTGCATACAAAAGTTTGAGGACCATTGCACTGCACTGTAATACTTCTTAAGGATAGTTTCATTAATTCTCATATCCCAGGAACCAAGTCAAATATGTGGCCTAATATACCGTAAGTGATCAATAATGTTAGTCAATTAGTGATTGATTTATTGCTTTTGCCAATTAGAAAAAGTTGGTCAGGAAAACCTTGTAAAATTAAAACTTTCAGTGGCACAAAGTCTACAGTGGGAAATAGCAGAGGGCACTGACCTTCAGCCTGGCTTTTCTGGGCTTAAAGACAAATGTCTCATCAGCAGCAATGAACAAAAGAATCTAACAATATAAATTGTTATGGACGTCACCAAGAATTCAGATTTCTCCTTAGAAATGTGTTTCCAAAAGAGGTTTATAATCAGTATAAATTACAAAAGCATTAAGTTTTAAGATCATCATGCAACTTCTGGACTTTCACTATGAGCTTCTTTACTGATATATTAATACCTCCATATTGGTAGCAATTTTTTTAAAGGAGTAGATATTTTAGTGCCGTTTAGCATTCTGTGACTAAGAAAATTTCCTTCACAATGAACGGAAGGGTCAAAGATAGGAAACAGCAGTCCATGATCATTAGAATGCATTAGCACAGACCACGAAGCCAGGAATTCCTTGACATCCTGGAAAGTGTCCTCATGTGGGCAGTCTTCATACCACAGGATCATTTTATCCTATGGCTGATGACATCACTCAGCATATCAGCCTCCTTTGAAGAAAAATATAATAGAAATGGAGTAGCCCCCAGGAAGGCTTAAAGTACCTCCTTTTATTTGTGGAGATTTACCATGTGAGTGCATATCATGGATATTGATGGCTTTGCCTAAATAGTGATACTGGAAATCAATCTCATATTTGCCTGCTCTTTAAAAAGTAAACTCCAGAGATGGTGGAATAGGAGCTTCCGTCACTAGTTTCCTCACAGAAACATCAATTTGAACAAACATCCATACATGAGCATACCTTCACAGTAGCTGGGAAATCTAGTTGAGAGATTATGGCACATGGTGGAGCATAGACATATGGAAGGATGCATTGGAGAGAGTAGAAAGGACAGCTTCACATTACCTCTATCACTCCACCCCCAAGTAGTAGTAGCCTGAGTAGTATAGTGTGGATAGAAAGGCCCTCTGTGAGTGGGGAAGGAGAGTGCGGTGAGCATCAAATGTCACTGCAAACCCTAGCACCAGGCCTGCCCCAGTGAACACTAGGGGTACCCTGGCCCCCTGAGACTCTGAGGACCCAGGCTCCAAGCCCACCCCAGCCACAGGCCAGCCTCTACAGACTCAGAATCAAGGCCTGCCCCAGTGCCAGTTCAGCCCCCATTAACACAGGCTTCGGGCCAGCCCCTACAAGCCTAGACTCCAGGCCTGCCCTCCTGGACCCAAGCTCTAGGCCCATCCTCCCAGATCTAGTCACTAGGTTCACTCCAGTAGACTCTAGTACCAGGCCAACCTCCATGGATTGAGGCACCAGGTCCATCCACCCATGGAAAGCGTCACCAGTTCAGACCACTCGGGGACTCTAGCATGAAGCCCACCAATAGACCCTTTCAGTCAGTCCACCCTGAATATTCGGATGGGCTGACTGGTGAAGTATTTTCCTTGCTGAAGCCATAAAAACTGAAAGATATACCTACTTCTTCAAATGTCAGACACCAAAGCAAGGCCAAAAAGATCAAGAAAACATACAACACTAAAGGAACAAAATAAAGCATCAGTTACTGATCCTAAACAAATAGAAATCTACAAACTGCCTGAAAAATAATTCAAAATAATTTTCTTAAAGAGGTTCAGTGAGCCACAAAAAAATGCAGATAGATAATGAAACAAAATCAGGAAAACAGTTCATGACACAATTAGAAGTTCAACAAAGAGATTGAAGCCACACCAACATAAACCCAACAGAAAATCTGGAGCTGAGAAACATTATCCAACTGAAAAATTCTATAGACAGTTTCAACAAGCTGACAAAATCAAGCAAAAGAAAGAATCAGCTCAACAACAGGCTCTTGCAATTATAAAGTCAGAGGAACAACAACAACAGAATGAAAAGAGTCTACAGGACTTACGGGACACCATCAGGCAAACCAATATATGCACTATGAGAGACTCAAATAGAAGCAGAGAAAGAGAAAGAGGGAAGAAAGCTTAAAGAAATAATGACAGAAAACTTCCCAAATATGTAGATGGAATGAACCTCCAGCTTTAGAAAGCCCAAAGAACTTTAAATAGATTAAACATAAAGAGATATTCATTGAGACACCTTATAATCAAATTGTCAAGAATCAAAGAGAAAGAATTTTGAAAGCAGCAAAAGAAAAGCAATTTGTCACATAAAAGGGATTTCAGTGGATCAGGCTAATAGTGGATTTCTCAGCAGAGACCTCACATGCCAGAAGAGAGTGCAATCATATTTCTAAGTACTGAAAGAATAAGATGAGTAAGATTTCCAGCCAGAAATACTACACCTGGCAAAGCTGTCCTTCAGAAATGAAGGAGAGAAAAAGACAAAAGCTGAGGGATTTTCTTCCTACTACACTTGCCTTATAAGAGATGCTAAAGCAAGTTCTTCAAGCAGAAATGAAAGGATATTCATTAGTAACATTAAAATATATGAAAGTTGGGGGCGGAGCAAGATGGCCGAATAGGAACAGCTCCAGTCTCCAACTCCCAGCGCGAGCGACACAGAAGACAGGTGATTTCTGCATTTTCAACTGAGGTACTGGGTTCATCTCACTGGGGAGTGCCGGACGATCGGTGCTGGTCAGCTGCTGCAGCCCGACCAGCGAGAGCTGAAGCAGGGCGAGGCATCGCCTCACCTGGGAAGCGCAAGGGGGAAGGGAATCCCTTTTCCTAGCCAGGGGAACTGAGACACACAACACCTGGAAAATCGGGTAACTCCCACCCCAATACTGCGCTTTAAGCAAACAGGCACACCAGGAGATCATATCCCACACCTGGCCGGGAAGGTCCCACGCCCACGGAGCCTCCCTCATTGCTAGCACAGCAGTCTGCCATATCGCCGCAAGGCAGCAACGAGGCTGGGGGAGGGGCGCCCGCCATTGCTGAGGCTTAAGTAGGTAAACAAAGCTGCTGGGAAGCTCGAACTGGGTGGAGCTCACAGCAGCTCAAGGAAACCTGCCTGTCTCTGTAGACTCCACCTCTGGGGACAGGGCACAGTAAAAATAACAAAAACAGCAGAAACCTCTGCAGACGCAAACGACTCTGTCTGACAGCTTTGAAGAGAGCAGTGGATCTCCCAACACGGAGGTTGAGATCTGAGAAGGGACAGACTCCCTGCTCAAGTGGGTCCCTGACCCCTGAGTAGCCTAACTGGGAGACATCCCCCACTAGGGGCAGTCTGACACCCCACACCTCACACAGTGGGGTACACCCCTGAGAGGAAGCTTCCAAAGCAAGAATCAGACAGGTACACTCGCTGTTCAGAAATATTCTATCTTCTGCAGCCTCTGCTTCTGATACCCAGGCAAACAGGGTCTGGAGTGGACCTCAAGCAATCTCCAACAGACCTACAGCTGAGGGTCCTGACTGTTAGAAGGAAAACTATCAAACAGGAAGGACACCTACACCAAAACCCCATCAGTACATCACCATCATCAAAGACCAGAGGCAGATAAAACCACAAAGATGGGGAAAAAGCAGGGCAGAAAAGCTGGAAATTCAAAAAATAAGAGCGCATCTCCCCCGGCAAAGGAGCGCAGCTCATCGCCAGCAACGGATCAAAGCTGGACGGAGAATGACTTTGACGAGATGAGAGAAGAAGGCTTCAGTCCATCAAACTTCTCAGAGCTAAAGGAGGAATTACATACCCAGCGCAAAGAAACTAAAAATCTTGAAAAAAAAAGTGGAAGAATTGATGGCTAGAGTAATTAATGCAGAGAAGGTCATAAACGAAATGAAAGAGATGAAAACCATGACACGAGAAATACGTGACAAATGCACAAGCTTCAGTAACCGACTCGATCAACTGGAAGAAAGAGTATCAGCGATTGAGGATCAAATGAATGAAATGAAGCGAGAAGAGAAACCAAAAGAAAAAAGAAGAAAAAGAAATGAACAAAGCCTGCAAGAAGTATGGGATTATGTAAAAAGACCAAATCTACGTCTGATTGGGGTACCTGAAAGTGAGGGGGAAGATGGAACCAAGTTGGAAAACACTCTTCAGGATATCATCCAGGAGAACTTCCCCAACCTAGTAGGGCAGGCCAACATTCAAATCCAGGAAATACAGAGAACGCCACAAAGATACTCCTCGAGAAGAGCAACTCCAAGACACATAATTGCCAGATTCACCAAAGTTGAAATGAAGGAAAAAATCTTAAGGGCAGCCAGAGAGAAAGGTCGGGTTACCCACAAAGGGAAGCCCATCAGACTATTGCAGATCTCTCGGCAGAAACTCTACAAGCCAGAAGAGAGTGGGGGCCAATATTCAACATTCTTAAAGAAAAGAATTTTAAACCCAGAATTTCATATCCAGCCAAACTAAGTTTCATAAGTGAAGGAGAAATAAAATCCTTTACAGATAAGCAAATGCTTAGAGATTTTGTCACCACTAGGCCTGCCTTACAAGAGACCCTGAAGGAAGCACTAAACATGGAAAGGAACAACTGGTACCAGCCATTGCAAAAACATGCCAAAATGTAAAGACCATCAAGGCTAGGAAGAAACTGCATCAACTAACGAGCAAAATAACCAGTTAATATCATAATGGCAGGATCAAGTTCACACATAACAATATTAACCTTAAATGTAAATGGACTAAATGCTCCAATTAAAAGACACAGACTGGCAAACTGGATAAAGAGTCAAGACCCATCAGTCTGCTGTATTCAGGAGACCCATCTCACACGCAGAGACATACATAGGCTCAAAATAAAGGGATGGAGGAAGATTTACCAAGCAAATGGAGAACAAAAAAAAGCAGGGGTTGCAATACTAGTCTCTGATAAAACAGACTTTAAACCATCAAAGATCAAAAGAGACAAAGAAGGCCATTACATAATGGTAAAGGGATCAATTCAACAGGAAGAGCTAACTATCCTAAATATATATGCACCCAATACAGGAGCACCCAGATTCATAAAGCAAGTCCTTAGAGACTTACAAAGAGACTTAGACTCCCATACAATAATAATGGGAGACTTCAACACTCCACTGTCAACATTAGACAGATCAACGAGACAGAAAGTTAACAAGGATATCCAGGAATTGAACTCATCTCTGCAGCAAGCAGACCTAATAGACATCTATAGAACTCTCCACCCAAAATCAACAGAATATACATTCTTCTCAGCACCACATCGTACTTACTCCAAAACTGACCATGTAATTGGAAGTAAAGCACTCCTCAGCAAATGTACAAGAACAGAAATTATAACAAACTGTCTCTCAGACCACAGTGCAATCAAACTAGAACTCAGGACTAAGAAACTCAATCAAAACCGCTCAACTACATGGAAACTGAACAACCTGCTCCTGAATGACTACTGGGTACATAACGAAATGAAGGCAGAAATAAAGATGTTCTTTGAAACCAATGAGAACAAAGATACAACATACCAGAATCTCTGGGACACATTTAAAGCAGTGTGTAGAGGGAAATTTATAGCACTAAATGCCCACAAGAGAAAGCAGGAAAGATCTAAAATTGACACTCTAACATCGCAATTAAAAGAACTAGAGAAGCAAGAGCAAACACATTCGAAAGCTAGCAGAAGGCAAGAAATAACTAAGATCAGAGCAGAACTGAAGGAGATAGAGACACAAAAAACCCTCCAAAAAGTCAATGAATCCAGGAGTTGGTTTTTTGAAAAGATCAACAAAATTGATAGACCACTAGCAAGACTAATAAAGAAGAAAAGAGAGAAGAATCAAATCAACGCAATTAAAAATGATAAAGGGGATATCACCACCGACCCCACAGAAATACAAACTACCATCAGAGAATACTATAAACACCTCTACGCAAATAAACTGGAAAATCTAGAAGAAATGGATAATTTCCTGGACACTTACACTCTTCCAAGACTAAACCAGGAAGAAGTTGAATCCCTGAATAGATCAATAGCAGGCTCTGAAATTGAGGCAATAATTAATAGCCTACCAACCAAAAAAAGTCCAGGACCAGATGGATTCACAGCTGAATTCTACCAGAGGTACAAAGAGGAGTTGGTACCATTCCTTCTGAAACTATTCCAATCAATAGAAAAAGAGGGAATCCTCCCTAACTCATTTTATGAGGCCAACATCATCCTGATACCAAAGCCTGGCAGAGACACAACAAAAAAAGAGAATTTTAGACCAATATCCCTGATGAACATCGATGCAAAAATCCTCAATAAAATACAGGCAAACCAGATTCAGCAACACATCAAAAAGCTTATCCACCATGATCAAGTGGGCTTCATCCCTGGGATGCAAAGCTGGTTCAACATTCGCAAATCAATAAACATAATCCAGCATATAAACAGAACCAAAGACAAGAACCACATGATTATCTCAATAGATGCAGAAAAGGCTTTTGACAAAATTCAACAGCCCTTCATGCTAAAAACGCTCAATAAATTCGGTATTGATGGAACGTACCTCAAAATAATAAGAGCTATTTATGACAAACCCACAGCCAATATCATACTGAATGGGCAAAAACTGGAAAAATTCCCTTTGAAAACTGGCACAAGACAGGGATGCCCTCTCTCACCACTCCTATTCAACATAGTGTTGGAAGTTCTGGCTAGGGCAATTAGGCAAGAGAAAGAAATCAAGGGTATTCAGTTAGGAAAAGAAGAAATCAAATTGTCCCTCTTTGCAGATGACATGATTGTATATTTAGAAAACCCCATTGTCTCAGCCCAAAATCTCCTTAAGCTGATAAGCAACTTCAGCAAAGTCTCAGGATACAAAATTAATGTGCAAAAATCACAAGCATTCTTATACACCAGTAACAGACAAACAGAGAGCCAAATCATGAATGAACTTCCATTCACAATTGCTTCAAAGAGAATAAAATACCTAGGAATCCAACTTACAAGGGATGTAAAGGACCTCTTCAAGGAGAACTACAAACCACTGCTCAGTGAAATAAAAGAGGACACAAATAAATGGAAGAACATACCATGCTCATGGATAGGAAGAATCAATAATCAATATTGTGAAAATGGCCATACTGCCCAAGGTAATTTATAAATTCAATGCCATCCCCATCAAGCTACCAATGAGTTTCTTCACAGAATTGGAAAAAACTGCTTTAAAGTTCATATGGAACCAAAAAAGAGCCCGCATTGCCAAGACAATCCTAAGTCAAAAGAACAAAGCTGGAGGCATCACGCTACCTGACTTCAAACTATACTACAAGGCTACAGTAACCAAAACAGCATGGTACTGGTACCAAAACAGAGATATAGACCAATGGAACAGAACAGAGTCCTCAGAAATAATACCACACATCTACAGCCAACTGATCTTTGACAAACCTGAGAGAAACAAGAAATGGGGAAAGGATTCCCTATTTAATAAATGGTGCTGGGAAAATTGGCTAGCCATAAGTAGAAAGCTGAAACTGGATCCTTTCCTTACTCCTTATACGAAAATTAATTCAAGATGGATTAGAGACTTAAATGTTAGACCTAATACCATAAAAATCCTAGAGGAAAACCTAGGTAGTACCATTCAGGACGTAGGCATGGGCAAAGACTTCATGTCTAAAACACCAAAAGCAACGGCAGCAAAAGCCAAAATTGACAAATGGGATCTAATTAAACTAAAGAGCTTCTGCACAGCAAAAGAAACTACCATCAGAGCGAACAGGCAACCTACAGAATGGGAGAAAATTTTTGCAATCTACTCATCTGACAAAGGGCTAATATCCAGAACCTATAAAGAACTCAAACAAATTTACAAGAAAAAAACAAACAACCCCATCAAAAAGTGGGCAAAGGATATGAACAGACATTTCTCAAAAGAAGACATTCATACAGCCAACAGACACATGAAAAAATGCTCATCATCACTGGCCATCAGAGAAATGCAAATCAAAACCACAATGAGATACCATCTCACACCAGTTAGAATGGCGATCATTAAAAAGTCAGGAAACAACAGGTGCTGGAGAGGATGTGGAGAAATAGGAACACTTTTACACTGTTGGTGGGATTGTAAACTAGTTCAACCATTATGGAAAACAGTATGGCGATTCCTCAAGGATCTAGAACTAGATGTACCATATGACCCAGCCATCCCATTACTGGGTATATACCCAAAGGATTATAAATTATGCTGCTATAAAGACACATGCACACGTATGTTTATTGTGGCACTATTCACAATAGCAAAGACTTGGAATCAACCCAAATGTCCATCAGTGACAGATTGGATTAAGAAAATGTGGCACATATACACCATGGAATACTATGCAGCCATAAAAAAGGATGAGTTTGTGTCCTTTGTAGGGACATGGATGCAGCTGGAAACCATTATTCTTAGCAAACTATCACAAGAACAGAAAACCAAACACCGCATGTTCTCACTCATAGGTGGGAACTGAACAATGAGATCACTTGGACTCGGGAAGGGGAACATCACACACTGGGGCCTATCATGGGGAGGGGGGAGGGGGGAGGGATTGCATTGGGAGTTATACCTGATGTAAATGACGAGTTGATGGGTGCTGACGAGTTGATGGGTGCAGCACACCAACATGGCACAAGTATACATATGTAACAAACCTGCATGTTATGCACATGTACCCTAGAACTTAAAGTATAATAATAATAAATAAATTAAAAAAAAATTTTCCATTAAAAAAATATATATATACAAAAGTTAAAAACTCATTGTAAAGATAATAATATAGTCAAATTCAGAATACTCTAATACTGTAATGGGGTGGTGTGGAAATCACTTTTAACTCTAGTATAAAAGTCAAAAGACAAAAGTATTAAAAATAACTATAGCTACAATAATTTGCTAATAGACATACAATGTAAAAAGATGTAAATTGTGACATTAATAACATAAATCATGAGCAGGGGAGAGAGAAGTTAAAGTGTAGAGTTTTTGTATGCAGTCAAAGTTAAGCTCTTATTGGCTGAAAGTAGACTGTTATGATTTGTGCGAGCTTCATGGTAATCACAAGGAAAAAAACCTGTAATAGCACAAAAGCGAAAGATATTAAAGCATATCTCTATAGAAAACCATCAAATCATAAGAGGAGACAGCAAGAGAAAAGGAAAAAAAAACAAAGGAACTAATAAACAGAAAAGAATTCACAAATGGTAGTATAGGTTGAGTATCCCTTATGTGAAATTCTTGGGACTAGAGGTACTTTAGATTTTTTTTAAATTTTGGAATATTTGTATTATACATACCAGCTCAGAATCTTTAATTCAAAAACTCCAAATCCGAAATGCTCCAATGAGCGTTTCCTTGGAGCATCATGTCATCCTTCAAAAAGTTTCAAGTTTTGGAATATTCTGTATTTTGAATTTTCAGATTAGGGATACTCAACCTGTAGTAAGTCCTTTTCTATCAATAATTCTTTAATTTTAAATGGATTAAATTCTCTAATCAAAAGACATAGGTGGCTGAATGAATAATTTTATAAAACAAACACAAGATCCAACTATATGCTGCCCACAGTAGACTCATATTAGGCTTATGGACAACACATATACTGAAAGTGAAGACATGGAAAAAGATATACCATGCAAATAGTAACCTAAAGAGAGCCAGGGTAGCTATACTTATGTCTGACAAAATAGACTATAGGTCAAAAACTGTAACAAGAGACAAACAAGGTCTTTATATATATAATGTAAAAGGAGTCAATTCATCAAGAGAATATAACAATTATAAACATGTAAGTGCTTAGCATCAGAGCATCTAAATATATAAAGCAAAATATTAATAGACCTGAAGGAAGAAACATATAGCAATTTGATAATAGTAGATTATTTCAATACCTCACTTTCAACAACACATAGATCATCTATACAGAAAATCACTAAGGAAACAGAGGGCTTGAACAACACTACGGACCAAATGGACCTAACAGACATATACAGAATATTCCATCCAACAGCAGTAGAATGCATATTCTTCACAACTGCATGTTCTGTGAACATTCTCCAAAATAGATAAGTAAGTCTTAATAAATGTAAGATTTAAATTATCTTTTGCAACCACAATAGTATAAAACTAAAAATCAATAACAGGAAAACATTGAAAAATTCATAAATGTGTGGAAATTAACATATTCTGAAACAACCAATGATTCAAAGAAGAAATTTTTTTAAATGTTAGAAGTAAATCTTGAGATGAAAATAGAAACACAATATACCAAAACTTATAGTGAAAGCAGTTCTAAGAGGGAAGTTTGTGGTGCTGACTGCCTATATTAAGAAAAAAAAAAGATCTCAAATAATTTAACCTTCAACTTCAAGGAACTAACTAGAAAGAACAAACTATACAAAAGTTAACAGAAGGAAAGAAATAACGAAGATACAAACAGAAATAAATAAAATAGAGACAAGAAACTTTTTTTTGATAATGAAATTAAGAGTTGGCTTTTTGAAAAGATAAAATTGACAAATCTAACAAAGAAGAGACTCAAATAAATAAAATCACAAATGAAAGAGTAAACATTACAACTGATAGTACAGAAATACAAAGGATCGTAAGAGACTAAAATGAACAATTCTATACAACCAAATTGGGTAACGTAGAAGAAATGAATACATTTCTAGAAACATACAACCTAGTAAGACTGAAGACATGAAGAAGTAGGAAATGCAAACAGACCAATAATAGATGAGGAGATTGAATCAGCAACCAAAAACCTCCCAACAAAAAAAGCCCCAGAACCTGATGGCTTCATTGGTAAATTCTATCAAACTTTAACAGAATAATTAACATCAATTTTTCTCAAACTTTTCTGAAAAATTGAAGAGGAGGAAACACTTCCAGATTCATTTTATGGTCATCATTACCCTGACGCCAAAGTCAGACAAGGATTCTACAATAAAAATATAGACCAATATCCCTGATGAACATAGATACAAAAATTCCTCAACAAAATACTAGCAAATGAAATTCAACAGCATATTAGTGGTATCATACATCACGATCAAATGGGATTTATCCCTGGGATGCAAGGATCATTCAACATATGCAAATCAATAAATGTGATTATACCACATTAACAGAATGAAGAATAGAAATCATGTGATCATCTCAATAGATGCAGAAAAAGCATTTGATCAAATTCAAATCCTTTTATGATAAAAACTGTCAACAAATTAGGTATAGAAAGAATGTACCTCAACCTAATAAAGGCCGTATTACACACCCACAGCTAACATAATACTTAACAGTGAAAAGCTAAAAGCTTTTCCTCTAAGATCAGGAACAAAACAGAGATGCCATTCTATTCAACATAGTACTGGAAGTTCTGATCAGAGCAATTACACAAGATTAAGACACAAAAGTCATCAAATAGAAAAGGAAGGAGTAAAATTTTCTCTGTTTGGAGGTGGCATGATCTTATATACAGATGCTCCTAAACTTATAATGTGGTTACATCCCAATAAACCCATGGTAAGTTGAAAATATTCTAAGTTGGAATGCATCAAGTTATGTACCAATAAATCAATCAAAAGGTTGAAAAATCATAACGTGAACCATCATAATCCAGATACTCCTCTATTTACAATGGGATTATATCTTAATAAACTCATTGTAAAGTCAAAAATTCATAAGTAATACCATCATAAGGGATGGTGTGCATAGTAAACTCTAAAGACTCCACAAAAAATGTTAGAACTAATAAATTTAGTAAAGTTGCAGGATACAAAATAAACATACAAAATTATTTTATCTACAGACTAACAATTAACTATTTAAAAAATAAATTTAGAAAACAATACCGTTTACGATACCATTCAAAAACAATAAAATAGAAAGAAATTTAACCAAGGAGGTGAAATTTTTATACACTGAAAACTATAAAACACTGATGAAAGAAATTGAAGAAGACACACATAAATGAAAAGATATCTTATGTTGATGAATTGGAAGAATTAACATTGTTAAAATGTCCACACTATCCAAGGCAATCTACAGATTCAATATAATTTCTATCAAAATTCCAAAGGCATTTTTTATATAAATAGAAAAAGCAATCCTAAAATTCACATGAAATCACAAAAGACCAAAATAGCCAAAGTGACCTTGATCAAGGAGAGCAAAGCTGGAGGCATCACACTACCTGATTTCAAAATATACTACAAAGCTATAGTAAATAAAAACAGTATGATACTGGCATAAAAACATTCATATACGCCAATCAAACAGAATAGACACCTCAGAAATAAATCCACTCGTTTAAAGTCAACTGTTCTTTGACAAAGGTGCCAGGGACACACAATGAGGAAAGGTTAATCTACTCAATAAATGGTGCTGAGAAAACTGTATATTCACATGCAGAAGAATAAAATTAGGCCAGGTGCAGTGGCTCACGCCTATAATCCCAACACATTGGGAAGCCGAGGTGGACAGATCACCTAAGGTCAGGAGTTGAAGACCAGCCTGACCAACATGGCGAAACCTCATCTCTACTAAAAATACAAAATTAGCCAGGTGTGGTGGCACATGCCTGTAATCTCAGTTACTTGTGAGGCTGAGGCAGGAGAAACTCTTGAACCCGGGAGGCAGAAGTTGCAATGAGCCAAGGTTGCGCTATTGCACTTCAGCTGGGGAAACGAGCAAAACTCCATCCAAAAAAAAAAAAGAATAAAATTAGACCCTAACCTTACACCATCTACAAAAATCAGGCCAGAATGGATTAAAGACTTAAAGGTGAGAGCTGAAATTGTAAAACTACTAGAAGAAAATACAGGGGAAAATCTTCTTGAAATAGGTCTTGGAAAGGAATTTTTTGGATATTACTCCAAAAGTATAAGAAACAAAAGCAAGTATAGATAAATGAGATTGCATCAAACTAAAAAGCTTCTGCATAGCAAAGGAAACAATCAACAGAGTGAAGAGACAACCTATGGAGTAGGAAAAATTATTTACAAACCATACATCTAATAAGGGGTTAATATACAAAATACATAAGGAATTCAAACAACTCAATAGCAAGAAGACAAATAACCTGATTTAAAAATGGGCAAAGGATCTGAAAAGCCATTTCTCAAAAGAAGACACACAAATCGCCAACAGTTGTATTAAAAAATGCTCAACATCTCTAATCATCAGAGAAATGCAAATCAAAACCACAATGAGATATCAGCTCACACCTATTAGAACGGCTGTCATCGGCTGGGCGCGGTGCCTCACACCTGTTAATCCCAGCATTTTGGAAGGCTGAGGCAGGCGGATCACGAAGTGAAGAGATCGAGACCATCCTGGCCAATATGGTGAAACCCAGTCTCTACCAAAAATACAAAAATTAGCTGGTGTGGTGGTGCACGCTTGTAGTCCCAGCCACTTGGGAGACTGAGGCAGGAGAACTGCTTGAACCCAGGAGGTGGAGGTTGCAGTGAGCCGAGATCGTGCCACTGCACTCCAGCCTGAAGACAGAGTGGGACTCTATCTCAAAAAAAAAAAAAAAAAAGAGAATGGCTATTATCAAAAAGACAACGGATAACAAGCGTTGGTGAGGATGTGGAGAAAAGGGAACCCTTATGCACTGTTGGTGGGAATGGAAATTGGTACAACTATTATGAAAAATAATATAGAAGTTCCTCACTACCATATGATCCAACAATCCCATTTCTATTAATAGATATACATGCAAAGGAAATGAAATCAGTATCTTGAAGAGATATCTGCACTTTCATGTTCATGGCAGCATTATTTACAATAGCCAAGATATGGAATCAACCTATGTGTCCAGAGATGAACGAATGGATAAAGACGAGTGCGGGCGCGTGCGCGCGTGCGCGCGCGCGCGCACACACACACACACACACACACACACACACACACACACACAGAGGAATTTCAGCCATTAAAAAGAAGGAAATCTTGTCAGTTGGGACAACACGGATGAACCTAAAGGATATTATGCTAAGTAAAATAAGCTAAGCACAAAAAGACAAATAGCGTATGATCCTCACTTATATGTGGAATCTAAAAATGTTAAACTCATAGAAGCAGAGAGTAGAAAGGGTGGTTGCCATGGCTTGGAAGGCAGGAAAAATGGGGAGATGTTGGTTAAAAAGTAGAAAGTTTCAGTTATGCAGGACAAATAATGCCTTTGGTTTTGTGTTGTTATCACAGAATACTACAGTGGGTAATTTATAAAGAACAGAAATGTATTGGCTAAAAGTTCTGGTGCCAGCATCTGGTGAGGGTTTTCTTGCTGAGTCACTCCATTACAGAAGACAGAAGGGTGAGAAAGAGTGAGAGAGAGGCAAAAGAAGCCTAAACTGAATCTTCTATAAGGAAACACACTCTCATGATAACAAACTCACTCCTGCAATAACACACTCTTGCGATAACAGCATCAATCCATACATGAAGACAGAGCCGTCATGGCCTACCCACCTCTTAAAAGTCTCATTGCTACAATGGTGAGTAAGTTTCTAGCACATGAACTCTAAGGAACACATTCGAACCATAGCAGATAGGTTCTGGAGATCTAAGGAACAGCACGGTGACTACAGTTAATAATACTATATTGCATATTTGAAATTTGCTAAGAGAGTAGGTCTTAAATGCTCTCACCACGAACACAAAAAGGTAATTACGTGAGATGATGGAAATAATAGCTTGATTGTGGTAACTATTTCACAAGATATATGTATACCAAAACACCGCATTGTATACCTCAAATCTATACAATTTTTGTCAATTATACCTCAATAAAGCTAGAAAAACTAAAAAGTAAATAAACTCCAATACCTGATGTGTTTAAAGAATACAAGATTTATTAAAATATTTCCAGAATGCAACCTACTGACCACAGCATGCTTATAATATAACGTTAATAGTTGCAGGGTCCCCAAAAGCAGTATCTGTGAAGCATTTAACATCTACCCATTCAACAATATTTGTTGAGCCTGAGGGCTCAGAAGTGTGCTAAAGACTAGGGATCTATATGTCCTCAAAACCCTCTATAGGCAAGAGAAGTTATTAGTCAAAGATGCTTAGATTGGATTTTTACCTCAGTAAAAGCTGATTATTTCAGTATCTCTAGTAGAAAATGTTCTGTTAGGATGCTGGACAACAGGGAGGTGCTGAGCAGGCCTCCAATAGCAGTCCTTTATTATGTGGCCAAATCTACTATGGGTTTATAATATCCTAAATGGTACGCAATTATAGGATAGCAAAATAAATAAAATGAACATTTATTCTTCCCATAAACATTTATCGAACAGCTTTGTCTATGCTTTGTGGCAAGTATGGAGATGAATCTGAACAGTTTACTAGATATAATTCCTTAATTTGCCCATCTATGAAATGGGAATGAGTCCCTACTCTACAGTAATACTAAAAGTAGGTTTCCGAGAAGACATGAACAAATCCATGGAAAGTGCTTAGCACAGTCTCTAGTAACCAGCAGTGCTCATTAAGTTGGATTTATTAAAATGCAGCATGGTTCACAAAGCAATTCTGCATGTTTTTTCACTGTTTTCCACAACACTCATGCAACATTAAGCAAATTAATTCAAATACAGTGATTTTGCTAAAGCCACATAATTAAAAATTGGAAGAGCCAAGACTAAAGGTAATTTTCAGAATTCCTAATTTTATTCTAATACTTTGCGTTGAAGTGTAGAGGCATCTTTTCCAACTTTGAAGAAGAAAATTCATGTTTTTACAAAGGTTATTGTAATTCCTGAACTATTATTAATCATAGAATTGAGATAAGAAGATAGCTATTTTACTTGATTAAAGCTGTGCCTGAAACAACAGGTTAAACCACTAGAATTTCAACCAACTGACTAGTTTGGGGATGAACTAAGACAAAAAACTATGGGTTTGTGTGTGTGTGTGTGTGTGTGCTCTCACGCGTGTGCACGTATGCGCGTGCATGAAGTGTGACAGGAATTTGTTTAGCTGCAAATGACAGAAGAACTAATATGGATTTAAATAAGATAGGGATTCATCTGTCTTACAAAAAAGAAATCCAGATATAGGCAGTCCAAGCTGGTGTAGCAGTTCTACAATTTCAGGACTGTTCCAGATTCCTTTTCTCTCTCCATCACCCTGTCCTTAGCGTTTTGACATTCATCCTTATGCTTGCTGCCTCCTGTTTGTTGTAGCACCACGTTGACATATCGTATCTTCATTTCAGGCAAAATAAAGGTAGCAAATACTTTCCCTAAAATGTCAGCATACACCTCATTGGCTAGAATAATGTTACATTATGCTACATAGCTGCGAGAAAGTGCAGAAAAGAAATCACTTTTATGTAAGCATATTGTTATGTCAAATCAGGGTGCTCTTAGCAAGACAAAAGGTAAAAATGAATAGCAGTATATGCCATTCTGACTTGTTTTGATGACTTCAGCAGCCTTACAATACATAAGTTAACTTAGACTCAATAAAAATTTAAATAGGTACATCATGCATAGGATACTTCTGATGTACAATTTAATGTTTTTGTTGTTGTTGTTTTTCTTGGTTTTGTGTGGAAAACAAATGTAAAATTGAGGTTAAGATTTAGAAGAGTTATCAATATATCCAGGTCAGACTATTAGAATTTCACATGCGGCAGTTCTATAGAACTAGTTTATCAAGCACAACTCTTTAATTAGCATTAGAACTAATTAGAACTCTTTAATTAGCATTTCCTTTGAAAATATCTAAACAGGACATCCAAAACCAACTTGAAAACACATACGGCCACCTCAATTTTTACTGTTACTAACAGTTTCTTCTAGTTTAGGTCACTCCTCTATAGGACTTGGTCAAATCAAGATATAGCTAAATGTGGTTTCACCAACACATGCAAACTCCTGTGAATACAATATTTAAAAAGAAACAATAAAAAAGGAAGAAGTTACTTAGGCTTTTAGGCGTTTATTAAAGCTCTTTTAAACCTGCCCTCATTACTTTGGTGAACATTTGCTTGCATAAATTCTGAAGAATGAGGTTAAGATACAGTGAGGCTCATTAATTAGTGTGCCACTAATTTGGACTTGCTGTTTTACAGCTGAGATGCAGCTCTAAAATGTACTGTCCAATATGGTGGCCACTAGTCACATGTGGCTGTTCAAACACAACTTACATAACATGAACTAAAATTAAAAATTCAATTCCTCTGGCAATAGATACATTTCAAGTGCCCAATAACTACATGACGCTATTGGCTACCACACTGGACAGTGCAGATACAGACCATTTCCCCTAGTATGCGAAGTTCTACTGATAGCACTGCTCTAGAAGATTAAGATTTTAAAGAAGCAATATCAAGACCAAATCATCTGAATGAGTATAGTTCATCACTCAGAGCATTTTTATAATTTATCTTTGGAAAAGATTTCAGAGCCCCTGTACAAACCACTTCAAGAAAACATCGTTTCGTTTCTTCTGGGTTTGCTAAGTGCCTCCTCAATAGCACACTCCAGGTAGTGTGCTACATGTAGGGACTCAAGGACTAATCAGACATAGTCTTTCTCCTCTGTGCCATGACTTATTTGGGGAACAAAAAACTAAGATGTAATGTAATAGGTCTATAAAGGTAAGTATGTATAACATGCTCTGGGAGCAGAAAGAAAGGAATGATTCTATTTAGGACATTAAGAAAAATGCCTTCTTTTGCAAAGAATTCAGCAGAATGCCACACTAGGGGAAAATTTTTAGCATAAAGGCTTTGAAAGACTACTACGGTATTTTAAAACAAAGGGCTGGCTAGAAACTATATATTCTGAAGAGGTCATTCTGGTGGCCATTAGAGCAGGTAAGAAACTGAAGGCAAGACCAGTTGCCAGGCTACAGAAATAATTGGGGTTAGAGATGTTAAGGGCCTTAATTAGGTCAATGGCAATGGGAATCTAGGCAGAGAACAGATTCAAGAGAAGTCTGATTAAAAATACAAAGCTTGATCATCATCTACTTTATTCTTCAGTCTTGGCTCTATATAGCATTGTGCAATTTTTAAAAAATCATCCTCTAAAGATTTATCACATCACTGGGGTTATTCTAAAGAATTAGCTGCAAAGACTCCAAACAGTGTTTCAGTATGTTCAACTTTTATAAAAACAAAGGAAGAAACACTGTGGGGTGGTGGGTGGGGGGTGTGTAGACAGATACAAGAGATTTTTTAAAGATACAGAGCAAGGTCTTAGTATCTAAAGTTAGTTTAAATGATTCTGCTAATCTGTATTTTCTGTTTTTCTGTAATGACAAAGCATCTTTTTTTTTTTTTTAATAAAGAAAAGTTTTTTTTGTTTTGAGATGGAGTCTCACTCTGTCACCCACGCTCAAGTGCAGTGGCGCAATTTCAGCTCACTGCAACCTCCGCCTCCCGAGTTGAAGCGATTCTCCCACCTCAGCCTCCCAAGTAGCTGGGATTACAGGTGCCCACCACCATGCCTGGCTAAATTTTTTTTATATATATATTTTTAGTAGGGACAGGATTTCACCATGTTGGCCAGGCTGGGTTCAAACTCCTGACCTCAAGTGAGCTACCTGCCTTGGCCTCCCAAAGTTTTAGGTTTACAGGCATGAGCCACGCACCCAGCCAAATTATTTTTTAAATAGTAATTTTAAAAATCCACAACCATTATACCTAAGAAAGAGTTCTAAAAATCTTTTTAACAAGGTCAACATGGCTAAAATAATTTCCCCAAGTTTACTTTAGGACAACACTCAGTTGAAATATTAAAATAAGTTGCACTATTTCATAACTATACCTTCTAAAATTAAGGTATTAGTGGTATAAACCATTCTTAAGTGATCTGTGTACCTATTTTGCTATTGTTCACTACATTAGTATTACCATACATAATTAAAATAGAAGTTGTCTATAATTTCGACCTTCCATTACCTTGTAATTTTGTCTTTCTTTTTCTTCCAGGGAAATAATGAGTTCTCTAACCCTCACTCCCACCCTGCAAAACCCTATTCCCCATAGATATAATTAATGAGCTCAGGTTTTCCATCTGGACCTAGAAACATGAAATGCTTCTTCTGCCTCACTCCTAGTTTTTCCAAAGCAAATGAGTTTATACTTGGATACCCTCACTGTTGCACTTCTGACACTAGGAATAGCTAAAAAGCATCTTCTCCACACCTCTGTACAGAATGGGCAGAGCTCTCTGTATGTCCTGCCTTACAACACTGTCTTCTCCCACCTGGATCTCCAGAAGCACCCTGATGGCAGCTGGGAATGTGTCTCTCAAGCACACCACAAGTTCCCCCAGAGCTATAACTCTACAGCTTTCCAGCAGGCCCCATTCCCACCCTCCAGCCCCCCCTGGACTATGTATGAGGGAGAGATGAGGTGGTGGATTGAGGACATTTATTTAACAAGAAGTAAAAGGAAATATAAACAAATCATCATTTTTCATATGGAACGCACAAGTGAATTAATCAGAGAATTTGTTAAGAAATGGGTTATTATCTACTCTGGTGCAGTAGCAGAAATTAACATTTCTGACTTGCCTTGTTTCGCCAATATTTAAGCATTTTGTTCTATTGAATGTGACTACATGTACAGACACTTTTATTTAGTCTCACACATGAAAAAAGAAAGCAGAAGGCCTGTTATCCAAGTGGTTTCTCATCCAAGCATTTTTATAGCAAATTACTAAATCTAGTTGAAAACAATAGGAAAGAAGATACTTTTCCCTCTAGTATTTGTTCTATCAACCTAGACTTAGCAGCACAGAATATCTGGAATTGCAGTTAAAATAGAGGCTTCCTTTTATAAAATAACATTTGAATTGCTGCTGTATCCATGATCAGTATACAGACCTGCTAAAAGCAGAGAATAATGGTATGTTCTTCTCTATGGGATGAGTATTTCAGTAGTTTAAGAAGGAAAGAAAATCCTGAAAAAGAATTTAAGAAAAATACTAATAGAAAGGAGGAGGATGCTTCAAAGTAATGCCTGGATGCATCATTTTCCCTGCATTGAAATATTTTTTGCTGACTATACGGCACTTATTCTATACCTTTTGTTAATTCACAAGTAAACAGGTGGCAACAGTAACTATATTAAAGTAGAAAGCCTTGCTATAAATGAAAGTCAGAATTCATAATTTAGAAGGCAACATTGTTTGCTTCAGATCTACTTGTTATAAATGGTGGGTTTGAAAACATGCAACCTCATCTTATGAAGTACCATAACTAGTATTTAGTTACACTAATAACTCCCAATTATGTAAACAATAGATATCCCCAAATCATATTTGGGTTTGTTTCAGAGATATTTTTGGTTCTTGTATTTGGACCTAGGTACTCTTGATCTAAAAATTCACTCAACCTCGAATAAAATAACGAAAGCACCGGCAAAAAACCTGATAGACCTGAGTATCGAAATCCCTTGCTTTTAATAGGCGATACAGCGCATTCTTACTCTCTCCTTTCTCCTAGATCAGCAGGTGTCTCCACCACTCCAATAGACTGAGGAAAAGGAGGGGGCGACAAGAAAGGAAAGGAAATTGTCTAGGTGTCCTGGTGGTGGAGGTGGGGGGTATTTTAATTTCATAATTAAAAGCTCTCTTCTTCAGCTTTCCAGTTTTTACTCCTATTTTGTAATGATTTGATTGAGGACTGTGCAGCAGAGTTTGGGTATGTACATCGCTAACATAAACGGAAAGGAACAATGAAGGAATGGATAGGAGACAGCAAAGGGTTGCGGGTAGACAGCAAAACGTAGGCGCTTGGGGACGGGAAGGGAGAGGCGGATTTGGCAGTCAAAGAGGGACGAGAGGAACAGGAATGGAAAGTGTGGACTGGCCGTCCAATCCTATGGGGGAAGGGGAAAGGGGGGGCCCACCACGTCGCACTCCTCCCCACCTCCAGGCTTTTCCTGTGTAGGTTGAGGCCATCCAGGCGTATACAAAAGGGTCGGTTGCTGAGCCAGAAAAGGCTGTCTCCCGGGCTGCGCAAGCTCTGGGTCGCCTCTCCTGGGCTCAGGAAGGCGGGCAAGGATAAGAAGGCAGAGGCCCAAAGGCGGACAGCTTAGTGGGCGCCTGGAAGAAGAAGGCAAAAGGCCACCAGCCCAGACCCCGAGGGCGCTCGCCCGCGGGACTAGGCGCCGCAGGCCAGGGCCGTCCGTGAAGGGTAGTCTGTGCCTACGTCCTGCCCTACTGGTACCACTCGGACTATCCCCGTCTGACCCTTTGCAGGGCTGGACTTGTCTCCCCCACTATCCGCCCCTAGTCCAGGTTCTCCTGCGCGGTCCCGGTGCGGGGTCTCCTCGTCATCTCGGGCGACACTCTGCAAACAATATGGCGGCCGGGCGTCGACCGCGGCACCTTCTCTCCGGGCCCTCGGGGTTGACAAGGGCGGCTACCGCCGGCGCTCCTGACCCGCGACGCGCGAGCCCCGGGCGGGCGGGGGAGGCGGGAGCAAGACACCTGTGGTAGCTGTGGGGAGCCGTGTCCGCGGGCCTGGCGCGCGCGGGGGCGGCCGGCGGGGTCGCGCGGCCTCGGGCTCGCGCGCAGAGGCGCGGGCGCGGGCGGGGGCGGAGTGGCGGCGGCGGCGGCGGCGGCGGCAGCTAGAAGCTGCAGCCCAGAGCCCTCTCGCGGCCGCGGCGGCAGCAGCAGCGCCAGCCCCAGCAGCACTGAGGCTGCCGCCGCCGCCTGGCGCTCCCGCCGCCCGGCCCGACATGAGTGAGGCGGGTCGGGTACCCTCGCCCGCCACTCCGCTGGTGGTGGCGGCGGCCGCGCCTGAGGAGAGGAAAGGGAAGGAGCCGGAGCGCGAGAAGCTGCCGCCCATCGTATCGGCTGGCGCCGGCGCGACCGCGGTAGGTGGTGGGCCGGGGCCGCCTGGCGCCCCGACGGCGGGAGTCAGGAGGGACGGCGGACGGGCGAGGGCCGCCAGGAGGCCCGCGTCTCCCCTGGGCACCCCCTGGCACTCCAGGGAGAGGCACCCAGGCCGCCCTTCCTTGGGCAGAAATGAAAGAGTTGTGCCTCGTGGGCAGCCCAGAACACTTCGCGAGCTACATCTTCCACCCTCGGGAAATGTTGGGGGTGGTCGGTTCCGCTGGATGTTTGCGTTATTTTCTGGGGCTTGGGCCCCCACTTTATCTAAGAGAATTACCTGCATCTTGAGTCGGCATGATCTGTTGGATGAGCATAGGTGTCAGCAGGCGGGAGTGGGTTTTCCACGGAGGTGCCTGCCTGCCCTGGAGGCGCGCGGATTTTTGTCCTTTTCTTCGCGTTTCTTTCCCTTCCCCCTTCAGATTAAACAGGCTGTGCGGCGAGTTTCCACTTAATTGTGACCTTTCCGTTGCTGTCAGGGTAGTGGGAGGTAGATGCATCAGTAATGGTTTTATTTTTCATATGGTACAGACATGTGACTCAGGTGGGGGGAGGCTTTTTGAACCTTTTATTTAAACCCAAGTTATCTAAGCTTAACAGGGATGATTTCCCAGCTGTATCTTCGTAAGGGTTATTTGGAGAGCGCTCTCAGGCTTCGAACTACATATTGCCAGATGATGTCATGGGACAGCCCCCTCCCCCTCTTTCCCTATTTTTACTGGTGGTTGTGACTGGTTAATTCGAAGCACAATCAAAGAAAAAAAAAAACTCGGCTTTTGCAATTTTTTATTTTGACATAATATTTAAGTACTTTTTGAAAGTTTACTTTGATATATTTAAAGATCATGACTTGTCAAGCAGCTGTGTGTGACAAAATAGTAAAAGTTTAGTGAACATTATACATTTTATTTTTTCCTACTTGCAATTCATTTCTTAAAACCTCCCTCTTAAATGACTAAGAACTTACTAAAATAGCTCACTCTTCGTTAAGTACTGTATTGGTGTTAGGAATAATTTTTGGATTCGGTAGGTTTTTCAAAAATGTCTGAGGGCCCTGATAACTGGAAATTGTTAAAACAAGCTCTTTAAATCGATGCAGCAAATTGTGAACAGTAATGATACACATTTAAAAGCGTAGTTACAATTGATTGGTAGATTGGAGCTGGGGTTAGGGATTACCCTGGGAAATGCTTTGAAGAAATTTGTCACCCAGCAGCTTGGAGATCTGGTTCCTGCTGCTGGTACCCTAGGTTTTCAGATTTTGTATAGGAAGTCCAACTCACAGAATTACAGCAGTTCCTTTATATGTTGGTTGTTTAAAAACAGTAAATGTATGTACTTATAGAAACAGTTAAATGAGTGGGTTTAGGTCCTCAAGCAAACGCTCTCCCAAAAACCTATTTATCTCAGTGTAACTGAAAAATTGCCGTTTTGGAATAAAAATTTGCAAGTGTCGATACAAGTCTACAGTCTGCTTTGGGATTTCAAGTTTTTCAGATTTTAGAAAGGTAATTAGGTACATATATCATATATTATTTAAAACCCACAGTAAGGTCCTAGCCAGTTCTCTCTAATCAAGCATATTAATAACTGCAGTGAAATGTATGTGTTCATGCTAAAGGGAAAAAAGTAGCGTCATGTCAGTTCAGATCAGGTGCATGTTTTTGGCACCAAATGAGTTGCAAAAACATTTCAGTTTCAAGAATTTATAGGACTTTGAAATTGTAAATAGAGGATTATGGACTTGTACTACTAGACAAAGAGAAGAATATATTCAAGAAAAAAAATCTTGAATTAAACTTTGAAAAGATATAAGTTGGAATAGAAGAGGATAAGGATAAATATGAAAAAACTTGAGGGTTTTTTTTGTTTTGTTTTGTTTTGTTTGAGACGGAATCTTGCTCTGTCGTCAGGCTGGAGTGCAGTGGCGCGATCTCGGCTCAGTGCAATCTCCGCCTCTCGTGTTCAAGCCATTCTCCTGCCTCAGCCTTGCTTGTGCCTTATAAAGTCTTTCAGAGTCAGTACCATTGATTTTTTATGACAGGGTTTTTTTAACAGAATTTATGACAGGATCTGTGGCAGAATGTGTGTGTGTGTTTGTCAAAGAGAGACTTCAAAGCTAGAATTCAGAGCTATAGCAGTGAAAAGCTTAAATGTAGAAAATCTATGCTTGGTCCTTAGTCCATCCAAAGGATAAGAAATCCAGGAGAACTGGGGTGGTGATTGACTTTCACAGCGGTTAGGAAGGCCGTGGTATGTGTGGGGAGGGAAGGAGATCTTGGTGTGTGAGGTAGGTGGGCAGGGAAATACAGCTTATGGCCTCTTGAGTTGTTTTTCAACCTCCTATAGATTAAACAGAGCTCCTAGAGGTTTGCTTATGAACCTAATTGTCATTAATAACTTTTTCTTTGAGACATTCCAGTTATTCTTCCTTTTTGCCCCAGCCTAATGGTTCTACCTGTCTAGTTTGTGTCTGTGACTCAATTTGTGATCCTACAATAGTGGCTTTTTCAGAAAACCATTGTGTCACATTTGTAAATGAATATATATGAATAAAATAATATAAATATTATAAATAAATAGAAGGTCAGTTTACAGTGACCCTAATTAAAGTTGAAGAGTTAGGCTGTATCGTGTATGTTTACAGACAGGTACGGGGTGGGAGAAAGAATGCTGGAAAGGACAGCCGTAAAGTGTTTTATCCTAAGACCATCTAAGCATGAAGGAAGTCCATTCCAGCTAGTGAGGAGGTGCCTAACACAGTGGTTTCAAGCCTGACTGACCGCAGAGTTACCTTGGTAGCATGTTAAAGTCCTCATTCCTACATCTCACCCTAGAGCACCGGTTTTCAACCTTAGATGCACAGTAGAATTAACTGAGGAACTTTTAACGCTATCATTATCCAGACCCAAATGCAGGCTTGTTAAATCAGAATTTCTGGTGATGTTGCTCAGGCATCTTTTTTTTAATTTAATTCCCCGGGTATACCAAGATTGAAACTTGACACTCTATATACCGAATTAAAAGCTCCATGGGCGAGGTGTAGGAATCTGTATTTTTAAATTACCATCTCCCAAATCTACTTAGTTTGTGGAGCAGCATTTGAAATGAACTTGTGACAGGTATGGATTAAGTGAACGAGAGACAGCAGAAATCAGGCATGGTGGGGAATTGAAAGAAATGGCAGTGAAAGTGGTTCCAGTTGGAGATGCACAAGAGGCTCAAGATAGAGCCCTCAGAGACTTTCAGTGTTTGGGTCTTGGCCTTGCTGCTGTGGAGAGGTGATGCAAGTCCATGGAGCTAAGCAAAATAAAGAATTTGAAGTAGTGTATGAATATGAAGGGCTGATAATATGAATATTAAATTTACTGAGGTTGATGGATTGGAGTGGAATATTATAAATTAGTTATTGATGTATTGCAGATGTTTAAAAAAGTGGTGAATGAGAAAGAAGAAAATGCTCAGAGGTGGGGCAGAAATAACGGTGTCAGTGAGGACAAATTTGACTTTTTACTTCTGCGCCTAATCAGGTGAACAGAAGAGAGAGGTTCTACATGGGGTAGAACCCTCTGGATAGGGTACCAGTACAGTGGGTTCAAGAAAGAGCTAGATTTGACTTAGGTCAGGGTGGTGAAGAGAAATGGGAGGATATTAGTTGAGAATTTTAAAGGGATGTTAGCCTGTAATAGAAGACAAGAGGAAGAGCTTGAGGGTGAGCATAATGTGTGTGGAGAGGATTTGATGGAGTTTAGTAACAAGAATGAGAAGTTTGCTTATCAGGTGTGTATAAATGGGGTTGATGGAGTCCCTGGGACAAAATGTAACTGCCAGTTATTGGACATCTTTTATGTTTAGTTTTGTACTAGGTGCTACAGAAAATGCAAAAAGACAAGGTTTTAAAAAGTGGTCTCTGCCTCGGGGTATGCAGGGTTAACACATGAAAAGCAAAGCAATATGTAAAAGCCACAATGAGCCATAGAAACAATTTGTACTATTGGAGATTAGAGAAAGGCGATCACTGTATGCAGAACTATGAAGAAAGGCCTTGAAGTAAAGGTAATTATTTAAGCTGGCTGGCCATTGAAAAATGATAGGATTTGGATAGGCAGAAGAAAGTGGGCAAAGTAATCCAGTGATGAAAACAACATGAGCAAGGCTTAAAAGGAAAAATTAGTGAGTAATAAAGTGAGCCCAGTGGAAGCATGCTGGGAACTTGTGGGAGGTAAGAAAGATTGCATGGGGGCTGGAGCCAGATCACTAGGCAGAGAAGCATAGACAGTTTTTTTTTTTTTTTTTTTTTTTTCCCTGTGGTTAGTGGGAAGCTATTGGAATTTCTGAAATAGAGGAACAACATAATGAAATCAGTGGTAGTGTATAGTTAAGCTGGAGGAGGAAGAAAGTGAAGAAAAGAGCTTTGTAGCTCATGCCTGAAGCAATGAGTGCATCCACTAAGGTGGTGGCCACAGGACAGAGTGTAAGGGATGAGAGCATACACACCATGTGGAACCTAACTAGACAGCAGAAATGAAAGGGAAGAAGCATTAATAAAGGAAAAGGACTCTGAGATTTCCAGATGAGGTCAATAGCATTCCAAATTAGAGAGAGAAAGAGTGTGTGTGTGTGTGTGTGTGTGTGTGTGTGTGTGTGTGTGTACGTATGTGTACTTAACAATAATATACCCAGCTAGGTATTTGGAACAATCTTGTATGGAAAATGTTGTGCCCTTTGTTCATTATGCTCTAAACAAGAGTTGAGATGGGAAAGAATTAACGCTATGGTGATGATAAGTAATTGAAGAAACTACAGATATTACAAATATACAAAATAAGTGTGTATAACAATAATAGCTACTTATTGAGTGCCTACTCTGTGCGAAGCATTTGCTTTGTATTCTTTTATTTAGTTAAATAATGCAACCAAAAGCAATCACAACAACCCCGTGAGGAAGATATTTTCCCACTTCACAGAAAAGGAATCTGAGAGTCAGGTTATGTGTACCTTGCTGAGGAGTAAAATGGCTAGTCAGGGACAGTGGTTGCTTTGTAACGGAGATGTTTCTGATTCCTATTCTTTGCCCAATTCTGAACACTCTGTATCTGTGGTCATAGGTAATAGGGGCCATGTGGTACAAAGAAGCTGCACCTATGGCATTAATTCTAGTTTGAAAAAGAACTTGTCGCCCAGTAACAAATTTGTTTAAATTTTTGTTACTGGAGATAGAACAATCATGGAAAAGATATGTTCTAGGATATCTAATTGCTTGTTTATGGTATGAATAGATCATTAAATTATATGTAAAATCAATCTGATTGAAGCAAAATAGTCCAAGAGACTTAATACATAAAAAGGGAGGGCTATGACTGTATAAATACATACCCACCATGTCTTAAGTTTGAGTGGGTTGTAAAGTCTCTTTGTCAACTTTTTTTTTAACTACAAAATCATAATGTAGTGCTTGCTTATTTTCCCCTTCATGAATAACCCATTAGGACACAAATAATTTATAACTATATTTAACAATTGGAGAAAAGCGGTTATTATAAATTCTGAGCCAGAGAACCTCCAAAAAAGTCAAGTATGATTCTGCTTTGCTGTTTGTAACTCTCCATCTATAAAATGGGGAAAATAATAATTGAACCTACTTCATAAGGTAGAAATGAAGTCTAAATTAATACACATAAAACATTTAGAAAAACACCTTGTACAAAGTAAGCACTCAGTGTTAGATGAGATTATTAAAGTCATGTGTCATATAACAATGTCCCAGTCAATGACAGATCACATAATCTGAAGGTGGTCTAATGCCTTTTCTGTTTAAATATGTTTAGATGCATACTTAGTGTTACAGTTGTCTACAGTATTCAGCATGGTAACATGCTCTATAGGTGTTTGTATCCTATGAGCAATAGACTATATCATATAATCTAGGTGTGTAGTGAGCTGTACTATCTAGATTTGTATAAGTATACTCTGTGATGTTTGCACACCTACAAAGTTGCCTAATGAAGCATTTCTCAGGAAATATCCCCATTGTTAAGCAACACATGATTGTGTTTACAAAGCAACATCTGTAGCTGAAAAGCTGTTTGTAAGCCAGCCAGCCCTTTCTACTCTACTCCTGTCCTGTGGATTTGGTACTTTCCTTCACAGCCTTCTATATCAAGTGTGAGGCCCTGTTTGATTTCCCTATTTTTTTCTCCATTTTTTTTTTTATAGTTTTATAGTTAACTCTGACTGAAGAATCCCTTCTTGAGTGGTAAAATGTTATACTGATGAGCTATATGAATAACTACTTGTTTTTAAGTTGATATCTGTAACTTGGAGGATATCTGTGTGACATTCTAGTGAGCCATCAGAAAACATTTTTTTGAAATGAATAATTAAATGAATGTGCCTTTTGAAAATAGAAGTTATTGAGATTTTACCAATTCAGCTGAATTGAAAAATCGGTCTGAAATTTGAGTCTGCTTAATATATTTCAAAGTAACTTGGTTTTGTTCTAGATGTTTTTGTTAAAAAAAGAACCAGACTCTTAATTGGTTGAGGAATTTTGACTGGATCAAAATGCGCATTTAAAAAGTAATATTTTACTGTTTAAGCATAATGTATTCATGTATTTTTAATATTTTCTTATATTATAAAATAAATGAATAAAATCTCTGATGCCACCTTGCCTTCCTAATGATAAATGAACTGAAATTTCTGAGCTTCAGGACTAACGTTTGTAGGGCTAATTTTCAGTCATCTATATGATCAATTGCGTTGATTTGTGTGTATGTGTGTGACAAAATTTTGTTTCAGAATCCACATCCTTATTTCCTAGTCTCCATTTAAAGATATGATTTATATCACTTAAACCAATTCCACTTGGGCTGGTGCTTTTTTGGTTGGTAGGGAACTTTCCACCTTGAAAGTAGCTGAGTTTTCATATCTTAGTAGAAGGATGGTAGAACAAAGTTAGCATTTCATGAGTTTATAACCTACCATCCTAATAGGGAACTGTGAAAAAGCATACAAAAAGAGAAACAAAATATCTTTACCCAGGATCAGGGCCTAAAATAGTCTCTTTGTAGACTCTAAATTATATCATTGGCTCCAGGATGGCTCTGATTGGTAGTTTAGGTCAGTTTATTAAAAATTGGTAAAACAGGGTATCTTAAATGTTTTCTATTTTAACTTGAAACCTATAAATATGCGTTTATCAGTTTTTTGGTCATCATAACCTTTGTTCAGTATCTTAGGAAGCTACTCATTCTTTTGAAAAAGTAGTTTTTATATGCATCACAGATTCCTGGACTCATTGAGACTAAAGGGTGAATTTTATAGACATAGACGTTCAATTTAAAGTATTTTAATTCAGAAACTAAGATAGTGAGATATGGCTTTTAAAGCATTTCATGATGGAACAGCCAGCACTTACTCGTTTTTTCAAAGATTGGGTTAGAATGGGAAGAAAAATGTTGATCTTCTAAGGCAACTTTTGGAGTATAGAGGATGATCAAAGTAAATTTTACCAGAATTTTAAATATAGAAGCACTTGTTAGTCAATTCAGAAGTGATCATGGAAAACCATGGTTATTCTTACTAGCATTGGTAGAAAAATATGATGAAGAAATTGGAAATTTAAGATTCAGTCTCTTCCTCAGTAGAGGTTGAAAGTAGGAACTCATGTATTCAAATAAAATTTAAAATAAGGTTGAAAATATTTAACTATATGTTAATAGCAGAACAGGTACTCTTTAAGTATTTGTCCATTTAAATATCTTGAGATTATTACATATAATCTATGTGATTATATCATCAAAAAGACCATTGAAGCCCACATTAGGTACTTGTGAAATAAGATTTTTGATTAGTTCTTGTAATTACTACATTTTTCTGCTGTTTGCAACGTTTACTGAATTCTAGTTTAATAAATGTATGGTCAGCCTCTGCCTAGAGAATCAGGTCTATTATTTATTATGCCAGGTTGAAATATTTTGAGTATTTTTTTCCCTCAAAGAATTCTTAGTGTTTTTCCCTGTGTTCTCTATTTGTACTTATCTTCAATCTGGAACAGCTGGTTGAGTATCCTGCTACTATCTATTCCTCAACACCCCCAGCCCACTGTAGGCTGGCCACATTCCAGGCCATCATCTTTAGTGTTCTTCTGTAGGACTCATAGATAACATTTACAAAACTCACGAAGCCACATGTAATAGCTGTGGTCCAAATTTCAGAAGGTTTGTAAAGTAATGTTCTTTAACATTTAATTTAGTCTGGAGTTTGATGTCATATTAATACCCAATAACTTCTTGATTTGATTCTCTAATATTAATTATTTTGCCATTGCACAAAATGATGCCCTTTTTTTTTTCTCATGGAAGTGTTAGGTTGTAAGATTTCTTTTGTATAAGCTGATGTGGGGCAACTGGTGTTTTGAGAATTTACTTTTATTATTCTATCAATGTGTGAAAGTATCTATGATTAATTTCATGTCATCTCAAGTATAATGTGTCAAGAGCACAATTATTTTACAAACAAGAGACTTATTAGACCAAGGAATTTTTATTATGTTGTTTAAGCTTTTATGATTACAAAAAAAAAGAAAATCAGGCTGGGCTCAGTGGCTCACACTTGTAATCCCAGCACTTTGGGAGGCTGAGGCAGGCAGATCATAAGGTCAGGAGTTCAAGACCAGCCGGACCAACATGGTGAAACCCCATCTCTACTAAAAATACACAAAAAAAAAAAAAAAAAAAAAAAAAATTAGCCGGGCATGGTGGTGTGCGCCTATAATCCCGGCTGCTCAGGAGGCTGCGGCAGGAGAATCACTGGAACCTAGGAGGCGGAGGTTGCAGTGAGCCAAGATTGTGCCTCTGCACTCCAGACTGGGCGACAGAGTGAAACTACATCTCAAAAGGAAAGAAAGAAAGAGAGAGAGAGAGAGAGAGAGAGAGAGAGAGAGGGGAGGGAGGGAGGGGGGGGGGAGAGAGAGAGAGAGAGAAAGAAAATCAGCCTCCTTTTGGCAAAAGAGAATTTATTGAAATGAGGCACATAGATTGGAAGCAGAAAACAAACAGGAACAGAGACTGGCTGTTTTTTGTGCCTCTGCTATTCTCTTTTAGCTGGTCAGTCTTTTCTATATTCCTCTGTCTAAAATCTCGAAAGACCTCTGGTTGACTTACTAGGAAGCATCAGTGTCCATCATGCCAAGCCAGCTAATACGTGGCTACCCTAATTGCAGATGGGCTACCTCTTAGTTGAGTGCCTACCTCTGCTCTAGTCCACAGCCATTCCTGCACAAAGAATAACAGCAATGCTATGGGGACCACGAGTGGGGCAATTTAAATAGAAGGGAACATTAGATGGCAACCATGGTAATGCACATAGTAGATCTTCCCTCAACCTTTGCATTCTAACCCCCTCAGGCTTTTTTCCCCTTCAGTAAAGCTTCTGAGTCATCCTTGCTCATTGCTTTCATTTTCTAACTTCCCATTCATTTGTCAGTTTTTTTGGTATAGTCCCTGCCACCACTATTACCCTGAATCTGTTGTCTCAGCTGTCCTCAAGATTTCATAGTTGCCCCATTTCAGTTAGGCACATTTTAGACCTAACCACTCTTCATTATTTAAGATTATTGACCTTTTTTTTTCTTTTCTTGAAACTTTATCCTCCCTTATTTTTAACACATCACTTTCTTCTCGATTTCTTATCTCTTTGGTCATTCATTCTTAATCTCCTTTTCCAGCTCATAACATACATCCCAATATTTCCCACAGTTCTGTCCTTATATTGTCAGGTGTGTCCAATCTTTTGGCTTCCCTGGGTCACATTGGAAGAATTGTCTTGTGTCACACATAAAATACACTAACACAAACAATGGCTGATGAGCTAAAAAAAAAAAAAATCACACACAAATATTTATAATGTTTTAAGAAAGTTTACGAATTTGTGTTGGGCTGCATTCAAAGCCATCCTGGGCTGCATGCACCCTGGGGGCTGTGGGTTGGACAAACTTGTTACAGGTTTTCTGTTGCTATATTACAATAACCCTGTTATAAAAATTCATTATTTTGTCATGCAAAGCATACTTTTGCCTAGTGAGCATTGGTTCCTTTTGCAGTTACTCACAAATCATGTTGATATAACCCTGTCTAGAATTTTCTTCAAAGATGCTTTCTTCTATACAGTGAGGTGTCAAAATATGCCTATTCTTCTGAAATTTGAAGAAACCTTTTTACAATGTTTATTTCATTTACTTTATAATTTATGGTAGGGTTTGTTCATTCTCATTATGCTTCAGACTTACACTTGAAATAGCTGTTAACAATTTGGTCATTTCTAGCCCAGGCTGTCATTCCTCTTCATTCCCTATTATTACTATCTCCATTCAAATTTCATTTCTTCCAGTAGGCCTGGTTTAGCTTCCAGTATTTCTACCCTTTATTCTATTCCCTAGACTGCTACCATAGTGATTTTTTTCTAAAATACAGATATGATCTTGTCATTTCTTGCTTAGAAGTGCTCAATGATTTTTCTCTATCTCTGTGCAGGATAGAATCTATACTCTGTAGCCTGAAGGCCTCATAACATGGCCACTACCTACCTTCCCAGTCATATCTTGCTGGACCTTTCTCCCTTTCTGATTCTATATTCCAACTACACTGCTCCCTAAATCCTACTGTTGCTTAGTCTTCTTAGATAACATTCATGACAGTTGTCAGTGAAAAAATGCCCTCTATATGTTAAATTATTGTAGATATTTACAGCAAAGTTAACAAAAGGAGGGACCATTTATTATACAAGCATGACTAACCTTCTTTTACAAATTGGTTACTTTCTTATAACTGTCAAATTCGTGTGTCCAATTTGGCATTTGTTCCCCCTATTATTAAGATTTTCTGAGAGAACAAAATATACAAATAAGCAAACTTAGCCCCAGTTGTTAATAAAATTCTTATTTAAGCATCCTAATATATATAATAAGGAATGATTTACTTTTTCAAATATGTAACCTGTTTAGATTTCATTTTCCTAATCAACACACTAGTTTTGTGTACTTGAACAAATTGCTTTAATTTACCAATATTATGCAAATTACATAATTTACTGACTATTTTATAGAAAGATACTGTGTATCACTGTCTTACCTCTCTTTTCAATTTTTTCTCTTATCTTTGAGACTCTATAAATCCACTAGACATTAGAACTGATAGTTGTTGAATAACTGTTAATTGAATTCTTAGTTTTTATTATTTGGAGATCCCACAAGTGAACTAAGCAATATTCTTTGAGACCTCTTTTATTAAGAAGAGGTGAAGGAAGGGGGAAGAAAAGAAAAGAAAATGTTAAAGTCTTTCCCAGATGGCTTAGGACATCAGAAGTTTCCCTAAAGTACATTTAGTTGTTCTGCTTATGTAATATTCTCTGGTTACGTGAATTGCTCCTAAAGAGATTAAATTTAACTCAACATACATCTATAAAAGTAGAGATTACATCAACCACGAAGGGTTGTTGTGAAAATAGGCTGATGTGTTCAACACACCTACTGTCACATGCTAAGCCCTTAATTAGTGACAGCTGCTATAGTGAGAGACTGTAATGTAAGTGTTAAGAATATAGATTTCATGGTCATTCAAACTGGAATTTGAATCCTGGCTTCCCATTTATCAGCTCTGTGAACATGGGCATGGAAATTCAATTTCCCCATCTATAAAATGGGGTGTAAATACATATAGGAATGTTATAATGTATTAAAGTGGCTACTATAGTAGTAGGTATATAACAAGTACTCAACAAATGACTTGTTTCCTAACACAGAAATACTAACCCAGACATTACTGAGCTGAAATCTAGCCAAGAATCACGGACCAAGCAAAAACAAATTACAGTAAAATCTATGAACAGCCAAAAATGTCACACCAAAAAAAATGCATATGTGTTTTTCCTTTACTCAGGAAAGTGTCCCTCAGGTTCCCATTTAGTGTCCATTACATCACTGTTGCTTGTTAGGTCACTTTAGGTGAGTCTCAGACAGTTCCACTTTCCTTTTCTGTGAAATAAAGGAGCTAGCTAATTTCTAAAAGTCTCTTAATTCCAGAGACTTTTTAATTCTATGTGTATAGTATCTGAAATTTATTTTCTTTGGGCTCTTTTATATTTTCTTTAAAAAGTAAATTTAAAGTATAGCACCTATGCACAAGACTCACTGTATGACAAGCTCTGTGTTGAACTTCTAGTCCAGTGTGAAGGGCCAATATTAGAATGATTATAATTTTAGTGGAACAATGTAAATAAATTACAAGAACAAATAAGAATGATTGGTTTTATAGAAATGGTGAACACTGGAAAAAGCTTCAGAAACAAGTTGTGATAGGCTATTCTGCAGTTACAAATTAGCCCCAAGTTTCAGTGTTTGAAAACTGTTAAGGTTTATTATTGCTAATGGTATAGTCTAACATTGGTCAGGATTGGCTGTTTCACATAGTCACTCAAGAACCCAAGCTAACAGATGCTCTAGCATCTCAACTCAGCCTGGATGGTTGCCAGTTGAGGAAAATAGAGAAAAGCTAGAGTTTTGCCCCAGTCTTAAATGCATTGGTACTTTCGGACTCAGAAATGACAGGTGTCATTTCCACTTGTGGCCTATTAGAATGAATCAGATGGCTCTACCTAACTGTAAGATAATGGGGAATTTAGTGAGCATAAATGCTTCTGCTATATTATATGAGTGAATTCTGAAAAGGTAAATGGCAATCAGTCTGGTAAATTAAGAAGGAGGAGATGAAAAAGAAACTCTTCCTCTACTGTGAAAGTGAAGACGTTACCTTCGGAATTAAAAAGTGGATGTTAAAGAAGTTAGCTACTGTATTCTCTTAAGCATCTGGAAATTGGAACATAGCATAAAAACATCTCAGAGAGCTGAGAATAAGCCCTGAGGCAGCTCTATAGCTTAATCTTGCGCTTCAAAGTATGTGTAAAGATTTTTTATATAATTACAAAGTACTGATTAATTAAATATGTACTATGAATTTTATAGGGTTGTTATTTTGTGAAAGATGTGTTAATGAATAGATTCCATGTTTTAGAAGATTGCTGTTACCTGTGCCTAAGGATCCCAAAGTGCTTAGCACTACTTCTAAAAAAAAAATCCTGGTATACCCAATCACAGTGCTTAGAAAAAAATTAATTCTAAAGGGTTATCTTTTTACCTGAACTTATAAAGTTACATCAAATGAGAGGATAGCCTTCAGTGAATCAGCCTGTAAGGTATTACATGCATGCTATTTATTAAAAATAATATTTATAGAGATCACAAAATTAGTATTATTTAAATGCATACTTAAAATAGTAGTTAACATTAATGGAGGGTGTGCAATGTGCAAGAACCAATGCTAATTATATGCATTATCTCTGTTAAATCTTACAATAACTCTATAAGATAGGTACTGTTGTTATTCCCATTTCCAAACTTCTCAGTTTGTAAGTGGATAGATAATAAGGCTGTTTTATATATGAGACAGTTAAGTCCTAGAAAAGGTAAGTCAAATTCATATACGTTTTTATCTATTGACTACTCGTCATCAAATTAAAATCTCTTATAAATGTTTGTGATTTTTGCAATAAAATAATTTATAGGTAGTAGGAAGTATACTGCAATGTTAACTTTTCTGTTTTTAGGGTTTGGGACAGAGGAGCCAAAGGCCAAAATTCCACTTTCAGCAGTTTTATTTCAGCTATTAGCCCGAAGAAAGAAGCCGCTGAAAACAGAAGTTCACCTGCACATCTTGTTTCCCCTAACATCAAGAATGGTAAATAATTTTTAAATATATTTTGGCTAAACATATATCATTAAATTATTTAAAAAGTAGATGTTAATTATTCAGCATTGTTCTGATAGGTCTAGTTAATACACCAAAAAGAAGCTGTATATGTATTTACCAGAAGCAGCAAAATCTTTATTTTTAGGTGAATGTTACCTAGAGTAAGAGAATGAAATACAAAACTCATGAGTAATAAGCAACTTTGATTAGAGAGGTGGCTACATTATAAATAAAATAATGTACATATATATTTTCTATATTATATAAATGTATATATTCAAATATTTAATGGATATCCCATATTTGAGCAGTAATCAATAAGAAGACTTTATGGAAAATATATGAAATACTTAGAAATAAACCTAAAAGGAAATGTGTAAATCTATTTGGAGAAAGCTATAAAACTGTTATCTAAAGACTAAAAAGGTAGTTTGAATGGAAAAGCTTATAGATATTATAAAGATGTAACATAGGTAAAAAGATAAATGGAAAAAATGTACATTATTTATAGTAGTGATATTTGAAGCAATCTGTATTAGTTAGCTAAATTATGTTAATCTGTACTGCAAATATTATGCTTCTATTAATAAAAATATGATATGTATGTAAAGTGACTAGGAGAAATGCCCATAATACATTGTAAATTGAAAAAAGTAAGTTACATCATTATAGGTAGAATATGAATCCAACGTTTTCAAGTGCAGGGAAACCTTTTGTACTTTGAGCATAGAAGGGTGCTCACCAATCTGTTAATGGGTTCCTCAGGGAGGTAGAATTGTGTGTATATTATTAATGTTTCTTATGTAACTCTATATTGTTTTATCACAGGAAATGTACATTACTTAAATACTTCTAAGTTCCCCTCACCTTGTAACAAGACAAAACAAACCTTCAAAGGCTTAAATGCCCCTCACACCCTAACCAAGCAAAACAAACCTAGAAATATTTAAAGACATATTTTCTGGTAAATTACCCGTGTCCATAAGCTGCATGTGGTATAAATTATTCTTGCACAGAGATTTTCTGTTTGACATTCTAAGCCAGTGCTAGACCTGTTCTACATTCTTATAGGTTAGTATTTATATTGCCTCATTTTTGAACATTTGCTTTTAATAACTTCTTTCTTTTATTTATTTGCATACACACACACACACACACACACACACACACACCCCTCCATCACGCCAATATTGCCCTAAGGAGGCACCTTTGAGTTCACACTCTGATTTCCATCTACTCCATTCCTTCTATACTAATGTCTTGATCTCTGAAGTCAGTTTGCCAACTCATATGCCTACAAGTTTTTGAGTGGCCATATTGACTCTTAATATGGTCCACTTATTTGAGCTTCCATCAATGTCTGCTTCCCTCTCATCTGCGCCTGTCTTGTGGAATCTGGACTTACCCCCAACTTGAACTTGGGGTATCTGCATAAATGACTCTGACTCTAGATGAGCAGATCTTTTAGCAGACTTCCTCTATCTTATTAGAACTCCTGGTACTGAATTTTCCTAGCTGTTCTATCTGGATGCCACCTGAATTCAGTTGTGACATGGAGTTTATCTGTTAGGGGCACTGCAGAAGTAATTCTTTCAGTGAATAGAAAGTTAGACTACATCTTCCAAATGTAAGCATGTTTATAGTTCCTTGATGTTTTGGGAAGCTTCTCTTACTTTCCAATAAGATTGTTTTCCTCAAAGATGCCTCATTTTTGGCAGTTATTATTATAATTTTCCTCCCTCTTCTCTGGTAGCAGGACCTATGCTGGGTTTCTCTAACAGCTTGTTTCCCTGTCTGATCAACTGGTATTAGGGAAACTGCAAAAACCCAGCGTGGGTTCACCTAACAGCTGAGGAATGCCTTTCCTCCCTGTGGATCACATGACTAGGTATGCCTGTCAAATTGGCTGTCCTTTTAGAAATACGTGAGAAGTGTAGGAGTTTTACCTACTGTAACAGCTGCTAGTGATGATATCTCTTCAGAGAAACAACCTGGATGATAAGTGATAGAGGAGAGAAAGTTAGCACTACATCGTCCCTTACTCTCTTGTGTCTTCCTTTCTAAAGTTATGATGCCCCTTTCACACTTAATTGAAACATTTTTAAGTAGCACAGAATATCTTTAAAAGAAATGAAGCAATTCTTCCCCAAACTTTCAAAAATGTCTTTCCAGTCTAGGTAGTTCAGAAAAGAGTAGCTATGAACTCTGACATTTACCTTGAGAGCAAGCTCATAGCCAGCTCAGCCCATTTCATGAGTTTAGTAGAACCTTGATATGACCTAATGAATTCTGTAGTTTTTACACACCCTGGAGAAAAGCATACTATGATCTTTGTCACTCTGAAGTAGCCAGGGAAGAACAAGTGGTCTGCAGCTGAAATTGCAATTGGATCTGTGTTTGAGTCCTGTGATCTTCACAGGTCAAGTACCCCAGAGTTTCACATTTTCTCTAAGAGCAACTTGAAGGGCAAGTGTTAGAAGAAACCTAGCACAGGGCTTGTTATTTGCGGAAAGCAAAGGACTTGCCACATAAGGATTCCTACCTTAGAAGAGGTATTTTCAAGTCCCAAATAACTCCATCTACAGGTTTCCTTAAAGAATGAACTGGTTTTAGACTAAATCTCTAAGATCTTTCGCTAGGTCAGAGTGGGTAACTTGGATTTGACTTTTCTTAACTCTTCCTATGGGAAGAGTAATTTTTTCTTTTTTATATTAAAGATAACTTTTTATTGACTAGGTAACACATCTATGTGTTTCAAAAATCAAAACTATAAAAATAAATATGTTTCAGACATCTCACTTTCACTCTCTTTTCTGTTGTCTCTTGTATTCTTTCCTGTGGTTTTTTTCAGGCAAATGCAAACAAATATAAATAAATATTTATATTTATTTATATATCATTTTCCACCTTTGGTGGGGTAACTATGTATGCATTGTCCAGAACCTTGCATTTTTGTCCAGTTCATGTATTCTAGATATCTTTCTGTATCAGTACATAGAAAATTTCTTTATTATTTTTTACAAATATATTCCATTGTATTGGATGTACATTGTATTAGAGTAAGTAAACTTGATTTATTTACTCAGATCCCTATTAAAATAAGTGATTTGTGTCCATTATTTTGTTATTGCAGATAATACCATAATGAATGACTCTGTACATACGTTGCTTTGTTCATCTGCAGGTATATCTATAGGATATTTCTAGAAGTGGGGTTGTTGGGTCCAGGAGTAAATGCATGTACAGTCTCCTTGAGTTTGAATCCATCTGTTTGTTTCCAGGACCTAGCATTCATGGTACATGTAGTCTATACTTAGTTAATAATTTACTGAATGAGGTAATGAATGGAGGCACTTTTTCTGGGTTTCTGGCATGTTTACCCTGTTGGAATGTTAAACCGATCTCAAGGCTGTAATAAATTGTGTAATTTATGTCCAAATTAAGACATCTATTTCACTAAAGATAACTTTATAGAGAGGGGACTTTCGAGTATTTTATATAACTAGGCTCATAAAAAGAACATTTCGCCCCTGCTTTTATCACAGTTTGACAAACACACATCATTGAACTTAGTAAAAAGCACATCTCTAAAATCTAATGAATGTATTTGCCTTATTTGGCTCTGATGGCTAAAGTCCTGTGAGTCAGACTTTTTTTTTCCTGTCTTTTTTCCTTTCTCTCTCCCACCTTCAATTTTATTTTTTGCCAAATGTTCAGAAAGTCATCCTATAGACAATAGTGTAAAAACCACTTGTTATGACTAATCCATTCTGGTCTTTCCTTGTTTCAGCTGCCTGCCACTACGAAGTAGTCATAAGCAGCACCAAAGTACTAAACTAATACAGGGATCCTTCAACTTGTATCTCATTTATTATTACCTGGCTGGTACTCACACATTGTCAGTTAAGAACCGAGTCTTTGGCTCAACTACTACCTATAACTGCCAATGTGATCTTAAACAGATAACTTCGCCCTCTTGTTTTTTATTGTGTCAAAAACATTTATAGAATGAGGAAATTGGGCATGGTGAGTCATAAAGTGTCATTTTACACCTAAGTTTTATTATTTAAATGGTTAATTTTCCACTATATTGATTTTGCTTGATGCTTGCTGAATTTTTGTTGTTGTTGTTCTTTTTTTTTTTTTTTTTGGACATCTTATAGTTTAATGGCTCCTACACCCATGTTAATTTAGTTTTCCATTTTAGTATTTGTTTTTATACATAGTATAAGGTTTGGCATCATTCAATAGTGGGAATAACATGAGTTTTGTAGCTTCTCAGGCTGGGTTTGAATTCTGGCTCTGTAACATACAAACTGTACAATCCTAGAAAATTTATTTAACCTCTCTGTGCTTATTTTCCATCATCTGTAAAACTGGATAATAAAGAAGCTACCTGAGGAAGTTGTAAAGATATGGATGAAAGCATTTAAAAAGTATTTAATTCTGTATCTTAGGAAGTTCAGTACATGTTATGACAATGTATATAGATGAGCTGTTTAGTTGAGAGCAGTTTAGTTGTGGAGGAAGATATTATCATGGGGCAGGAACATTACTCTTAGCAACTGATGGCACACATTTTAAAAATCCAAAATGTGTTATACATGCAGAAGACTATAATCAACATTTAATAATAAAATTGAAAACCCAAGAACTCAGCACTCAAGAGCAGTACTGGCACTATAAAAGCCCCAGGGAGCCCAAACCCTATCACATTGCCCCACCCTTCTGTCCAGAGGTTGACTATTGTTCCCTTTTTTTATAGTTCCCTCTGTATGAATGAGTCCCTCAGGAACAAAGGACACCTCTTGGGACGTGTGGCAGAGCTGCAGTTGAGACTATTAGATGTCTGTCAGAAAGACTCCTCCCTACTGTCAAAAGCACTGTAGCTTCAATCTGTGAGGTAACCTGAGTGTCATTAGCTGATAGTCAGCAGAGAAAGAAGAGGAGAAACAGGACGGATCTTGACCCACCCCCCACCTGGCAAGCCAGGAATAAGAGGAAGTAGGCTCACCTGTACATTCTGTCTTCAGTTTAAAAAGAGTACAGAGGCAAGTCAGGGTCTTGTGTGAGGATTGAAAGTATCAACATTGTTAAATTTCAGCCACTCAGTTTCAGTCTGTATGGAGTGTAGCTCCCACCTCAGACCACCGTGATTCCTGTTCTTTGAATTAGCAGGTCTGTCTACCTCCTGTCTCTGTCTCTCTGGGAAGCTTGTCGAGCCATCTCTTGTCTTGGAAGTTTTGAAATGCTATGCATCAGCGTTGTGCCTTGGTGTGGTTTGTATTCATCCCTTGTGCTGTTTTATTACGTGGTACGTAGCAGCTTCATGTCCTTAAATCTCATAGAAAGTTTCTTTGATTTATTTTTGTTGATGTGATTCCTCACCTGTTTTTTCTAATCCTTTCTTTCTGGCTCTCCTGGTTTAATTTCAAAAGCCAACTTTTGTTCTTTCCTGGACCTCTTAACTATTCTTTTTTACTTGTATTTCTCTTCTCTTTTGCTTTATGATTTAGAAATTTTCCTCAAAACTCGGCTACTGAGTATCTTTACTTCTATTATGGCCTGTTTATTAATTGTGAAAATGTTGTTCCACCGACTGAATCTTTCTTTTTTATAGTACCCTTTTTGTTCCCATGGTTGGTACTCTCTTTATTCCTCTGAGAAAAGCCTGAGTAATAGGTTGTAAAAATTCGTTTTTCGTCAGCCCTGCATGGTTTCCTGATTCCGCCATGTTGCCAATTTAGTCTCTTTGTTTTGGTTCGCTGTCCCTCCATATTGGAGGCGTTATTTTTTTGTCAAACTTAGAGTTTGGTTAGTCTTTGATTTCCTGCTCATGTTAATGGAGCGGAACCAAGATGGATGATTGGAAGGTGAGGCATAAATAAGATGTTGTTGACCATAATTAAGCTTTATTATGAGGCTATTTGGGTGGCCTGTTGATTTGAGGAAAACCCTGATGTCCGTATCTTTCGTTATATTCTTCTTAGCCTAATCAGCTTCCCCATGTATGTGTCTTCTGTCTGAGGGTAAAGGGCAGGGTAAGTATTCTGTTTGCGGGCGAGAAGGAGATTGTGGGGTCTCGTTTTGACTGGTCCAGTCACTTAGTATTAAGCAATTAGTTGTTGTATCTGCTACTGTGTCCTAGGTACTAAGTTTTTATAACCTCATCTCTGTCTGCATTCCCCTAGTCAAATGCACGGTCTGTTTTTAAACAAACTGCTCTCCAAGAATATAGGAATTTCCAGACTTCTGCGTGAGTTAGGGATGGAGGAGGGATAGTCATGTAGTGCAAGGAAAGAAGAGTCTAGGGAGGCTAACTTTTTATTCAGTTTTTACCATAGTTCGTGACTGGTTTGCCTTCCCCTTCATATTCCCCAGTTCCTAGATCTTCTGTGCCCTATTATAATTCTGCAGTGTAAACTCGTTACTTTGTTGATTTCTTATTGGGGCTTGTATTAAGCTGTCTCAGGGATACTAAACAATTTTCACTGACATCCGCTGCCTTCCTTGTTTTTTTATCCGGTTGAGGGGCTTAACGGGCTATTTCACCCCGTTGGAGTTTGTCCAGATTGACGGTATGATCTTTAAAAACAACAACAGAACCTTTTTACTCGTATTTTAAATGGGAATATTTTGGGAGGAAGTTAAATTGTGCTCCAGTCTGGCCATCGTTATCCCAAAAAACCCCTCCATTGTGTTTCTTTAACAGATAAGGAGTAAGAGATTCTGAGAGATTACATGATTTCTATTTTATACATGTTCCAGTATCTAATGCGTATATAATAAGAATCCTCCCTAAAATTTAGTGCTTAAAATTCAAGCTAATGGATGGGATAGTAGGGTTATTTTATATGTACAAATACGTAATTTGCATGGGGATCAGAGGGGACTAGGCTCATCTTGTTTCTCCTGAACAATAGTTGAGCGCGGTTGAATACTGAGAGCTGAATCTAACCCTGATAGGCTTGGTCACTTCCATGCCTGCTGATTGCTGCTGGTTGTAGGCTTGGAACCTTTAGATGAAACACCTACAATGGCTCTTTCAGGTGGCTGCTTGGCATCTCACTGCATGGTGGACGGATTTCCAAGGACAGACATATCAACAGAGCGAGAGCCAAGCAACAAATGGTATTGCCTTCAATAACCTTACTCATGCAGCTAGCTCCATTCTGCCACTTTTGTGATTAGCAAGGAGGTCATTAAGGGCTGGGACTCATAATAAAGGGGGGTAGAATTAGACTCCATTTTTGTTTGGCGTGAGGGCAGTATAAAATAATTTATAGACATATGTTAGATACAGAAAACGAAACAAGTTTTGTTGTATGGGTTGTTCTTTTCTTTGGTTGTTTTGTTTTTTGTTGTTGTTTTTTTCAGATATTTT